>NC_063010.1:347216-694432 GCF_017499595.1 Psilocybe cubensis | reverse complement strand
CTGCCCAAACCTCCTCTTCACTCGCTCCCCATGATTCTCAATCGCCTTCGCCGCCTCCTTCTTGTCCTTCAAGAAAACCACGCCGTTGTATCGCTTCGCGTCGTCCATAAACGTAATGTAGTAATAAAATCCATTTACCGAGCGTGTTCCGATAGGACCCCATACGTCGCTCATGGTTCGCTCTCCAGGAACCGTGGATCGATTTTCTGCTTCTCCAGGGAAAGGTTTATGCGTCTGCTTCGCTTGGATGCACGCCTCGCACGATGGGGATGGAATAGACGTTTCGTCCACGGAAAGACCGACGACAAGATCGTTCCGGACGAGTTTCTGCAACGACGACACTGAGATATGGCCAAAACGACGATGCCATTGATCCCAGGTGAGTTTTGGCGAGACGTAGTTGACCTGTTCCCCTGAATTAAGCTGAGCGCGAGCGTGAAGAATATACATCTGACCGCGTTTCGACCCTTTTCCAATAACCTTATCCTTCGCATCCATCAAAAGAACCTTCCCATTCTTAAACGACGAGCTCCTCCCATCCCTCTCAAACCTTCCGAGCGACATCAAAGCATTTTCGGCTTCAGGGATGTGTAAAACGTCTTTCAAACGATGAGTAATCGTCTGCCCGTCGACATCGAAGTTGAGGATGACTGTTCCGCGGCCTGCAATGATAGCTGGACTCTTTCCGACACCACGAACGGAGGAATTAACGAGTGGCGTATACTCGATGAAGGCTTCACGGACGGGACAAACGTGACTGGTGGTTGCAGAATCGTAAAGCCAGTCGTAACGAGAGAAGTTTGACGTCGAGTACGTGTGGTACGCAACCTCATCGTTGAGCGTAGTGTTGACGTCCTCCCGAGCCTGATTCGTCCGCCCTCTATTCTTCGTCTTCCGCCCCCTCGGACCCTTTCCTTCACGACCTCCGCCCTTCGCCCAGCAATCCTTCGAAATGTGCCCCATCTTGTGGCAATTATAGCACTCCTTCCCGCCGCTGCCATCCCTCGAACCATTACCCTTTCCATCCGACGACCCTTGACCTCCACGAACTTGAAGCGTAGTCCCTCCGGCACCATCACCTCCACGCTCCTTCCGACGACGAGCTTCTTCAAGGAGAACACCAACGAGCTCTTGCGAAGTGAGCGTAGGACGATTCCCGCTCGAGCCCAAAAAGGATGACGCATAATTCTCCCAAGATTCCGGCAACGAGGTGAGCAAAATCATGACGAAATCTTCGTCCGATACAATGCTGCCCATGATGTGCAGCTCCTCCTGGAATTGACGTAGCTTTGCGATATGCTCTGCCATGTCGCATCCCTCCTCTGCGGTTGCCCGGAAAAGTGCTCGTCGTGTCGCCAAAACACCGAGTCGTCCCTTGGATTCCTTCACTGTGCACAACTGCGTCCACATCTCGCGCGCCGTGCGCGCTCCCAGGACGTGTACCATCTCCGCATCGCTTAACGCGAGTTCGATCCTGCATCGCGCTTTCGCATCTCCCTTATCCCACGCTGTCTGAGCTGCGATTTCTTCCGCCGTGGGTGCGTTCGGTTTCGCTGATCCTGGTCGAAGCGACGTGCCGTCCACGTATTTCTCCAGTCCGAGGTCCACCAGTACTGCTAGCATGCGCCGCTTCCACGGCATCCAATTGTGGGCCTTCAGTGTGTCGATGCGATATCCGCCGATGTTGACTTCCGCGGTTGTCGAGTCAGCCATTTGACGTCGAGTACAAGTTTAGATATAGATCGATAAGAATAGAACGAGTTTAGAACAAAGCGAGCTTTAGTTATGACCTCTCGGGGCCCATAACCTGTTGTAAGTATAATGCGCAGTGGTGGTAAAAGATGTAGATTCACGACGTAGCTACACGGTTGTACCTACAGTAACTACGGAACCTATAGTAGAATAATCTAGAAAAAATATGATAAGATAAACTACAAGAGGAAGATAACGACTTAGCGACCAAGTCGCTCGCCGACTATCATTCCAACAATCTTAAACTAAGAATCACAAAGCTCAGACATTTTGCCATCGGTGAGCTCAAATTAATTCCCAAACATAATCAGATTTCTAATTGATTGAGTGCATAAGAACATCATGTAGTCAATATCAGGGTTAAAGAAGCTACGGTTTGACAGACAACATAAATAAAGTAACTGAAAATCGACACTCGTCCTAGAGAAGGCACTGTGCAATCGGAGTTGGTCAAGGCGCAGCGGCAGATATGCATCCATGACAATAAAAAGTTAAGCGCCTCCGACAAGGCAATTGACGCCGTGTCAGGCTATTTTCGTTACGCCGAGCACAGCCCGGTGACTAGTAACAGATGGATCATTAGTAAACCGATAAGGCCTTGACCTTAATTCCCATGATATCTGTTTCACCACCACCACCACACCACCACCATCGGCAGACTTGAAGTTAGGAAGTGTCAAATTCAATGAAGGCATCCACCCTACTCTCCTACGCACCTGAGCTAATCCAAGCCATCGGTGGGGAGGTAAGTTAGCGCCGTACCATTTCATGACGCGCGCTCATACACATACCCCAGCTCGACCTGCCAGATGTAAAGCATCTAAGACTGGTCTGCAGAATCCTTGCAGATGCCTTGGCCTGCATCGTTTTACGCAAACTGAAGTTCGAAATTACCAGGACAAACATGGAATGCGGTGTAGAAATGATCAAAACTTTGGCAACGGTTGATTCAGAACACGCAGCGTGTTATTCAGTTCAGGAGATTTCAATTGGGCTGCTTTCTCCAGCATACGATTCGAAGTATACTACGGTTGGTAGGTTTGAAAACGGGGTGTGGGTCGTCGACCCACCACCAGAAAATCCACCCGAAGTCACAACGGCCGAAGAATTTCTGAAAAGCAACTTGTTTGCGGCGATCGCCTCGCTGAAAAGCGTGCACACTGTTGAGTGAGTGACTATAATCGCAGAGTCGGTGAAATGTGTTACACACTCAATCATTACTATAGATGGAGAACAGACGAGAGAAATCAACCTGTTGTACACCGCAGCATAATTGACGCCCTAAAGGCACTCCCAAACCTGCGTAATATCCAGATCGTTTTCTCGAAAGCAGATGTTCCGCTAGAGGCCGATCTATTGCTCGGGCGGGAAAAGATTGTTATATCCACAGAGCAGTCTACAGCGTCGCAACAAGAAGAAATATTTGACAAGTTAGCAAAGGCGATCGCGCACAATCCAATTCTTACTTCCCTTGACGTCCGTGGTATATTGCATTTTCGGCAACCTATATCCAACAAAGCGCAAAGTCTCCATCAATTGTTCAAATACTACCCATCTAACAAGCCCCCTCTCTGCCTCCGCGAACTGCGGTTGAGATCTATGCTTACACGTTTGGATCACATCACATTGCCTCATCTTGCACATCTTACAACTCTGCACCTGGATAGAATAAACGAACCCACCGAGAAGGCTTCAAATTCTTTCTTTAAGCGCTTCGGGCGCGACACCTCTGCTGGTCCATCAAAAGAGACTAAACAATATGGATCGTCGCTGGAGGACATCTGGAACTTGCTTCGTATTGCCGGGGTTCACCTTCAAAATATTACTGTCACCTCAATATCTTCTTCATTCCTCGACTACCTTTCGTCGTACTCTGGCCTGGTGAAGCTGGATTTAGAAACCTCCGGATTTCACGACGGAAACTCATCTGACGCGATGGCTGCACGGTTTTATGATGGACGACTTAACACTCATGTTCGCTCGCTAGAGAGCCTGCGAATAAGGGCCTCTTTCGAAGGACGTTGGTGCTTTGGGGCGCATAACGTGAAAACAATTTCAAGCTTGACAAATCTCAAGAGCCTGTGCCTGAGCATCAGATGTACTGACCTGGCGGTGGAGAACGATTTTACACAAGACGCCATTGTGAGTACAACCACCTCGACGATTTAGAATTTAGCCAACTTGATTCATCATTACCCAGAAACATCTCATAGACATGTCGCTCGAATGCATGCCAAATATCCAAAACATCGAGGTTAATTCCGCGTTATTGGAACTCGATCGCAACGCCTTCTGCGGCACAGGGTCTCTGCAATACACTCAGTTTGTTCACAAGAAAATGCTGGAGAGCGTCCATAACTATGTTGCCCCGCCTACGTGCAAACGTGCAGTGTTACCCGACCTGAAGGTTGGTTTCCGAACAGTGTTTATAGGCAAGTGCGAGTATATGAAGCCTGATGGTGATCGTGCGGGCAATGGACAACAACCAGGAGGCGACGTGAACAGCGGAGCGGGAGCGGGACGCTTGAGGTATGTTGAGAAAGAAACGCCGAAGTATGGCAAGCCCCACTTGTTGGATTTCTTCCAAGCCAAGGTAAACAATCGTTCGCTCCTTCGAGATTATTTAATGTCTACCTTCCTGCAAGCCTCGTTCGCAATTTTGAAGAATATGCCGTAACTGCCATTAAGCAAGAAATCGATAACATTCATACAACAAAAGTAGCTCACGTATAAATTCTGCCTCCACTTCAATGAAAGGGTGTCTTTTCTGCAAACCAGAGCTGACTCGATAAAATCAACGCGCCAGCGGGTGGTTGTGGTTCCCCACAAGAACAGAAGAAGAGCCTGGCACAAAGTATCCTCAGACCAGACTTCGATCTTACATCGCTCCGTTACTCTCAACGCCGTATGAAGAGCGACCTGAGAATGCAGCACAATTGCTGCTTCAATGTTGAAGTATAACAGAAAAACGACGTGGTTTTTGGTAGCACGTGAAGTAAGGGAACCCAGGAAAATAGTTTACGACTTTTCTTGGACTTTTCTCTTCTGAAGTCCGATGCAAACCATAAAACCATATACCTTGACGATATGGTATGCATATCTATTATTCGCGAGGCATATTGATATTGAATTATTACCCATGAAGGCTTCCGCGTATCAGTACAAGGTTTCTAGTAAGTAGAGAAGCTAGCTAGGTAGTACCCGGCGACCACGATAGACCATCAGGCTGCACATAATAATGGTCAATAATATGGATTATAAATTTTATCTTGTAGAAAACGCACCAAAGTTCCACAACTCAGACATCTACAATAGACATGGTCCGCAAGAGAGACGAGTTCATTGATGTTTTCCCGGTCTGCATTAAAGCAGAGTTGCGTCTCTATCTGTCTGAGTCGAGCGGGAGGAGGAACCATAGAAATGTCGTAGGAATATGGAACTACTCCCCCTCTTGCCTGCGCAATAGACCTGAGGCCCCCAATGTTCGCCCCTGGATATATTCGAAGGACCATCAGCGAAGGACAGAGCCACGTTCCTTTGCCGTCCTTCTCAAAAGCTGGATGCGCTAAAGCATGTAAGAAGTCAAATTGTTCATTTTGAGAGCTGTCGGATAAGTTTTGTTCATGGAAAGCGGCTTGCTGAAGAATATTGTCGACATCCAACAGTAAAAGGCGGACCAGGTTTGGCAGTTTACCCAGCCATCGAATGAGGAAAGGGATATCTGCAACATTGAGACAATTGACAAGGTCGAGCGTATGCAAATGGGTGGGTATGAATCCAGGTTGACTCCATTGCGAGAAAAATGAGGCCATGGGTACTACAGATGTTGGTGTAAACAGGTTCCAGGCATCTGTGCCGCTGTCCACGCACAGTGTCTGAAGAGATGGCGCGGAAATGGAAGACAGAATGCTTGTCGAGAACTGTACACCTTTTAATTCGAGTCTTTGCAAATTCTGCATTCGAACGACGGGTGGTGAGTATCCGATTGGGTCGATGTGATTCAAGTCGTTTAGCTCAACTGACGTGGCGTACGGAACGTGTTTGAGAAAATCCATCGTCTGCCAAATGCTAATGCTGTGATTCCAAATAGTAGTGTATTGCTTCTCCTGTCCTTCCTCGTGGATTTCATACGCGTCTGTGATTGAGAGGCGACGAATTTGTGGGCCCAAAAAACCACGGATCCATGTGTGAGGCAAAGATGTCGCAGTAAAAGAATGAAGCTTGATATCGCGATTTACGGAGCTAGGATCAACGCCATCGAAAAAAGCTTCAATTCCGTGGAACTTCCTCGCTGATAACAGTGTAAGCTCTTCCAGGTTCCTATACAAGTCCTTCCAACGAAAAAATGACATGAAATCGAGCCCAGCTTCCAAAGCGACCCAGTTCCTAGACAGCGCAGTCAGATCCTTCAAGAGACCCTGCATATAACTATTGTCAAATAAAGTGTTGGAAGAAACTGTTATCGACAAAGGCGACTCCTTTGCCTTTGCGACCATTTTCAGTAGACTTTTGGGTGAAACATTTCTTCCTATTGATAGTATTCCCCATAGACGTGGCGTGTTGCTGATGATGCTGTACCAATCCCTGCAGACGAGAGTAGCTGGGTAAATGAATCGAATTCCGGTCCTGTAGATTCCTATTTCGAAAACGGTAGCGAGGATTTCAGCAGGAATATCGTGTATAGTCGCCATTGATCAAACAGAAAAGAGATTCGTTTGTAAGCCGAGTATACCAGGAAGGGGAAATTTTGTTGTTTTTGCTGAGATGCTCCAATGAAAATTGACTGACTTATAAGTAGAAAACCTTGCGTTCCTGAGGTAGTCGAACTTTCAAATGACTCGCGGCGCTTACAGCCTTTGTATCCATGCCCGGTAGTAGTGGTACTGTATACCATGAATGGTAGCAATGCTAGCGGAACCCATGGTATCGAAACATCGGAACCGATGACGATTGCTGCTACCAAGCCTGACTTGAGCCTGACTCAATTTTGGTCAAGACACGGAAAACGAGCCGCCACAGCCAACGAGTCACAGCCACTGTGGTGCCTTGAATTGGTCTTAGGAGTTGTAATTTGCGAGTATGAGCATCCAGAGTGAACCAGTATCAAAAAATGTGGTTCTAAATCATGCTGCAATGCGCGAGAGACGATTGTATGAAGGTTGAACGTTGAACGTTGACGTTGAATGTTCAGCTAGCCGTTGTTGTTGTTATCTTATCTTATCTTGCCGAGTTATGCCTGATGGCCGCCTGTAAGCTTTGTAGCGTATAACTACGAGACGGGCAGGAGACGGATGCGATATAATTCGTATTCATTGATGCGACTCACCTGAGGGATGTGTCTGATGTGTTAGGCAGTGCGGAAATCCAGGAGAACACTGCCATAACACTTTTCTTTCGTGTCTTTTGATTTCCTAGGTTTTCCTAGGTTATGACAAAATAGTAGTGGTCTACTACATAAAAGAATGAACACATATCATACACAATCATGGACCCTTAGACTGCTTTTAGGCTCGAATATGTGGTATATCTATTATACAACTTTGTAAAAATATTTAAAATCGAGTTCCATCATTTCCATCTCAATATATCCCGCAATAGCCGGTGGACGCTTTACACAGGCTTGATTTTGCAATCGAGGTCGGGAGAACAAATGAACGAGTTGACTGGTCCACCAGTATTAACGTTGAAGCATTGATTTGCGGTGACTGCGAGACCGTTGTCCCCGGCTTTCAACGCACAGCCCGAACTTTGGAAAAATGTGACGCAATGCCTTCCACTTCCCGAGATCTATGAATTAATTTGTCGTTAGAGTTTTTCAGCGGGATAGATAAATTCCTCGCTCTGACCTTGACCGAATGTCTCCCTGTGAAGGAGTGGCAGCTGCCGTCGCACTGGACTGTATTTCCAACGTTACCGTTGCAGGTGGAACCACTGTATGCAACGATTGTGTCACCCAGCACTGATGCGGCGAATAGGGAGATGGCTAATGTAAGGGTTGACGCCAAATTTTTGCAAAGCATTTTGGTCCAATACTGATTACACAAGTTGTACGTTTCGACTGTGTGGGAAGGATAACGAAGCGTTGATGCACCGAAGCTACGTCTCATACGACCTTATATATATTTTCAAGTCTCAATTTGGCATCCGATAGTCGCAAACCCAAATGACACTGACGTAGTACATCGGCGAAGCTAACCCACAGTTGTTTGCAACACCCACAAGCCAAGCTGATCCTCTTTACGGAAGTAGGCAAATTGAAAGGAGTGAAGGTCTGTACTAACCGGTAACATGTGTTCAATGAGATTTCATTTCGGCAATTGTTAAAATTTTTCATGAAATCTACTTGACCAAAGAAACAAAGTGAAGCGACCTCCAACTGCGACTCATGAACCGCGAATCATCATGATTATGAAACACGTACCAAAGAACCGAAGTTGAAATTCAATTTCAAACCACATGCGGCCATGATGGGAAATATCTCCAACTTGTACTGTATGGCGGCCTGTTTTGTGAGATTTAGTAACTCCCAAGACCAGGATGAGATGAGGAAGCAAGCGGAAATTGACGCCCCCAACTACAAATTGGGCTATAAATAGATCGAGCTGTCTCAGCACGTTAGTGACTTCACCATTCGACTGACAGCCTGAGCTTATAGAATCAAGCAGTGTGACTCAAAGACAACATAAAGGTCAGTTGTATCTTCATCTGGTTCTTAGTCACGTCTAAAGAAAAGATCTTTGCTACAAGGATCCGGAATAAAAGCATGGATCTGCCTGATGGAAAAGATTCAAACATATATTTATTGAATGCTGAGACACAGAATATAGGTTCCTTTCTCTCGCTGTAGTCATCTAAACGTCGAGTTAATTATGCAGTGACAGGAACTGTGTACAACGTGATTGGAGAACAGTCACTCGGTCCATCTCCAGGTGAAAGTTTGTACCACACCTGATAAATTGTGGAAAATAATCAGTTATTATTAATTCCAAGCCCAGAGAGGTTTTACTAACGTCCTTTCCGTCTCCACAGGCGTAGAATCCACCGACGTAATTAATTACTAGTTGTGCCCCAAGCTGACTGTTTTCGATATTGGACTGGATCTGGAAGCCATCGTACCGTGCACACTTGTTGGAACTAGCTCCCTGAACAAACCCCAGCTGTCCATATGTGCTGCATCCAGAAGGGCCCAGTTGGGACCCGAGGAGTGGCATGTATGTTAGTGACGTAGATCCTGCCGGGTCCAGAGCAGTAAGACGTCCTTGCGCAAAGTAGAACTGTCCAATAGGGCTTGTTCCGGTTAAGGTGGCGTACCCTCCGGATCCTCCGTTCAACCTAAGTGGCTATAAAAAGAAAACTTAAGTCTGAAGCCTGAACGAATCGATGCAGTACACGCACCAAAAGATTGGACGGAGAACTGGGAGATGATGAGACAAAATAAAATAGAGGAGTGCTGGCACCCGGGATGACAACACCCAAAGCACTTGGAATCAATGTGGCAAGAGTAGCAAAAGCTGAAGATAGAAGGCGCATTGCGTTGACACGGGATATGAAAGATTATGAGTGATTCGAGAAGCTGGAGATACTGGGTTTTTATGTTTCCTTCCTCTGGAGTCAAGTAAATCCGCTGCGTGATTTATGATCTATTCATTGAACGATTAATAGATTTTCTTCAATGATTGTCGTGATTAGCATCTTGTCTGGGTAAGGCGTTCCTGGCCGAAAGAACAGTCGCGAATCGATACTCCAGACACGTTGGCATAGAATAGCATGCAAGGATCATTCATAAATCATTGAATATATCTAGTGTCTGAATAGGATGCGTCATGAGTTCGACACAATGCGATGTTTATCATATCCCGTTGAAGTCGCGAAGACAAAAGATGTCGATGAGCGTTCAGAACCAAAAAAGGTGCAAAGCGAGATTTTACTTCCATATCCTCTGACCTACGGAAATGAGAATTACAGAGAACCGAAATACTCCAATTCTCAGCATATATTCGACCTCTATATCGGCTTTAGGCTTTGCTCGATTTAATACACAGGGACTGTGTAGAGACGAATTGGCACGCAATCGCTTGGCCCATCACCCGAATTGATTTTATACCAAACCTTCGAGCAATCCTTCAACGAAACTCCTGTTTTCAAGACAAAACTTACCTCTGCTCCACTATTACAAACATAGAAACCTCCAGTAAAGTTGAAGACGAGTTCGGCACCAAGCTGACTGTCCTGCTGGTTCGATTGCAGCTGGAATGATTCATACGAGGCACATTTGTTGGTACTGGTCCCTTGTACAAAATGAAGTGCCCCAAAGTTGGTGCATCCTCCAGCTGCTGGGATAGTGTTAATCAAAAGCCTGTACGGAAATGAACTGTCATCGGGGTCATGTACGGCAAGCTCCCCCTGATAAAAGTAGAACCGTGCTGGCGTGCCACTTCCAAGGAGAGATGCTGGGCCACCTCCGCCTCCAGCGGACATTCTGAGTGGCTGTTTGCGGCGCAGAAATTAGTTACTACCGCTTTTCCACAGGAATAAATGAAGCTCCTACCAGTAGATTTGAGGACGATGCACTGCTGGAGACCAGGTAGAAAGAAGGGGTATCAGCATTTGGAGCTGACTGTACAAAACCGGAGGATAATTGCTGAGAGAGGAAGAGTGTGAATAAGAACAGCTTGCGAAATTCAACAATCATGGTGAGGCCGCGAGGTGGAAGAAACTGGTCAAACGGTATAGCTTTATATACGTGTTAGTGAATGGTGAGATCTTGTATCAACCTAATTGACAATGAAATGAAGTTTGGCGACCTAAGTTATTCTAGCTAGCACGACTAGTGATAAGATTTGAAGTTAACATAATGAAAACCACATAATGAAGAACCTGCCTTATTACCTTTACCAACGAGCCGGCTTCTAATCGCGCATTGTGCGAAAGCCATTATATCAATTGAAGTGAAAACACTCCATAAGCATGTGCGTATAGAATGCATACCAAGGTTATCTATACGCTGACTGATATTGCCAACTGGGCAGTGTCTGGAATCTGAACAAATTAACTGCCCCTCAAAGCTAAGCATAATATGAGCAAGAGCGACTGGATGTGTATAAAACTCAATCATTCAAGTGTTACATGGCTTCAGTTGGGGTGCGAAGCCTAAGTGTGATTCCCTACGGCAGGACCACTCGGATAACGTGTAATTGGAAGGTAGGTAACCTGGGCTTCAATCGTTCTCTGCGAGTTCTTGAGAAGCTTGAAACTCGTCGATTGATGGAAACCAGCCATATTCACGAAGGTCCACACGCATATCGCCAGTGCGGCCAGTTACAACCTCGACACCCTCTGCAACAAGGGCATCTCTCTGGCGTTGGGCACCGTCAGTTCCAGGACCTCGGGAAGAAATAGTTCCCGCTGAGCTTATAACACGATGCCATGGAATCGGAGGGTCCACGTTTGGAGGCAAAAACTTTAGTGCTGTAAGTTACCTTGATGTTATGCCAACGTTCAAACGAGAATGCGAATAGTAGCACCAACCTTGTCCTACATGACGCGAATGATTAGGCATGCCGGTTAATTTTGCAATATGGCCTAGAATAAGTCAGAAACTAACTTGAGAAATGGAGGTAAGGAAACCGCAAACCATAACTCGTCACTCGTGCCACTGGGATGGTTCGGACAATGTCGTATACCTGAAGGAGAAGGATGTAAGCAGTTTAATTTGAGTATTTGGGTCCAGCACATACAGCTGCGTGAAATTGGGCGCTATCCAAAGACATGTATAAATGGGTTCACCTGAAAAGTTGCAGGCCGTCAGGGTTCAAGTTTAGTTGAGCACGGAAGAGCTACCACAGTTGGAATTACAACCTAGATATACCTTTAGGGGTATATCAACTTCGCGAAGACCAAAATGAAAGTCAAGAATAAGAGACTGATTCAAAGAAATAGAAGGGTATGATTCGGATGATGACTTGGTCAACCAAGAATGCGGCGATGGAATGACCAATCAGTAATGACTAATGCCTGTCTTGTGATGGCGCTTGATGTCCCACGTGATTGCCTTTGTGAATTGTCGCGCGTTTTAGGCGATTCGAATCTAAAAAGTACTTTAGGTCTTTATAATAGTAACATTATGTTTCTTGGACATAAAACACATTGGTAATGTTTCTAAACCATAAAACGACCTAATTTTTCTGCATAAGAGAAATGAGCATTTGATCAAAGGAAAGTAATACAAGTGTCAAGAACTTCGTATGAATACATAAAATTAGCGCTCAAGTTCGAAAAACAGCGATCGTTTTTAGTATACACAATGTATCATCAAGTTTAGATGACGCAGAAGGAGGTCGGTGTGAATAAATTCATAATTGGATTTCTTGGGCGAGAGCAACAAGCAAAAAGGGTTATAAGTACAGATTAGAACTTGCGAGGGCTAGGCAAAAAGGGACATTCAAAAGGGTAAAAAAGACTAATACGTATCGTGCAGTGGGATGATCGATGATGGGCCATAGATTGGTTGGATGGGTATGCAAAACCACCAGGGTTTAGGGTGTCGGAGGAGGAGGTAGTTTTTCATCTACGAGTAGTTCTGGGAGATAGGGATAGGCCGCCGCAAGAGATGATGGATCTTCTGTGCGCCGCGTTCGCCAGCAAGCTTGTTGATCGAGTTGAGAAGGTCAGCGCGACGTAAAGGTTCTGTTGGTTGATTAATATGAGAACATAGACTTGATAAAGATTGCGACTCACTGGTGATGTGGTCGTCCATTCCTGCTTGCAAGCAACGTTCTCTGTCACCGATCACTAGATTTTCCTCGCTCAGCAGTTGCTAAATGATAGGAAGAAGGGGACTTACTGGCATGAGCAGTTAGCGCAATGATAGGTGTAGGTGGCAGGCTCTTGTGCATCTCATAAGAGCGGATCAACTCCGTAGCCTCCATACCACCCATGAAAGGCATAGACACATCCATCTGATCACAAATAAACCTCGTATAACGAAAAAGGGAACATCTAACAACATACCAGAATAATATCAAATGGCTTGCCTTGCGCCACCCGTCCTTTGAAAGCATCGACAGCCAAACTGCCGTTCTCTGCAATCTCCACTGTGTGCCCATATTTCTCTAAGATCTTGACAGCTAGCTTCTGATTGACCAAATTGTCCTCGGCCAGCAGAATGTCAAAGGTGACGTCGTTGGGCGCTGAGACGGGGCTGACGGTGTTCGACTCTAGTGCGGAGATAAGGGCAGATGAAAGATCTTGAGCAGTCACAGGTGTGGTCACTTGAGAGCTAATGCTATTGTCCAAGCACCATTTTACTAAGGAAGAAGATGTAAGAGCGCTAGTACGATTGTAAAGCCATTAATACTCACGGTTAAGTCGTGGCATGGATGGTGCCAACAGAACGACGGGTATATATCGCAGATGCTCATATTCGCGAATGCATTCCGTCTAGCATAGATGAGCAAAGAATTACACATAAAGAAAAACGTAGAACATACAACAGTCAGCGAATCCACGACGATGGTATCAATATGGGGACATTTCTCCTTATCCGCGACAGCCTTGACGTCATGAACTACGTATGGCCGTAGACCGAGTTCCTTGATACGGTCAACAACACCAGTCTCGTCGAAAAGGGTATCAACAAAGAGTATCGTGCGCTTCGCGAACGGGGCCATCTTGCTCAACGTCGCTTCCATCGTCGAGTGGCTGATCTGTGAGGTGATCGTGAAGAAGAACTTGCTTCCCTTCGACACCTCACTCTCCACCCACATGTTACCCTGCATTAGCGAAACGAGTCTCTTCGAGATGGATAGACCTAAGCCTGTACCACCATATTCCTGTCATCGGGTCAGTTATTGGTTCTATGAACGTCAGCGAAGAAGAAGAACCCACTCGTGTTGTTGATCCGTCAGCTTGACAGAAGGTATCGAAGATTAGGTTAAGCTTGTCTTTTGCAATACCAATACCAGTATCAGTCACACAGAACTCCAGAGTAACACTCTGGTCATCGAGGGCCAATAGGCGCGTGCTCAGCGCGACATGGCCTTTGCGGGATGCCTTGGAAGGCGTGAACTTGATGGCATTACCAACCAAGTTGGTGATGACCTGCCGTAGACGCAACGAATCACCAATGAGTTGATCAGGGATGTCCGGTTCCACGTCGTACGTGAGATCCAAATTGTTCTGCGATGCCCGTACCACTAGAGTCTTGAGGATACCGAATACGGTCTGGCGAAGAGAGTAAGATACCGCCTCCATGGTCATGCGCCCAGCCTCAACTAAGTCACAAACAGAAAATTAATAACCGTAGCAAGAGACAGGACAAAGAAAACTTACTTTTCGAGATATCCAAAATATCGTCAATAATCAATAGTAGTGACCGCGCCAAACTGTGAACTAGCAGCAAACTTTCCCGCTGCGATCTATTCAAATCGCTATCTAGCGTCAACTCCGTCATGCCGATGATACCATTCATAGGTGTTCTAACAAGGCCTCCATAAGCAACCATCATAGCACTCGGGAGAAAAAAAGAAATCTTACCTGATCTCGTGCGACATGTTCGCCAAGAACTCACTCTTACTCCTATTTGCCAACTCGGCAGCTTCTCTAGCAGCAGTGTTCTTTTGAATACTGTCTCGCAAATTGAACACCATCTGGTTGATCTGGGTCTTCAACGAATCCATCTCACCACTGGCTTCGACAGTGATGAACCGCGTAAAGTCTCCGTCCATAGCAGCAGCCGAGATTTGTGCAAAACCACGCACTTGCGTCGTCAAATTTCCGGCCATAGTGTTGACAGACAACCTGAAAAACCAATACCAATGTTAACCATGACTTATAGGAAGGAATGGAGAGAAGGAAATGAGGTAGGAATAAAACGCACGTAATTTCTTGCCAGATACCTTGCACATTGCCCACTTCGGCTTGAACCCCTAGTTTACCTTCTGTTCCGACCTCACGCGCGACCTTCTTGACCTCGGCAGCGAATATGGCCAACTGGTCAATCATGTCGTTGATGGTGTTAACCAAACTCAACATCTCTCCAGAAACCGACACACCCCCAATCTTCTGCGTCAAGTCACCTCGAGCCACAGCAGTCTGTAAGACGACAGCTCACAGTTAGGATAATACATCCAACGACAAAAGTTTATACATACAGTAGCGACAGCGATAGTTCGCACTTGTAGCGTCAACTTTAAGAGTGGAGGGTGGGGATTAGCTTTGAGAACAAAGAAAGGAGACAGAAAACGCATACATTGTTAGCCATAACGTTGACATTATCTGTCAAATCCTTCCAGGTACCGCCGACGTTCGTGACCCTAGCTTGACCTCCCAATCGTCCCTCGGTACCGACCTCCCTAGCGACCCTCGTGACCTCGTCGGCAAACACGCTCAACGACTCTGTCATCCCATTCACTGTCTCCTTCAACTCTAGGATTTCACCCCTCACATCGACCTCGATCTTCTTAGTCAAATCTCCACCAGCGACAGCCTTGGTAACCTCCGCGATAGACCGCACTTGATTCGTCAAATTCATTGCCATTAAGTTGACATTATCCGTCAACACCTTCCACATCCCCTGCACATCAGGAACGAATGCCTGTCCACCCAAGATACCTTCCGTCCCGACTTCCAAACTGACACGTGTGACCTCGTTAGCGAGCGTGCTGAGCTGGGCCACCATTGAATTGACAGTCATCTTCAAGTCTAGCATCTCTCCCTGAACATCGACATTGACTAGCTTTCCGAGGTCTCCTAACGCCACGGCTTTCGTCACCTCGGATATAGAGCGTACTTGATCCGTCAAGTTGGAGGCCATTTTCTGGTAACGACGATAAGAGATCTGAGGGTTGAAGAAGAAAGAGAGAAATATACGTACGTTGACATTACGTGTCAAATCTGCCCATGTACCTTGTACACCTTCAACTTTAGCTTGGCCTCCTAAGATACCTTGTGTTCCGACTTCCAAAGCCACTCGTGTAACCTCGGAGGCAAACGCAGACAACTGGTCCACCATTGAATTGACAGTACCTGATACCAAGATTCATCTCAGCAATCAAAATGGATAACGTCTTTCGCACCTTTCAAAGTGGACATCTCGCCTTCTACTTGGATTTCAATCTTCTGGGTCAAATCTCCACGAGCGACGGCCGTCGTCACCACTGCAATAGACCGCACTTGATCCGTAAGAGACGAACACATCCGATTGACCTATACACATCAGTCACCCCACCTTTGCACGAGTTGAAAAGATAACTCACATTCCGAACTAAGTTTAGCCACACCCCTTCCACGTCTGGCACATGCGCTTGACCACCCAATTTGCCTTGACTTCCGACTTCCAATGTGACTCGAGTAACCTCTGCCGCTAGAGCTCGTAATCTAAAAGGGGTCAGTACCTCGAAAAGAAAGTTTAGGGATCTTTGCACTCACCGTACCACCATTCCATTGACAGTGTTTTTTAAATCTAGTATCTCGCCTCTTGCATCGACTTCGATTTGTTTACTCAAATCTCCCAATGCTACTGCTTTTGTAACCTTTGCAATAGACCTGACCTGGAAAGGAAAGGTCTGAAAATACAATCTTTCCGCGACTGATAACAACTCACCTGTGATGTCAAATTGGCAGCCAACTTGTTGACGACGCCCGTCAACTCGCGCCAAGTACCTTCGACATCGAGCACTAGAGCTTGACCGCCGAGTTTGCTAAGGTTGGAGATTAGCCAGAAATTTGAAAACGACCGAAGCACGGAAAAAGAGGGGAATAGTATAATTTAACCTTGACCAAATTAGGGAAGGAGTGGGAATGTACCGTGGGGCCTCATGAGTGGCAACCCAATAAAATGGCGGAAACGAGGCGAGCGAAGGCGAGGAAGGGTATATTAGGGATGTAGATGGATGGTGGATCGCCGAACGGGAGGAACAAAGGGTATTAATAATCAAGTACTCACCCTTCAGTTCCGACTTCCTGAGATACACGTGTGACTTCCTTTGCAAATTGTCCAAGTTTGTCGACCTAGTACATGTTGTATGATGGAGGTCCAATGAGAGATATTGAGGAGATAACATACCATAGTATTGATAACGTCCTTGAGTTGAACCATAACTACACCTTGCACTGGGACGGTGATTTTCTGACTAAGATCGCCTCGGGCGACTGCATTACAAACTCTTGCGACGTCCTGGACCTGTGCCTTTAGCAGCTTGAGTTCTTCGACGGCGCTCATCCCGCTTTCAAAGGCAGCGGCAGCGAGAGGACCCATAGGGACGACGAGAGGACTGGAACTGAGAGGGGCATTGTTATCCGTAGTATAAAGCATCAAGGGGTCCGAAATCGATTTCCCACATGTAGGGCACTGAGCGTGAGCTGTAGGAGGTGCTGAGCTATATCCACCATTGGGGCCAGCCTGAGCGAGAGCAGCCTGGTGTGCCTTCATGGTACCGTATGCGCGTGAAAAACCTTTGGATGGGTCGATTGAAGATTGCAGTCCGTCAAGAGAAATGGTCATGTTGGTGCCGTTGGATCGTCCGTTGTGAGTGGTTGTGGAATCAGATGCTTCATTGGGCCTGTTCACGGGGGTTGTTGCTTCTGAGTGCTGTTGCTCAGGCTGGTTCTCAAGCTCCAGAGCCTTTTCGGCCTCCTTGGATGAATAGCGTTGAGATAGACGATTGAATTGATGATGAAAAGTACCACCTTTTCGCTACGAGGACCTCTAAGCTCTGCCACGGCGTCTTCTGCGGCCCACATCCTCTTTGCAACTGCTGCAAGCGAGCGCAAGATGGTTTCTGTTTGCCAATCTGAAGGACCCTCGTATCTGGGTATCGGAGCGCCTGGATATGGGCCAAGCTCGTAGATGGAGAGCAGGGCAACAAGGTGAGATTTAAAAGTGTCTGTCATTGTCGGTGTCGTCAAGATCGTCTCCTCCGACGGTGGAGGGTCCATGTTGGTGGTTGGGGGGAGGGAGGAAGAGGCAAGATAAACGCCAGCCAGATTCTGTTACGCTCACGTGATCACCCCTATTAGTCGTGATTTGGCTTAGGGTTTACCAAGCTTCTACTCTTTCGCAAGTACCGGGAACGAATGTCTTATGTTCTGTAGTTTGAACTCAAAAAAAGCTTAAACAGTGAATTTTCACAATTGTTGCTTGTGTCCGTTATGTTTTTCGTAATTGTTTAGAAACAATCATTGGACCATTCAATGAAGGCCTCCCAATCCGTTCCCAACCCGAATACGATCGGCTTACCTAGCAACGTTGGAGCCACTCATCCAAGAGGCTTGTTTTGGGAGTCGGATGTATAGGTTTGTACCTTTAGAAAAAAATTTTGATATTCAATGTCGCAACATCGTTCCGAAGGAAAGGACTGCGTTTCTAAACATAGAGGGTGAAGGCCGACTTCCGTTCTGGCGTTTATGACCTCATAGATTCACAGCCAACGTCTAGCATGAGAAGCAAGTGTGTGGCAAGGTTTGGCAATCAAAAATATGGGAGAGATCATGGGCAAGACAAGCTCAAAAGAAGAGACGACTATATTTTCTGTAATCATGTCAGTATATCTGAAAAGTAGGAAGGCCGATAACGGGGGTACAGGCAAGAATGGAGAGGCACGTACGAGGATTTCAAATGTACATTGCTAAAATAGAAGGGTGAACCTCAGCTTACAGTTTAGGAAAAAATGATTGTCAGAGATGTCAGTCGGACAACATAGCACTCTGATATGCAAGGTTCATCAACGTCAAAGGGTACTAAAATATCTCCCACCGCTAAAAACGAACTCTGTAGTAAAAGGGGTCTGATAAACAAGTTGTAAGCCATGGCATACTTGAGAGAGATAATTTTACAAGGGAATACATTGTGTAGCAAGGCTGAACATCCAGTATTTTTGGGGAGCAAAAAAATCCTTCGAATCCCAGGACCAAAACACGGCCAAAGGCAAAAGTTCATCGCTGCCAACTCGGCATTGAATCTCCTTATCATACTATAATCAACACAGCCAAGATGCCAATTAATCACCAATCAGACATGAAGCAAAAAAGACTTGCATAATCTCATTCTATGGTGTTGGAAATAACTTTTGTAATGGTCGAGGGAATGTGTAACGAGTCAAACAAGGCGGACAGATCCATAGTTTCCATGAATGTCTATTGGGCTGGGTAGACACGAACTATAAAAGATTAATATTAAAATTGCAAGAAATCGCTATCAGGTACATGGCCCTCACCAATATGAATTCAAGATTGCACGACAGGGCGGTTTACATGCGACAGGCTCATAGAGCACCAGTGGAAATTCTCCGCGGATTTTCATGGGCACAACACTCCTGGCCGGCTAAGAATTGGAACAATCTAGGATTCGTCAGTATGTCTCCTTGAGCCGGTCTACTCGGCGAGTAGTCATTAGGAGATGAAAGAGTCCATGATCTTCAATTGACAGTGCTATAGCTGAAGCCCCTCCAATTTAGGTAGCAATGGTAATTTTGGATGGATTGGTAGCTGTATCCGACAAGTATTGCGGGGACTGGATCCATTGAAGTAGAGGCAACATTGAGGCCTTGAAGCTTGAAGCCTGTGTCGGAAGTTGGTTGGTGAAGCCTGCCAAGTTCCCGCTGGGTTCAATCGATACATGAATCTTATGTAAGACATTCGGGAACCTGCGTAAGCGAATCCTGTTGTATATAGAAAGCGACCACCAGCGTCTTCGTAGCCTCTTTGTACCCAACGAAACTTGGACGAACGACAGAGGCATCTATGAATCCCGAAATCTTATTTGCTAGGCCAGATCAGGTATCGACTGGGGCCGAAACGAACAACATCGGCATCGCGACTACGCAAGGTTTGGGGCCACTGCGCTACGTATCATGGCCTGACTAGGAGAGATTTGTTTGGGGCGGGCGTCGTTCACTCACCTGCAATCTTCAAATTTATTGGGTATTACAGAAGCTTGGAACCTGGTTTCCCATTTCTCTATGCATCCTTCCTGCGTATTTATCGGATTGATTTGGTACGCACAGTCATTACGATCACTTTCCTGCATTACACTGACCCTACTCTGCTTCACTACTGCGGAAAAGAGAGCAACTTCCAGCGCGACGCCGCCGCGACCACAGATCACGACTTTCTTACTGTTCTCTGCAAAAAAGTCAATCATGTTGTTAATGATTTGCACCACCGGGTCTGGCATCCCTCCGTGTAACTTTATTCCTACATTCTTCTGCGGCAGGGCTCCCTAAGCTATGGAAAACGTTGATCAGGAGATCAAAGAAACTGGCGTCAACTTGGAGGTGGTCTTACTCCTCGAATAGTGTCCGTCCTAACGCTGTTTCATCGTATCATGAGACCTAGGGCCCTATTTCTGGATTAGAGCTAGTCAGAGCGTCCTCTGCGCCAAGGTGCCTAGAAAACTAGGATTACTCTTATAGTCAGAAAAGTCTTACCCAGACAAGATGATGATTATGACGATCATACATCTGAACAAAATCTATTATTCATTCGCGTTCGTGATTTATGGTCTATTCAACTAAGCGACTCTACCAAGCTTATGAGAAGAGACATAAAAAGAGCAGTGCCACCAGCTTTCAAGCATCCATAACACGCCAAATCCTGACTCGAGAACGATGTTTTTTCTATCAGCAGCATTTGCTACACTCGCCTTGCTTACTATCCGGAGTGCATTGGGAGTTGTCATCCCGGGTGCCAGCACACCTTTGTTTTATTTTGTCTCATCGTCTCCTAGTTCTCCGTCAAACCTTTTGGTACGTGGTGCTGAAGTGGATTCATCCTGACCACAAATTTGATTTTTCGTTTACAGCCACTCAGGATGAACGGAGGCGCAGGAGGGTATAGCACCTTAACCGGAACAGGCCCTATTGGACAGTTCTATTTTACTCAAGGCCGCCTTACTGCTCTTAACCCGGCAGGATCCACGTCACAAACATACATGCCTGTTCTGGCGTCCCAACTAGGTTCTTCTGGATGTAGCACATACGGGCAGCTAGGATTCGTCATGGGTGCCAGTGCCTTTAGGTGTGCACGCTACGACGGCTTCCAGATCCAGTCCAACATTGAGAACAGTCAGCTTGGAGCCCACCTGGTGATTAACTACGTCGGTGGATTCTACGCCTGTGGGGTCGGTCAGGAAGTTAGTGCAGCTTGTCTGTGCCTCTGAAATTTATAACTGATTGCTTTGTATTAATTAAAAGGTCTGGTATAAACTTTCACCTGGAGATGGGCCAAGTGACTGTTCGCCAATCACATTGTATACAGTTCCTGTAACTGTGTAATCGATTCAAGAAGATTGAATATCAAGAAGAGTCAAAGTCCTCAATATCTGTGCCGGCATTCGATAAATATATTTATTCTTTTCAACTCTGTACTTTATATGACTCACAGCAGTCATGGTGTCATTCTGCGCCTCTTTAGTGAGGGTATCAGCAAATTTTATTCACAATCTTCTTTTTATGAAGATGGACAACCCTCTTAATGCCGTCTGTGAGCTACGCTCAGCCACCTTTTTCCGGTTTTTTTTTTCTACCCAGTTCAAGACGTGATTAAAATGGCGAAGTCAGAATAAGTTCCTGTATAAGCATCGTTAGTTTGCGGGCATTAGTTTCCACTTGCCTTCATCGACCTTATTCTATAGTTTTGCGCCAAATTTGTCTTTGATGGTGTATTGGAACGCACAAGGTGACGTGAAACTGCGACACAGGTAATTAAACGATAATTTTGTTTTCGCTCTCAAAATTTGAGATCAAAAACAGTGAGCTGGTAGGGAAATTGAGTAGGTAGGTGCCGATCCATGTTGGGTTTTTAATCGATACTACAGACTTACCATGATCGGCTAACAGGCTTGATATAATACATTGGGCAGCAATCCGTTTCACCAAACTTCGAGTTCACCACCAGTAGCCCGACGTTGATTCTCCTTATCATACTCGAGAGCCAAAATTCGTCTACATGGCACATAACCCAGTTAATCACCGATTAGTTATGAAGCAAAAGAAAGACCCACATAATCTCATTCCAAATTCCGATGACGCCCCCCACTTCAGCATGGGTTAAGATACCCTCCGTGTCGCCTTCACGCGCAATCCGCTTGCTGTCCTTTGTAAACTTGAACAATACGTCAATCATCTCGTTGATGATTTGCACCAGATCCGACATCTCTCCGTGTAGCGTTATGCCTACAATCTTCTGCGACAGATCTCCTCGAGCTACGGAAACCTTTTTTTAAAAAAATGGTCGGAAAAATTGGCACCGACTCTGATACTGAATAACACTTACGAGAGCTACCATGGCTGTTCGTACAAGCAGCATCAACTGGTTGAAAAAAATAAGCATTATCCAAGCGATAGGTTGAGATACTCACATTGTAAGTTAAACCATTGAGGCCATCAACTATTTCCTTCCACGTCCCTCCCACATGCGAAACCAATACTTGGTGCCCAAGCCGACCTTCTACACCAACTGTCCTTGTCATTCTTACCACCTCCTCTGTAAATACTCTGAGAAATTCTACAGTACCATTGACCGTCTCTGTCAACTCCAGTACCTCCCCTTGTGCCTCACCTATTTGCATAGAAGTTTCCAGATCTCCACCCGCAACTGCCTTCAAGACCTCGGAGGTTGCTCTCACACAACTTTTGAGAGTAGCAGCTACACCGTTGGCGCTCTGCAAAAGTTCTTTCCATACGCCTTGTGCATCAGCTGACGCTGCGTGCGCGTCCAGCATGCCTTCCACCCTGAGTTGGCGGTTGAGTTGTATGATCTCGTTTGAAGTGGTCTGTAGACGATCAGCGATGGAGTTGACTGCCGTCTTGAGAGCAAGGAGATCTCCCTCCACATCTACTTCGATTCTTTTACTTAGATCTCCTTGTACAATGGCATTTGCAACATAGCTTGTCGCGCGCAAACCATTCTCCAATGTGCTCGTCATTGACTGCATTCAACATACGGTAAGCCATTGAACACAGATAGAAGCAAGTGTCAACCTACGTTGATGCCTGTGACGAATGAGAACCACACACCCTCAACATGTGGAACTTCTGCTCGCCCACCAATCCTGCCTTTGCTGATTTCCGACGTGACTCTACACACCTCTTTCGTCAAAACACGCTGTCTTCAAAGCAAAAACATGGACGTCATATTAGTCAAGTCAAGCATGGTGTATTTAATGAATATAAATACCCACCGAAGCACGATGCCGTTTACTATATCCTTCAACTCCAATATTTCACCCTTCGCCTTGACCTCAATTTGCTTGCTCAAATCTCCTACATAGATAGCTTTCGAAACCTTTGAAATGGACCTGACCTACACGCACAACGCCAGAACCATATATCAGACAAAATATCTCGAAGTGTATCCGCAAAAACCATGCCTGATTCGTAACATCCAGAGTCATTCTGTTCAGATTATCAACCATGTCGCCAAGCTGACCTCCCATGTTCGGGAGGAATTCAATTTGGACGCCTAGTTTCCTATAGACATTGGGTCAGCACGGTCATCTTTTTTCCGTTATTTATAGAACTAGAGGGCACGATACATGTAGTTGGGTTATTGCTGCGCCAAATACGCGTGGAGAGAGCGGATGCAAGGATGGAGCGACTTGGAAAACCGAATAAATACTCACCCATCCGTGCCCAAATCTCGGGATAGGCGGGTGACGTCATTGGCGAGTTTGGAAAGGTTATCGACCTACATAAAAACCATAATGTCGATAAGGAAGATATACCCAGTAAGTAATAGTCTAGACATTGCAGAAAGATTGGAGTAATACCATACTGTTGACAGAATCTTTAACTTGCGCCATGATCCCGCCCTCAACGGGCGATGTGATTTTATGGCCCAAATTACCTCGCGAAACGGACTCGCAGACTCTGGCTACGTCCTCAAGTTGACTTTTTAGCAACCTGATTTCTTCACCTGGCCTAAACACAATTTCATCACTGCTATCTGCAACAATAGAAGAAGGCACAGCTTGAGGTGTGTCTTCTGTGCCATCTTGAAGATTGGTATGCAGCAGTGGCGATCGTTCGAAAGAGTTCCCACAATTAGGGCAGTGCTTGGGAGAAGCCCCAATAGCTTCATTGCCGGTGGTACTTCTCTCAACGCTATCTCCAGCACCTTCGATGGACGAGGTAGCCTCAGAGTGGTGTACAAGATGATACCCCAATTCAGCAACCTTGTTATCATCCTGTAAATCAAACCAAGAAATTGAGCAACAGTGCATACAGGATATCAATTTTAAATAAATACCAAAGGACTGCGCATCCCACTGTTCACCATACCCTCAGAGATCCACATCCTCTTCGCAATTGCCTCGAGCGAGCGCAGGATAGCTTCAGTTTGGGAGTCAACTGGGCCATCATATGTAAATGCTGGTTCATCAGAATGAGGTCCACGCTCGTAAAACGATAGCAAGGTGGTGAGATGTGCCTTAAAGGCGTCTGTGGACGCTTCCGGTTTGAGAAAATGTTCAGTGAGATTAGACATATGGAAACGTTATTGAGGGAGAGGGTGCGTGTCGAACTTATTAAAACGCGAGGTCCAATTTTATATCGCAGATATGTCGGATCATAGGTACCAAAAACATTTATTCCGTTATGTCACAGACAGGCCCCAAGCGACATGTATAGCTTCTGTTTTGTGAACAGGTTTGGAGATAGGAAACACTTGCTGAATTTAACGCCCGTGTTCTGGTTTAAAAGCTTACCAACCCTAGTGCACAAACGGTCACAGGTTGATTGTCTGAACTGGTTCTTGCTTTGATGAGTTTTATTGATAGTACAATTGAGGTATCCTGGGTGTGTGTACAAGTCAACATGAAATTCGATAATGTAACGTAAGGGAATACAGCATAATTTACTAACCAGAAACTGTCAATTTATCTTGATGTACATTTGCAATGTTTACACATATGAATGGTTCCGTGCAGTCAAACCAAAGAGGCATACAATCCAAAGACGAAGGATGATAGAAGAATAATAATAATGATAATTCACACCTGGTGCTAAACCTCCTGTTCATACGCATCCTCATATTCCATATCGTCTTCTTTATCATCATCGCTCGCCTCCTCGTCCACCTCCTCCAGCAGCGCCTCGACACCCTTCTTCTTTTTACCCGCTGTTGCCGGTTTTAGGACCACTGTTCCAGGTTCTTCTTCTACAATAACGTTCATCTCGCCCTCGTCTGTCTTGTCATAATCGTCATCTGGCATGGTATAAAGCTCCGCGTCGTCCTTCTCGTCATCGCTAGTGGTCATAGTCTTAGCAATGGACGGCGCCGATCCGTTGTTCACGAAGAGATCTTTAAGCGCCTCATAGTTGATCCGCTTACTGTATTTGGGATTTTTCTTAATTAGATTGCGGACGGATTCGGCGGCGGTGTCACCCGCAGCAGAGGAGGCATCGCGGGGTTTATTATTCGTCTTGCGTCGCTGTTGAACAGAGGTAAGGATCGGGGATAACATCAAACAGTGAAAAAGTGGAGATGTCGATGAAAAGAAAAAATTAGGTGGCATGATCGAGATACGAACCTTCCTACTCCTGGATGTTCCAGAAGCCTCTTGGTCACCTTTCGCTACAAGACAAGACCAGTCAGCAAAACGATCTCAATGATTTAACAAAAATTAGGCATTGTATTGAACATCATAGAAAACTCGCCTGCAAGAGCTTCCAAATAATCTTTATTCAATTCCACCCAAACTCGTTCTTTGATCTTAACTTCATCTTCGGACAAAATGAATTTATCCAATTCTTCTTCATTGAGGCCCATGAGCTCGTCTACCACAGCAATAGACGCCAGTCGTCGTGACTCGGCTTCATCAAGGGCTTCAGTTAACCGCTCGCCTACCGTATTGTGCAAAAACGTAGAAACTTCTTCGGTAAGTACTTCGGAGGCCGTTTCATCGACGAGCGTCATGGCGGGTGGAGAGAGATTAGGAGTGGGTATGGACGAATTTTGGGATACGAGGGTAGCCGGTATCGATAGCGAATGATCAAGGAGGGCAGGATCAATGTTGCTATTGTCCACTAAAGTCGATTCTGGAGCAGGTATCACATCCGCTAAAATGCTATCGGATAGAATAGATAGGTCGAGCGGTTGACGAGGCGGGAGCTGGGAGGACGCTTCAAGTTGCTGCTCCTCTTCATCGTCCGTCTCTTCTCCTCGTTTCCGCTTACCCTTTCTTTTTTTGCTCCCCTTTTTCGCCTTTCTGTTTCCTTGTGCGTCTTCATCTCCGCCACCCTCAGCCGCACGCCTCAGTGCTTCTTCTCTCTCCTTTCCCTTCGTGTACGCGGGCGGATCCATCTCCTCGTCCAACCAGACGTTCCTGAAATCTGCTAGGGTCAAGGCGCCGCTCGGCGTAGCTTTGAACTCGTCCAGTCGCTTCTTGAGTGTTGTGTCTGCAATTTTGACTACCTGCACAATCTCTTCCACCGAACGGCGGAAGTTGTTCATTCGAGCGGCAAGGAGTAATGCTGCACCGCATATTCCGGCAGGTCTGCGTCCACGGGTCATCCAATCTCGGTCGAACCGCTGGACAAGGCGAACGGCATCAGTAGCAACACGGTGTGTTTCGTCACCGAATTCGAGGAGGGCTGAGAAACGGGAGATATAATGAGATGGATCAACAAGTGGGAGACGAAGATTGAGGGTCTGAACGAGTTGGAGATAGGTGTGGCCTAGCTCAAAGACATTTACCTGTAGCGAAGAGTGAGACGGAAAGGCAAAAAAAAGTTGACAATAACGCACTTGAAGGAGATCCGAAAAGTCTATCAACATGTAGTTTCGAGTTTCCTTCTGCCGACAAGCAACGTAGAGGCAAACTGCAACAACGTTCATGCTCTTCCGTCCTTTCGTAAACTTGTGCTCCACTGCAAGGGTATACAATCTGGTCGCGGCGAGACAAACGACTTCGGAGAGCTTCAATACGTTGGCAATGTTTTGGATCTTTTTGCTGGCTGATCCCGCGGTCTCTTTCAGCAGGAGTGACTTGTGCGAATCCGACGGAACGTACCATTGGCAATCGTTTGCTCTCTTGATTCGTTGCTTCCTCTGTTCCCATACGGACCACTCATTCGAGCATGGGCTGATAGAAAACGTCATGTCAAATACAACACAAGACAAAGGATGGACTGACTTGCGCCTTGTCCCACGAAAGAACCCTGAACGATGGCGGCACCACTGGCGGTCTCTCCAAATCCAACCTCATTCACAATTGTATTCTCTTCTACAACAGTTCCACATTGGACGCAGAAGCCATTTCCTGCAGCTTGGTCATACTCGATGACCGTCCCACCACAGTCAGTACACACGGGCTAAAGCAAATCAATCAGCTGTGAATAGCAAGTGATCGAACGAAACTATATACCATGTGTTACTATACTCTGGTGTATTTTGCTATACAAGATACTAGAAAACCCTTCAGAGAGCCCTAAAGCTAAAAAAATCATTACGGAGTTCAATTTAGTTAAGAGATCTTTTCAACACTCACGGAAGTAATTAAGAACAAAAGAAAATAAAGATAAAATAAAACGGTTCTAAATCGCCAGGTTTTTGGTGTCGTATGCTTCGTGGACGTATCGTATGACCCCTGAAGTTCCCGATATCGGCGAAAAATATAGAAATTGACTAGGACTCGGAGGAGTTGCGGAAGAAGGAAGAGTGTCACATCTGTCACGCCGATTTAATGATTATCGGACACGTGACTCAAGCGCCAGGAGGTTCTTGGCCGTCTAAATTTGGGACAGGTACCGGTGACGGTAGGTACTTTGTCAGTGCTGGGATTCAGAGCACCTTGGCGTCAGAGTCGAGCTCAAGCGGCAATGTGGCAACTCTGTGACTGATTACCATCCAAAGAATGAGAGATGTACCCTTTGCCAAGGTGCATTAGACGGGACCAAAGAATCGGAGGACTCCTCCGACTCACTGCACTGAAAGTAATCGGAGCGAACGTTGATAAAAAATCTAAAAAGAAGCCATCACAGCTCAAAAAAGGCAGTAAAGATACATAGACTTATTATATTTCAATACTGGTGGAGAAGAGAAATATTATTTGAAATGAATGGTGCAAGTTAGCGAGCTACCTCGCTCGGGATGATGTTCGGAATTCGGAATGGAATGAGTACGATAAAAATAATTTGTTGAATCGATTAGCTAAAGCGCAGAGCTCGAAAATAATTAAATCATGGAGGGGGGTAATATAATTTAACACAACTAAGGTCTAGAAGTAGATGTGATTGCCAGTATGTACATTTGAAAGTGAAGTGTCGTGAGATGGTCATAACAGAGGGATACCCAAATCGAATCAGAAATCAAAAATGCCAAGGTGTAAGCTTCAAAAAAAAAAAAAAAACCAGAATCCCAGCTTAGAAGTCGTTCTGTCCTCGCGAGGAACCGTGAAAATTACGGGTGAATTCAGAGATCATATCATCCGCGAGCTCGCTGGCGGTTTCGTCTCCTTCAAGAAAAACGACAAGGTTATTATGAGTTGTGATGTTATGGTTAAAAGGCTCACCTTGAAGATCAGATCTTGGTATGTATAATCCAGCGGCGATGGGGTTCAATATCTCGCCGGTAAGAGAGTAGTGAGGCAGGGAAGTTCGAGACGACAAAGATGCCAGAACAGGATTGAACGGGTCGTTAAACAAGGCCTCAGAAGCTGGTAAGAAGTGACTCTGATTCTGGACATCGAATGATCAGATCGAATCATGTATAGTAGAATATCGCGAAGGTACTCACGAAATTTACAGAGTTGTTGGGAGGTCGCGAATAGTCGTCCTGGTGGAAAGAATCTAAGTCCGATGGCGGGGTGCTGGCCTCCCACTCAGGAGGAGTAGTACTATCCGGGATTGCATATTGAACAGCGTCTAACCGAGGGCCACAAAACAACGCATTTCCGTCCGACATCCCAGTACCCTCCTGTTTATTGGCCACCGGGATTGCACTACCAGCCGCCATCGCCTGTGCGTAATAGTGCTGATGGGAGAGATCCTCGAAGTAGCCAACAGCCTGCCCATCTGAATTGAAGTCATATGGAGCAGAACGATAGAGCTTCACGCAGCTAGGTCTTCGCGAGAGATCATCTCGTGTGACCAATGGATCACCGTATGCAGGCTCATTATTTTCGATGATGGCCTGGGGCACGAGGGGAGCACCGGGGGGACAAGACTCGGCGCGCTGCATCAAGTTACTAACCTCCTCTAACTCCTTGGGCGGCGCTTTTCTCTTCCCCTTGCGTGGAGAATCACCTCCTCTTTTAGGATTCTTCTTAGTAGAACCCGACGTGAACCTGTAATCAGGATAAATCTTATGATGGTTAATTTTCTCCTGCGCTGCCATCTTCTGCCAGGGCTTCTGTTGCTCTTCGCTCATCTGGTTCCAGATTCTACCGATTATGCGCGATATGTTACGGTGGTCGTTCTCAACTGACTCTGGGATCCTCTTTTGGCGCACGAAGTCGCACCTGAAGAGTATGAAGGCGTTTCTGGGGCGAGGGATATGGCCAGGAGGCCGTTTTCGAGCGTGCGACTTCTTTTTGGCGTCAGGTCGAGTCGGGTACGTTGGATCAGGGAGGACAAAATCCGAGGCCGGTTTAAAGCCTTTGCGTGACACTTGCTTTATTTGAGACCCAGCCAGCGTCGCGTGTGGACCGTCATGACTCCAGTTTTCCATGGTGGGAGACCTTCGAGCTCCTCAATGGGCTAATAAACACACCACCTGGTCCAAATGTATACCTAAAATCAGAATGATTGATAAGAACTCGGCAGATAGGTGTAAGTCAAGACATCGGACACGATGCAAAATAATTACCAGAGAGAAGCCCGAATTCGCAATCTTACACGCGACCTTTTGGAGTTTGGGCGTTTCCCCAGACACGTTGCGGTATTCCGGGTAATAAATCGCGCAAGGGAGGCCTCGAGCGTAGACAAGCTGAACGTAGATCGACAGAGACCGAGATGATGATGCAGAAAAGAGCAAAGAAGGCGAGGAATTCCGCGCGGCCGATTTAACAGACCCACGTTTGGGGTGGATGTCGACATTTCTTGACAGGCCAGGTTGGACGACACATGAAAGGGGTTTTGTTACACCTACTTTTTTAGCACCTCCGCCCCATAGCCAGAAAGATCGAGTGTCCCGATGGAGCCTTAATGAATTCCAAAATGGTCAAACCGTGTTGGTCATCTAAGGGATTAAATCCCAGCGGCCATGTTTGAGAAACACCATTGGTTCTGAAGCCCAGGTCATGTCTATGGGAAAGACATCATCTGTGACAGAAAATATCAAGGTCCGCATTGTTCTCTCTTTTGGGAAATTGACTCCGATGCCGTGTGTCCCTCTTGTTTTACACCCTTTAGTCGCCTTAACCACCAGGTTCATCGGTAAAAGTGATAGTAGTTAGAGGTAGGTGACCGCCCTCGCACCACAACATCTGGCAGAGCTTGGTTTCTCTGAAGATACAATGAATTTTGCCACTATGACCTTGTTACATGTTACGGATCTATCTCCTAGCGGCGCAGAACACAACCTCATTGGGCTGAGAAGCATCAAAAGCGGTTGCTACGATCTTGATGTCTCGAGGTACAAGTGACGCACCTAAATCCTGCAAGCAGCACGTTTTGCTTGTCCGCACAATGGTTATCCCTCCTTGCAAGTATAGCACACCTCCAAGAGTTGTAAGTAACGACAAGGAGCCATTTCGATGAAATTGCTGGAGGATCTCTTGAGGGTGACGCCTCGAAACTAGAATATCTCCTTATCGATGACAAGGCTCGAAAAAGTGGATACGACAGGTCTAGATGACGCTTTGGCGAAGTCTCTGGTTATGATTCGAAGGATCATAATTAATTCTATGAACAGTATATCGACATTATGCCGAGTTTTTCGGGTTGATAATAGACCCGCCTCTGTATCCGTAATGCCTGGCAGCAGCATGTCGCCTCGTTCCAAGCAGTAGGTCGCTCCTTTTTTTGCCTCAAGATCAGGGAATGAATACAATCCTTACTCGCCATATTGAATATCACCAGCCGCTAGGGCCTAGACAGTCTTCAATTGCAGCACCGTGAACACCCTTTTTATCCCTTTAGCCGATGAATAGAGTTGTGTTAGGAAGGTAAGGAAGGGTCGGGCACGAACGACAATATAAAATCGATACTCTCCTACAATGATCGCAGCACAATACGAGTTCCAAATCCAAAAGCCTAGTCAATGATGTGTAGATAGTGAGCCGAGTGAGATATGAGCGCTTGAACCCTCAATCCACAGTCATTTTGTGAATACATACCACCGTGAGGCTCCAGAATTAGAATTGACAAGTCGGAATAAGACCGCCAAGGCGAATAGGGACGCGTATTTGATAGGGTAGGAAATTGCCAGTTATAAACAGACAGGAACACAACCTGGACTACAACAGCCTTAGATTCCTCTACTCTGTCGGTTGCAAAGTTGGCAGGGCATAAGTCCAATCCTCTAACCAATTCTGGAGTGATCGGGTGGAAGTGGCAACTCTTGGGTGCGTTTGGACAGTGCCACAGAATCGTGTCAAACTGTACCTACAGAAAACAGAGCAAATGTCTGTTATTTGAAGGATCTCGCCAGAACCATCGATTAGGAGGACCACTTGCAGGTGGCAAAAGGCATGAAGCGAGCAATACGAACCCTGGGAACTATGGAAAGCCGGAAGAGCGAGGTGCCCAGACACAAACCAAACATCGTCCGGCAGGTATGCCGAGTGATCGATAGGCAACACACAATCCCGCTACGCCTGAATGACTTCTGGCACCGTGCACCGAGTCCACTATACAAATAAGTATATTCTGTTACATACTTAGGTATGTTATTTTTTGCCGTCTATCATTTAGTTCTTCCCTGTAAGAAGGCAATACATTGAATATTGTTGCATCATTAAGATGACTGCGGTATTTGGGCCTTGGCTAGCGCATTGATGATACGAAAGGAAGTCAACTAGGACAGGTAAGCTGCTTTTAAAAAGAGCCAGAGTGCTTACATACACAAACCAGACTTTGGTATGCGCTTAGCGCAGCGGGCGGTTGGTCACGGGCAATGGATGTGATGGATATGAGAGAAGATAGAGGTGGCTGTTAGAATCACTCAATCAGGTGATGACGGAAAAGATACGGTCAGGACTGGAATTGAACCAGTGACTCCCGGCTATATATGCCAATGCTCTACCACTGAGCTACATGACCCATGGGTAGATAGAGAGTTATATGTCAACACACCCCCTGAACTCGATATCTAGCCTGTAGTGACTAAGAAGTCCAGACTCCCATAGGGTTTCCGCCCTTGCAAGCCCGGTTAGAGGCAAATGCAAGCCAACAGGTTTGCTGCTACCATGTTAGAATGGAAATATATTTAGCCCTTTGTTTCTTTCGGCTGAGATTAACCGTATATTTCAGTTTTCTTCAGGTTATGGGCCCCGGTCGCGCCTGAACTAAACGAAGACAGACGGAACTCAGCATTCAGGCTCGCATAGTGTTTCCTTAGAGAGCACCAGTTCTACTCATTGTCAAATCTCACATACATCTCACTTGACAAAATCATATCAAAATGTCATCATCCGTAGAAGGACGCCTGAACTAAACGAAGACAGACGGAACTCAGCATTCAGGCTCGCATAGTGTTTCCTTAGAGAGCACCAGTTCTACTCATTGTCAAATCTCACATACATCTCACTTGACAAAATCATATCAAAATGTCATCATCCGTAGAAGGAGAAATTCCGAACGCTGTTCACACCACCATCAACAACTTCACAATGAACAATAAGATCACACCTGCAAACGCGAAAGTCGACCACATTGTCAACCTTGAAGGAACGTCTAATTTCATCGCGTGGAGAGATGACATGAGGAACATCCTAAAAGACTGTGGCGTCTATGGTCACATCGAGGGATCAGAAAGCCGAACCGCAAGGTACCCTGTGTCACCCAAACCCGCTGAACCAGCAAACGACGCGTCCGACGAGGTTATCACTGCCTATAGGAAGTGGTGGAGCGACGACGATAGCGCTAAAACGCTGATCACCCGAAAAGTGTCAGCATTAGTCAAGTCGAACTTAAGCGTAGGGGAAGACGTTACCGCACGAATGTTGTGGGCCCAAATCATGACAAGATATGCCCGAGTCGATATCAACGCTCAGTTTGCTATCAAGGAGAAACTCGCGTCAATTAAACTCAAGGACTACACTGAAATAGAGAAGTACCTTGGAGAGTTTCGTACTGGCAGGGAGCGCCTGAAGGACATGGGTGTTGACTATCCAGAGGGCGACATCATTCACCATATCATTCGAGGTCTTCCGTCTTCAGGTGTATGGCCCAACTTTAAACAATTGATGATACAGCTATATCAAGACACGTTAGACAGGGATAAAGCCGCAGTTGATGAAGGAAGGACACCTTCTGCTCCAAATACTGCTCTTGAAAGGATAATATCGCGCCTAACCATCGAATGCCAGCGTTTAGAAGCAGAAGCAGGTTCTAAGCGCCATCCTCCCGGTTCAGAATATTCAAACTTCTCCAATGATAACCGGCCCATTGCCAAACACGCCAACAACCCAAACGGAGTGCGATGCACCAATTGCAAGAATCGTTCGCACGATAAAGAGCACTGTTGGGCCAAGGGTGGAGGCATGGAGGGCCAGGGACCGGCATATCGTGCAGCTGCCGCCGCGAAAAAGGCTGAAATGGCTTCAATAGCAGTCGATTCCACTAATCTTGATACCAGCGGCGAAATTTCCTGTGCATTAATTGAAGAAATCGGAGACGAGCAGAATAGCACTCACGATAACCTCGTTGCATCCGTCAATACGAAATCCTTCCTATCAACCTCAATTTTACTCGACTCTGGTGCCACCTCTCATATCATTAAATCTCGTCACTTGTTCCACACCTACTCCGAAAGTGACGCCAGGAATGTCACGACGGCGAATCTTGGGACTCTCCGAACTCAAGGTGGAGGAATCTGTATCCTTAATGTCACCTACAACGGCAAGACCATCAGGCTCAAATTGAATAACTGTCTTCATGCTCCTTCAGCGGCTGTTAACCTACTCTCTGTTAGTCGTCTATACATTGCAGAGATCGGTTGCAATTTCCAACCTGGTCACGGAATTCATCTTTCCAAACGGGGAGTGGCATTTGCTTCCGCTTCGTTGATTCATGGCCTATTCGCAGTCGACAATGCCGTCTTCGTACCACAATCTTACAACTCTACAGGTGAACGAGCGATGTTTGTGAAAGTTCAGGAATCCATGTACTTGCATCACCTTCGTCTTGGTCATCCTGGAGAGCAGGCTACGCGTATGTTGGTCAAGAGGGTAATGAGAGCCGATGTTAAAGACGACAACATAAAATGCGAACCGTGTATTGTCGCCAAGCACACCGCTACCCCGCATCCGCCAAGCTCACTTGGCCAGCGCGCCTATCAACCTCTCGAACTTGTTGTAGCTGACACGTGTGGTCCTTTTCCGGTGCAGACACCACATCACAAAGAATATTTTGTTGCCTTCCGGTGTGCTGGAATGAAAGTCAATAACGTTCAACTTACTGCTGACAAGACTGCCGACACCATGCTAGAGGCCTTCAAGATTGTGCAAGCGCGCTGGGAGACGCGCACGGGTTTCAAGATTAAGCGTTTCCGCTGTGATGGAGGTCCGGAGTGGAAGGGTAGTTTTGCTGCCTACTTGTTAGAGGTGGGAATTGAACAAGAGGTCACGCCGGCCCGTGAACACTGGATGAACGGGGAAATCGAACGCTTCATGCGAACCATTCAGGGTCGAATGCTCGCAATGATTACCACTGCTCAACTTCCATTGACCTACTGGGGCGAAGCTGCTCTCACCGTGTCATACCTTCTCAACATAACAAGCACGGATGAAGATGGTATCACCCCATTTGAAAACATGTATCATCGACCTCCCAATCTATCCCATCTCCGTGTATGGGGATGCCGCGCCTTTGTCCACGTTCCGGAGGAGTAGCAATCAAAGCTCGGCGCAAAATCTGTACAGTGCAGATTTATGGGTTACCCGCCTGGCGGAAAAGGGTACAGGTTCCGACATCTTGAAACAGGACACTTCTTTCATTCTTCTAATGCTATGTTTGACGAAAACATGCCCTTTCTTTCTAACAATAATTCTTCTATTCCCATAGACTACTCATCCTTACCCTTCTTCTCCGATGTTTTATCTTCTTCCTCTCCTACTTCATCTTCTTCTTATTCATCCCCAGTCACAACATCCGTTCCAAATCTTGTATCTACACCTTCTGACTTGGACTCATCCCAACTTCTTGAACCTTCTTCTTCTTCTGTTCCCTCTTCATCTTCTATTTCTTCCGTAGATATAGATGTTATTCCATCTACTCCCCCTTCCCATCCTCCTCAACAACCTCCAACTCCTATCGCTCATCGTGTCTTACCGCCACCGCGCTCTTCCTCAAGAGAACGACATCCAACCTCAAGAGGAATTTTATACAATCAATTCCGCGAAGCAGAAAAGGCGAAAAGCGACAGCATCATAGCCTCACGTAGAGCCACAAGTGCAGAACGTTCGTCAACTGTTCAGCCTTCCACTGAGCAAGGGGGTGACGATGAAAATCCTTTCATCTCCTTGTGCTCCGTCGGAATGCTGGAACATCATCCCCACGATAACTCCGAAGACGTATCACTAGTCTCACTGGACGTCGAAGACTACCTGGCACGAGATAAGGAAGCCTTTTTTGAGGCAACTTTACTCTCCATCAGGAGTGAGCAGAAACGAAATCCTCACTCTCCCAATTACGATCTCAAAATCCCGCCGGCCAACTACGCTGAAGCAATGCAGCGTCCTGATGCAGACCAATGGCAAAAAGTCGTCGAAAAGGAGCTGGATATGCTCAGGTCAATGAATGTGTACACGGACGAGTGCTTCGTAGATGGGACACATACGATTGGATGTCGATGGGTTTTTGAATTCAAAATTGACGATCAGGGAAATCTAATCTATAAGGCAAGGCTCGTTGCTCAGGGATTCTCCCAAAAATACCTCATCGATTATCACGAAACATTCGCGCCCGTATCTAAATCGGTCAGCATCAGAGCAATCGTTGTGCATGCGACCCTCAATGGGTGGCACATAGAATGCTTCGACGCCACGAGAGCATTCCTGTGGGGAGATTTATCGGAGGTTATTTACATGAGGTGTCCTCCGGGCTACACCTCTCCTTTCCCGAAAGGCATTTGGAGACTGAAGAAGTCACTCTACGGCTTAAAACAGGCGAGTAGTGTATGGTACATCCTGATCCGCTCAACACTGCAGGACATAGGGTTTAAACGATCAGAGAAAGACCACGCTACCTTTGTCTTTGAGGGACTTTGGAATGGGGAACAGGTGCACTGTTGGTTGTGCATTCACGTCGACGATGGACTCGGAGCATCTAATTCAAAAGCATTTCTTGACCACGCTAAATCCAAAGTCAATAAGAGATTTGGCATCAAGGACCTCGGCCCTCTTCGCTCATACCTCGGGGTGCAATACGAGAGAAACACGTCTACTCGAGAAATCTGGATTCATCAAACATCCTACATTGAGAGCATCCTAGACGAATATGGACTCCTCAACTGCAGCCCGGTTTCCACCCCACTCGACGCCAATAACATCTTTGGACAGGAAGCCGACACATTCCCCGAAATACCAAACATCAAGCCTACCTTTCAACGCCTCATCGGATCCCTCCTTTTTATTCAACGACACTCCCGTCCCGACATCTCCATCGCTGTCCTATTACTTTCGCAGCACGCATCAAACCCTCAACCTCGGCACTTTGCCACAGCCAAACGGGTTCTCCGATACCTCAGCGGGACACGCAATTATCGTCTCCACTACGGAGGAGAGGCTGCATCGCAACCTCTTCAAGGTTACTCTGACGCCGATTGGGCAGGCAACAAAGAATCGCGAGCTTCGGTCTCAGGGTTTGTGTGGATGGTGGCGGGTGGTCCTTTAAGTTGGTCGTCGAAGACACAGACATGCATATCGACGAGTTCGACGGAGTCCGAGTATATTGCGTTAACGCGAACAGTTCAGGAGGGCCTATGGTTAGGGTCGTCGCTCTCATATCTTCACATCACATGTCCAAACCCCTTGGTCGTCGCCACTGACAATGAAGGCGCCAAATCTCTATGCGAGAACGACTCATCACACTCCAAAGCCAAGCACATTGACATCAGATATCATTTCATTCGGTCTCACATAGAAGCAAAATCTTTTCACATTTTACATATTCCCGGCAAAGAGAATCCGGCTGACATCCTCACGAAACCACTTCAACGTGTCAAGTTTCTTGAAGGAGTTGCTCGCCTTGGTCTCGTCAATCCGAAAGCGGTTAGCAAGGCGATGCGTTGAGGGGGTGTGTTGGAATACGAAGCCGTTATTCATGTTTTCCGATTCGTGCATTCACCATTTCCTTTTTTACACCTAGAACTTCCTTATTCGTAATCGGACCAGTCGCTCCGATAGCCCCTGTTCAACTGCTGAGTTCAGCAGCTTTCTTTCCTTCAACGTACAACGCATCACCTTCCTTATTTTTCTCATCAACTTCTTCATCCATTCAATCCTCACATATACCGTAGCATCTCATTCCTGTTACCTCAGCCCTTTGTTTCTTTCGGCTGAGGTAAATCCAGTCTTTGTTGTTCATAAAACATGACTAACTCGTCTTGTAGATTAACCGTATATTTCAGGTTCAATATATTTAGCCCTTTGTTTCTTTCGGCTGAGATTAACCGTATATTTCAGTTTTCTTCAGGTTATGGGCCCCGGTCGCGCCTGAACTAAACGAAGACAGACGGAACTCAGCATTCAGGCTCGCATAGTGTTTCCTTAGAGAGCACCAGTTCTACTCATTGTCAAATCTCACATACATCTCACTTGACAAAATCATATCAAAATGTCATCATCCGTAGAAGGACGCCTGAACTAAACGAAGACAGACGGAACTCAGCATTCAGGCTCGCATAGTGTTTCCTTAGAGAGCACCAGTTCTACTCATTGTCAAATCTCACATACATCTCACTTGACAAAATCATATCAAAATGTCATCATCCGTAGAAGGAGAAATTCCGAACGCTGTTCACACCACCATCAACAACTTCACAATGAACAATAAGATCACACCTGCAAACGCGAAAGTCGACCACATTGTCAACCTTGAAGGAACGTCTAATTTCATCGCGTGGAGAGATGACATGAGGAACATCCTAAAAGACTGTGGCGTCTATGGTCACATCGAGGGATCAGAAAGCCGAACCGCAAGGTACCCTGTGTCACCCAAACCCGCTGAACCAGCAAACGACGCGTCCGACGAGGTTATCACTGCCTATAGGAAGTGGTGGAGCGACGACGATAGCGCTAAAACGCTGATCACCCGAAAAGTGTCAGCATTAGTCAAGTCGAACTTAAGCGTAGGGGAAGACGTTACCGCACGAATGTTGTGGGCCCAAATCATGACAAGATATGCCCGAGTCGATATCAACGCTCAGTTTGCTATCAAGGAGAAACTCGCGTCAATTAAACTCAAGGACTACACTGAAATAGAGAAGTACCTTGGAGAGTTTCGTACTGGCAGGGAGCGCCTGAAGGACATGGGTGTTGACTATCCAGAGGGCGACATCATTCACCATATCATTCGAGGTCTTCCGTCTTCAGGTGTATGGCCCAACTTTAAACAATTGATGATACAGCTATATCAAGACACGTTAGACAGGGATAAAGCCGCAGTTGATGAAGGAAGGACACCTTCTGCTCCAAATACTGCTCTTGAAAGGATAATATCGCGCCTAACCATCGAATGCCAGCGTTTAGAAGCAGAAGCAGGTTCTAAGCGCCATCCTCCCGGTTCAGAATATTCAAACTTCTCCAATGATAACCGGCCCATTGCCAAACACGCCAACAACCCAAACGGAGTGCGATGCACCAATTGCAAGAATCGTTCGCACGATAAAGAGCACTGTTGGGCCAAGGGTGGAGGCATGGAGGGCCAGGGACCGGCATATCGTGCAGCTGCCGCCGCGAAAAAGGCTGAAATGGCTTCAATAGCAGTCGATTCCACTAATCTTGATACCAGCGGCGAAATTTCCTGTGCATTAATTGAAGAAATCGGAGACGAGCAGAATAGCACTCACGATAACCTCGTTGCATCCGTCAATACGAAATCCTTCCTATCAACCTCAATTTTACTCGACTCTGGTGCCACCTCTCATATCATTAAATCTCGTCACTTGTTCCACACCTACTCCGAAAGTGACGCCAGGAATGTCACGACGGCGAATCTTGGGACTCTCCGAACTCAAGGTGGAGGAATCTGTATCCTTAATGTCACCTACAACGGCAAGACCATCAGGCTCAAATTGAATAACTGTCTTCATGCTCCTTCAGCGGCTGTTAACCTACTCTCTGTTAGTCGTCTATACATTGCAGAGATCGGTTGCAATTTCCAACCTGGTCACGGAATTCATCTTTCCAAACGGGGAGTGGCATTTGCTTCCGCTTCGTTGATTCATGGCCTATTCGCAGTCGACAATGCCGTCTTCGTACCACAATCTTACAACTCTACAGGTGAACGAGCGATGTTTGTGAAAGTTCAGGAATCCATGTACTTGCATCACCTTCGTCTTGGTCATCCTGGAGAGCAGGCTACGCGTATGTTGGTCAAGAGGGTAATGAGAGCCGATGTTAAAGACGACAACATAAAATGCGAACCGTGTATTGTCGCCAAGCACACCGCTACCCCGCATCCGCCAAGCTCACTTGGCCAGCGCGCCTATCAACCTCTCGAACTTGTTGTAGCTGACACGTGTGGTCCTTTTCCGGTGCAGACACCACATCACAAAGAATATTTTGTTGCCTTCCGGTGTGCTGGAATGAAAGTCAATAACGTTCAACTTACTGCTGACAAGACTGCCGACACCATGCTAGAGGCCTTCAAGATTGTGCAAGCGCGCTGGGAGACGCGCACGGGTTTCAAGATTAAGCGTTTCCGCTGTGATGGAGGTCCGGAGTGGAAGGGTAGTTTTGCTGCCTACTTGTTAGAGGTGGGAATTGAACAAGAGGTCACGCCGGCCCGTGAACACTGGATGAACGGGGAAATCGAACGCTTCATGCGAACCATTCAGGGTCGAATGCTCGCAATGATTACCACTGCTCAACTTCCATTGACCTACTGGGGCGAAGCTGCTCTCACCGTGTCATACCTTCTCAACATAACAAGCACGGATGAAGATGGTATCACCCCATTTGAAAACATGTATCATCGACCTCCCAATCTATCCCATCTCCGTGTATGGGGATGCCGCGCCTTTGTCCACGTTCCGGAGGAGTAGCAATCAAAGCTCGGCGCAAAATCTGTACAGTGCAGATTTATGGGTTACCCGCCTGGCGGAAAAGGGTACAGGTTCCGACATCTTGAAACAGGACACTTCTTTCATTCTTCTAATGCTATGTTTGACGAAAACATGCCCTTTCTTTCTAACAATAATTCTTCTATTCCCATAGACTACTCATCCTTACCCTTCTTCTCCGATGTTTTATCTTCTTCCTCTCCTACTTCATCTTCTTCTTATTCATCCCCAGTCACAACATCCGTTCCAAATCTTGTATCTACACCTTCTGACTTGGACTCATCCCAACTTCTTGAACCTTCTTCTTCTTCTGTTCCCTCTTCATCTTCTATTTCTTCCGTAGATATAGATGTTATTCCATCTACTCCCCCTTCCCATCCTCCTCAACAACCTCCAACTCCTATCGCTCATCGTGTCTTACCGCCACCGCGCTCTTCCTCAAGAGAACGACATCCAACCTCAAGAGGAATTTTATACAATCAATTCCGCGAAGCAGAAAAGGCGAAAAGCGACAGCATCATAGCCTCACGTAGAGCCACAAGTGCAGAACGTTCGTCAACTGTTCAGCCTTCCACTGAGCAAGGGGGTGACGATGAAAATCCTTTCATCTCCTTGTGCTCCGTCGGAATGCTGGAACATCATCCCCACGATAACTCCGAAGACGTATCACTAGTCTCACTGGACGTCGAAGACTACCTGGCACGAGATAAGGAAGCCTTTTTTGAGGCAACTTTACTCTCCATCAGGAGCGAGCAGAAACGAAATCCTCACTCTCCCAATTACGATCTCAAAATCCCGCCGGCCAACTACGCTGAAGCAATGCAGCGTCCTGATGCAGACCAATGGCAAAAAGTCGTCGAAAAGGAGCTGGATATGCTCAGGTCAATGAATGTGTACACGGACGAGTGCTTCGTAGATGGGACACATACGATTGGATGTCGATGGGTTTTTGAATTCAAAATTGACGATCAGGGAAATCTAATCTATAAGGCAAGGCTCGTTGCTCAGGGATTCTCCCAAAAATACCTCATCGATTATCACGAAACATTCGCGCCCGTATCTAAATCGGTCAGCATCAGAGCAATCGTTGTGCATGCGACCCTCAATGGGTGGCACATAGAATGCTTCGACGCCACGAGAGCATTCCTGTGGGGAGATTTATCGGAGGTTATTTACATGAGGTGTCCTCCGGGCTACACCTCTCCTTTCCCGAAAGGCATTTGGAGACTGAAGAAGTCACTCTACGGCTTAAAACAGGCGAGTAGTGTATGGTACATCCTGATCCGCTCAACACTGCAGGACATAGGGTTTAAACGATCAGAGAAAGACCACGCTACCTTTGTCTTTGAGGGACTTTGGAATGGGGAACAGGTGCACTGTTGGTTGTGCATTCACGTCGACGATGGACTCGGAGCATCTAATTCAAAAGCATTTCTTGACCACGCTAAATCCAAAGTCAATAAGAGATTTGGCATCAAGGACCTCGGCCCTCTTCGCTCATACCTCGGGGTGCAATACGAGAGAAACACGTCTACTCGAGAAATCTGGATTCATCAAACATCCTACATTGAGAGCATCCTAGACGAATATGGACTCCTCAACTGCAGCCCAGTTTCCACCCCACTCGACGCCAATAACATCTTTGGACAGGAAGCCGACACATTCCCCGAAATACCAAACATCAAGCCTACCTTTCAACGCCTCATCGGATCCCTCCTTTTTATTCAACGACACTCCTGTCCCGACATCTCCATCGCTGTCCTATTACTTTCGCAGCACGCATCAAACCCTCAACCTCGGCACTTTGCCACAGCCAAACGGGTTCTCCGATACCTCAGCGGGACACGCAATTATCGTCTCCACTACGGAGGAGAGGCTGCATCGCAACCTCTTCAAGGTTACTCTGACGCCGATTGGGCAGGCAACAAAGAATCGCGAGCTTCGGTCTCAGGGTTTGTGTGGATGGTGGCGGTGAAGATCGAAGTTTGTGATTGGTTATAAACTATATGTAATCCAACAAACACAAACCCCAGGGAAAGAGTGGTCCAGACTGGATAGGACGAAACCTTCTCCTAAGTTTCTTAAGGGAGGACGCTGCCTAGGATTTAAGTAGATTAGGATGGTGTGGATTGTGAAGGGTAATGAAAGCGAAATAGTAAGAAGAGGATAACCGGGTCGTCTGGGTACGATAGTAAATAAGCCTTCCGAAAATGGGATGGAACCGTGGAATTGGATGGCGGGTGTATATGGAAAGCGTGAAGAAGATGCGTAGATTGCGTATGAGAAATCAATAAATGTGAATCTTAGAGGGGTTGTCTGAAGTGAGTGGGGAATGTTCCGAGGGGAGATAAGAAGATGACTAGGAGTCGGAATGTCGTTAACGGGCTGAATCTTGAAGAATGGTGAAAGTGTCTTTAAATTGACAATCTTTCTGAAGCTTGGAATGAAGCTATAGGAGTATTGACTGAATCGAGGATGAAAGACTAAGTCTGTCTCGAATGAAATCGCTCCAGATGAGTTGACGGAGGGAAAGGATGTCTTGAATACACTTCTAACGGCGATGGTTGGAAGGTGTAGAAAGAGTAGGAGCGGTGACGGATTGAATGGAGGAGAGGAAGTAGGGAAGTACTGGAGGTCTGGATAGAAGTTGGATATTCAACGCTGAGAAGAAGAGGCGTTGGATGAGGAGGATGACTGGTCTCGGATGAAATCCTCTCTTAATGGAAAGCGAGATGACTTCGGATGAATGGAAGTAAACTTGGTCTCGACGGAGGGTGGAACTGATGACTGAATTGGACTTGGGTTTGGGCTTGGCTTGAACTTGAGCTTGGAATTGAAATGAATCGATGTGGATTGACTTGAAATTGACTTGACTTGGATGAAAATTGACTTGCTTTGAAGAAAGTGTGGACTGGGTGTAACTTTCCTGTCATTTCGTGTAATTCTACTACAGCTTTTATACTAAAAGCTACGTGAACGAAATACCAATCTAAGCTACTGAAAACCGAGTCATATACTGTACAAAGTGTCAAGAATGAGGCTACGCAAGTGTAACAATAAGCAAGAACAATAAGACATGTCAATATCGACACGACGACAGATAAGAAATGAATAGGATGAGTAAGAAAGAAGTGTATGACGAAGGTGAATGGTAATACAGATTAGATAAAAGAAGCAAGGATGAGTCAGAAAGCATAGAAGATTGGTAAGACAAAGACAATAAAAGCGCAACAGACAATAGAAAAGATATAAATAAACACAAAAGGATGAGTAAGACAAACCAAAACTAAGTTGGAATGAGTAATCCGCAGCCTGACGCTGAGTAAGACCATTGAATTGATAAAAATAGAGTTGACAGTCCGGCTATGCAAGGCAGTGTTGAAAGCTATGCAGTTTGATGGTTGACTGATCCGTCGCATAGCCTTGATGATCTGACGAAGTGACATGATCCGGAATAACGTGGCTCCCATGTGACAAGTGTTGATAAGATAAGATGTGTGGATGACTTATGGAAAGAATGACTGCTTGGGTTGAGGGCGTCGTGTGTAGATCCAAAATGAACATCTCATCTCCAATCAGGATTGGGGTATGATATCCGTCCCAAACTTGAGAAATCAACCGTCCCCGGTTGCGGAAGGAAGGGGGGGATAGATTAGAAATTGTCCATATCGTCGCTCCATGTGTCTTCATCTTCCTCACTCTCGTGTCCAAGTTCTCTGATCATCCGGTCTAGCTGAGGTCGAGGAATGACTGAACCGTCTCGTGGAAAATAGCGAAGAAGTCGGAAAGCAGCTACGCCTTGAGCCAGTTGCGTACCATTAAGTTCTCTAAGCACATATGATCCTCCTCGTGTCTGTCGTACAACTTCGTAAGGTCCAAGGTATCGTGGCTTGTGCTTGCGATTCATCTCCTTCTCGACTTGACTGTTCCTAACGAGGACTAGATCACCAAACTTGAAGCTTTCTTGTCGAAGACGTCGAGCAAATCGTCGTTCAAAAGTAGCTTTGGATTGAAGTCGTGATTGTTTCAGAACGTCGGCTATGTTGGCTAAGTCTTCATCTCGTTTCATGAGTTGTCGAACACGGAGAGCTAAGAGATCTTCGGAACTCATTCCTTGTCGGAATCCATCAACTAGAAATGTGGCTTCAAGGAGATCGAATGGAAGAACAGGATGAACACCATGCATGACGTAGAAAGGGGAATGTCCAGTAGAGCGTCGAGTGATGCATTTGTCAGAGAAGAGTGTGTGATGAACGTACTGTGGCCAGTCTAGAGGTCGGTTGCCGCAAGCTTTGAGAATGGATTCACGGAAGTCAATGTGACCACGTTCAATAGATCCATTGGCTTTAGAGTTGTAAGGAGAAATGCGAACTTGAGGAATGCCGTACTTTTCCATCAAAAGACTGAAAGCGCCAGAGACTTCTACTCCATTGTCCGTGCGTACAATAACAATAGCACCATATCGGCATATGACTTCTTCCCAAAAGAAAGTGGCCAGCTCTTCGGAACGTAAAGACTTGAGGGCACGTCCTTCAGGTGCACGTGATAAGTCGTCTCGGGCTAGGACTACGTATCGGAAGCGTCCAGATTTGGGCATGTACATGACGTCGACATTGATGATAGTGAAGATAGTTGGGGGAGCTGTGATAGTGATAGGAACTTCGCTTTTCTTGGTGGATCTGATCTGACATTCATGGCAAGTAGCGAGATGATGCTTGATATCCTGAAAAAGAAATGGCCAGAAAAACCGAATGCGAATAACTCCAAACACACCGTATACTCCTCGATGTCCAAGTTCTTCATGAGCTTGAGTAAGAATGAGACGTCGCTTGTCTGGATCTAGAATAACCAAGAGTGGAGGTCTTCCTTGTCGTCGTCGATAGAGTTGATCATCTTTGAGATAGTACTGAGTAGCGCGAGCAAGGAATCGTCGTCGGGACTGCAAATTGGGAAAAGGGGGTATAGTTTGGTCTGTAAGAAATTGAAGAATTTGTCGAAGTGTCCGTTCTTGAGAAGAAGAAGAAGCAATAAAAGAAGGAAGTGAGATAGAGTCATACGATGGCATAGAAGAGGGAGTAAAAAGAAAAGTAGGGAAAAATTTGACCGTATTAAGAAGAGCAATATCGTCGAGCCAGTCATCGTCTTCTTGAGGTTCTTCTAACTCTTCAGAAGTTGGTTGTCGCCTTGAAAGTCCATCAGGTCCACGATGATTACCGGCCTTTACATGGATGAGCTTGAAGTCAAAGAGAAGAATGCCTTGTATCCATCGATTCATACTAGCACTAGGCTGCAAGTCAGGCTGATTGAGCATGCCTTTGATGTACTTGGCGTCGACTTCAACGTAGAGGTTCTTGACTCCAATAAGATAGAGGCGGAATTCTCGAAGAGCACGGAAAAGACCATATAACTCAAGCTTGGGCTGACTGTATCGTGCTTCTCGTGGATTAAGTGAGATAGAACCATAGCGGACAGGTCGTCGGATGCCTTCTTTGTCAAGCTGATAGAGAATAATACCAATAGCAATGTGAGAAGTGTCCACGGCAAGAATAACTGGGCGATCGGATGAATAGTCAATAGAAGTGAGAACAGGAGGATTGGAAATGATTTCTTTGAGAGTTTGGAAAGAGTCTTCTCGTTGTTGAGTCCAGACAAAGGGTTCGTCCTTACGATAGAGTTCTGTGAGTGGTCGGACAAGGGCTGAGTAATTTCTGATCCAAACACGCATTGTTCCGCATAGACCTAGAAAGGATCGGATGTCGTGAACAGACTTTGGTCGTGGCCAATCAGTGACTTTCTGTATCTTGCTCTGATCGGGTAGTCGTCCATCCGGAGTGCATAACTGTCCAAGGATAAGAACTTTAGGCTGAGCGAGCTGAGTCTTTGGTCCAGAAAATGTAGCACCAGCACATCCCATGCGGTGCATAACTCGATGAACATCTTGAGCATGTTCCCAGACAAATCGTCGTATTCCTGGATTTTCTGGAAGTGTTTCTGGATTGCCGTCCTCGTCTAAGTACTGTGTTGGAGGGCCTTTGATAGGAACATCGTCGATAAAGACATTGGCTACGTGAGGGATCTCGTCACGAAGGATGAAGGTTGTACAGGCTTGAAATTCCGCTACTGCATTCGTATATCCCATAGGCATTGAAGTAAGTCGAAGAGGTCCAATAGGCGACTGGAATGTGGTAAGATCTCGGCTCATAGGATGGATTTTGCGTGCGTCATATCCCCAATATAAGTCAAAGACCGTGTAAATAGAATGACCAGCAAAGGGAACCACAAAGTCGTCAAGAACTGGAGGAACTCCTGCGTCGCGATAGGAAATAGAGTTAAGAATCTGCAGATCATGAACTAGACGGATAGCACCAGATGTCTTCTTCTTGACCCAGAAAATTGGAGAGCGATACGGAGCTTGGCTTGGTTCGTATACTCCAGCGTCTATCTTTTCACGTAAGAGACTGATAACTTGATCCTTGATGCCGGGTGGAATAGGAATATTTCGGACTACCCAGGGCTCGTGATCCTCAACAGGAAAGATGTATGGAGAGAAGTATTCTTCAGAAAATGTTCCACGTTCGGACTGATGAAAAGCGAGTGAGCGTTCATTGAGTTTAAGAATATGAAGGAAAAGCTTTTCTTCTTCCGGCCATAGGAATTTGTTGGCGTTAATGTTCATTGATTGTATGCGTTCAAGAGTGAGTCTGGGTGTTGGCGTAAAGGCAGGGGGATGGAGTGGGAGAGGTGGGAGAGATAATAAGGGATCAACAGGAATTCGTCGTATAACTTTGGCCGATTCTGGAGTAACCCGATTTATAGGTCTAACTTTCCGATCGACTCGTTTATAGGCTGTATTGGCAGAAGAGGGGGAAAGAATAGGTGATATGAATTGATTCATGGAGGCTCGGAAGGTTGATAGTGTCGATCCTGACGCGGCAGTGAATACAAAACCAATTGTAGGAGAGCTTGACGACCTTGCCGAATTAGTTCGGTTGACGGTGGGTTTAGCAGTAATATCTGAATTGAGTGACCATGATCTCGCATAAATGCTTTGATCTATCCGAAATTTCTGTAGGTCTTGACCCATCAGAGGTAATGGAGTGGTCGTCCTTCTTATCTTGTCCGTAAGCTTGATTTTTCGCTCTTTGTGGATAAGATGAAGCCCTTCCCGATTCTGTAGGAGTTCGAGGTGTATTGGAGGCGTGATGGTGGTGTATATTGGAGATAGAGATTCCGTATAGCATTCCTTTGGGAGGTTGCGCGTGTTTCTCCAAGAACTCTGCAATAGGTGACCTGAGGATTTGTTTGCGGACTGAAGTGGTGAAGCGGGGGTGGAACAAATAAATAAAAGGGAGGAATAAATAAAGGTTAGTTTAACGACTTTTCGGTCGACGTACATACAAATGGATAAAGTGGAAAGAAAATGAAAATAAAAGGTAAAGGAAAAGGTTGTATGGCGTGGAGTTGCCATTGAGAGTGTGAATGTGAGGAAAAGGCGCATAAAAGAAAAGTGGAGGCGTTCAAGAACTCGTTGCACAAATGAAAAATCTACATAAGTGTCCGTGAAATGGAAAAGAGAAACGCAAAATGTGGAAATAAAATGGGAGGTGGAATAAAGGCATAACGATGAGGAAGAAGAAACACCAGCAACAGCAAAGGTGACAAAGAAAAATTGAGGGGATCGGAGAACAAAGAGAGGGCATTGAGGAAGCAAGCTGATGTCCATGCACCGTCCAGATAGTCAGTACAATGTGTTGGCGTCCAAGGGATGTTCTTCCGTGTTGTCGATACCAAAGGGACTTTCTTCTCCATACTGATAGTACCATTCGTTTCCATCATCCATATTTGAAGCTCGCGATTCGTGCATTGTGCTGGTTATGGGAAGAGGTAAAAGGGAAGAATTGTGGTCGACCTCTTTGCCATTTTGGGCGATTCGTAGCTCTTCTTCATCCTCGTTTAATGGCTCCTTCGGACTGTCGTGGGCTACTCGCAGAGGATGTACCAAAGCTTTCGGGCCTCGATGATGCTCGTCTACATTTGCGGTGACCGTCGATGATACACGTGTTTCCTGGTGAATCATAATCGAAAGAGGCGTCTCTGGAAGAGCAGAACTTCGGGAATGAGGTTGGGGAATAGGAGAAGCGTTTTGAGAGCGAATGGATTGGGGAATAAAATGAGTCCAGGATGCTGAGTGACGTTGGCCCATTGGATAGGCACTGACTGAAGCAGAGTGGTTAGATTGAGACGAGATACCAGTGCGACTGAAGTGTAGAATAGTTGGAGTCGTCGTCAAGTTTATATGGCTGTCTCTCTGCGGATAAACATAATGGACAAAGGCCGTTCCTGTTCGGTCAGAAACAACACGAGTAGGAGAAGAATAAGTGGCGTTGTATAGAATCCAGTCTTCAAAGCGCAAGTGGGGGTTGAGCATTCCCATAGCCGTAAGGTGAGTATTGTCAGAAGAGAATTGAATAGCTTCTACTTCGGGTGAGCTCAATTGTTCCATTTCTGGATCGTCGTCAGCTGGTTCTTCTTCATGTGGGTCGTTATTGTCTGAAGTGTGGGATTTGATGGACGGATTGACAGATGGTGATGGTGGCTGTTCTATTTGTGGGGCCTCATGTGTGGAATCGTAAGGTGGTGTGGAAATATGACCATAATGGGCTGTCGCATTGAATTGAGAAGTTCCCGAGTCATCTTGATACATTGAGTCATAATCGGAAGCGTAGAGACCGTGAGAGGAGTCCTGAGTCGAGTCATGTTCGCAGTTGTAGTCAGAGAAAGAGGGTGCATCTTGTGAAGTGGATAAGTCCTCATTTGGGTTAGCAGATTCGTCCCGATTCAGAGATTGTTGCCTAGTAAGGATAGATAACTCGATCATGGAAGGGGTAGGTGATGGATAGCAAAGGTCGTCCAATAATTCACCGGGTTCTAGATCTTCTTCAATTTCACCTTCTTCGGCATCCGGATTAGCTAAGGAGAGGTCGTTGTGTGCTAACATTGTGTGGGGGGTCTTGTCGTAAATGGTATCCGTGAAGTAACGCCGGTCGTGCTGAGTATCAGGTGTCACAAGGAATTTCTGCTCACGTGTAGGATCTTTGACGTCATAGAAGGCAATGAAGGTCCCTTCGGGTCGTTCTAGAATGTCCACATAGTTGTCACGGGTCCATGGACGTCCCAAGAGTATATCAAACTGGACTTTGTCGGATACATAGCAATGAGCACGCGTCCTGACTGTACCAATATCAAGTTGAACATTTCCAACGAATCCAAGCATGTGGGATTTGCCGCCATGAATATCGACCATAACAATAGTATTCCGGCTGTCCATCGGCAACTTGACAATCTTCTTCCAAGCCTGTTCACTTAGAATGTTCTGCGTAGATCCACTGTCAATCAAGGCATTGAGTTCGTGACCATTACACATTAATGTGATTCGAAGAAGGGGCTCGTGAGCGCGAAGGGATTCGACTGAATTGGTCTCGTGCATGTATTGAACAGGTACGTCCTTTTCGGCACTGCGAATGATGTCTAGAACTTCCTTATCGGAAAGCTTTAAGTTGCCGTTTGCCAATGAAGCTTTGAATTCGTCGACAGTAAGGGTCTTGCCTTTGATGCTGTTGATAAGAAGGGTCCTAAGGTCCTTTGAAACTCCAAGTAACTCGCCGAACGTCGCATTAACGGGTTGATTAAGGCATCGTCTGAGAATGGCCATAGTGTCGACAGTTTGGGATATATCAGAGACACGTTTCTGAGGGGCTGCACGTGGCTTAGTAACTGATTTGCCTCGTTCTAGACTAGGAGTGACATCTTCCATGATTTGATCATCATCGGCCGGATCAAAAACCTCGTGTCGTTGGGCAGTCCCGGGATGTTCCGTTGGATTTGCCCTAATCGGGACATTGGGTTGAGCTTGTTTGACAGGAATTGATGGATTCATTTCGGCAGAAGGTTGATTAATTGACGGGATTGGGACAGGTTGAATGGAAGTGGAGCTAGGCACGTTGTTCGGCAATCCAGAGTTAGCCGGACGTTTAAGAATAGATGGGATCTGAGAAGAATCCTTAGCTTTACTCATTTCCGCTCGCTTCCCTTTCAGATACGTGGGTTCCGGAGGTACCACAGCGTCCATGACCTGTTTGCGTGCAGCACGTGTTCGCTTTTCAGTTGGGATTCGATTACCAGGACCTGCCAGCGTAAACTCAAACTCGTCTTCTCCATCCCAGGTTCCAATGTCGTCCTCTTCTTCTTCTGCAACCATGGCTCTGTAGTTCTTGAACATCTGACCATAATATGCTTCGGATACGGCTATGCTTGTGGTAGCAACTTGAGGAGGAGGAGGAGGAGGAGGCTGTTGTTGACGAAGGACTGCTTGTGCGATTGACTCTCCATTCTGGCGAATAATGCGGGATCCATCAGGGAAGACAACTCGATTGCTACTGTCTCTGGAGATGAGCTTGCGGTTTGTAAGATCAATGAGCGTCGGGCAGTTGTTGATTCCATGGCCTTGTTGGTGGCAACCATAGCAGATGATCTCGGATGCGGACTGACGTGGTGCTCGTGGTGCTGGAGGTGCTGACTGACTTGCGATTGGGACTGGCTGAGCTGGCTGTGCACTTGGATTCATAATGGCCGGAGCAATGAGCATGTTAGCAAGAGCGGGTTCCAACTTGATGGCGCGAAGATAATAAATGGCGTACGAAGAATCATGGATGGTGAGCTTCGACATCTGCTTGATCAAGTTCTCCACTTCGTCGTCCTTGTGCGCTTGCTTCTCTTCCTTGTCTAGATCCTGAAAAATGCGCTTGGTCTCTTCCGGGGGATTGTATGGACGTTCACGGGCATCGCGTGTCTCAATGTTAGGAAACATCTCCTGTAAGTACTTCTTGATCTCGTCAAAGACTGATGAGCGCTCTGGATACGAATCCTTTGGAGGAATAAGAGACGTGAAGGGGCGTGCAGAAGGATTGTCAAAGATTCCAACGTCAAAGCGGTCTCGTTTAAAGATGATTTCAACTGCCTTGGTGACGTCTTCAATGGAAAAAGGTGAGGAGAGATCGATATGAGGATTAAAGACCATGATCTTGCTTTCGAGCGCAGGTCGGAGGGATTCATTGATTCCTAGCCAGAAGTATTGATTGTATTCCGTCTTGGATATCTTGTTGTTGTTGAGAAGCCAACCAGCGATGCGAATGTATTGCTTCTGATACTCGCGGAAGTCGTCGAGAGAGCGCATAGAAAGATTGGAGTGTTGGAAAGCGTAAGCACGAAGAGTACTCAACGTGAACTTCTGCGTTGTCCTAGCATGATCAAAGATCTTGAGCATATCAGTCTTGAGTCGTTCCCATTGCTTGGCATGGTGGCTGGGTAAACCTTCAATGATTTCTCTGCTCTCTTGGTTGCAGCATTGAACCATGTATCGTACTTTGTCATCGTCGAGAGTGACATTGTACTGATCAAAAATGCGGTCGCAGTGATCCAAGAAGTTCTTGACGTCGACGTAAGATCCAGTGAATTTTGGAGCAGCACTAGATTTAGGAACAGGCATATCGACAGGAGTACGTTGGATGATGGTAGTAGCCATAGTGGGAGTAGAGGATGGAAGCGGATTGCCAGAATCAGTCATAGCGTAAACCAGTTACAGAGTCAGAAAGTGTTGCCTAGAATTGTTGCCTAGAGTTGCCTAGAGAATAGACCAGCAAAGCGAAGTAACCTGTAAAGAAAAAGAGTCGAAATGGATGGAATGGAAGTGATAAAGTGGTAGATTGCTGTGTTCCTAATACAAAATCCTAATTAACCCTCCCTCGCGGTGGGCTCCAGATGAAGATCGAAGTTTGTGATTGGTTATAAACTATATGTAATCCAACAAACACAAACCCCAGGGAAAGAGTGGTCCAGACTGGATAGGACGAAACCTTCTCCTAAGTTTCTTAAGGGAGGACGCTGCCTAGGATTTAAGTAGATTAGGATGGTGTGGATTGTGAAGGGTAATGAAAGCGAAATAGTAAGAAGAGGATAACCGGGTCGTCTGGGTACGATAGTAAATAAGCCTTCCGAAAATGGGATGGAACCGTGGAATTGGATGGCGGGTGTATATGGAAAGCGTGAAGAAGATGCGTAGATTGCGTATGAGAAATCAATAAATGTGAATCTTAGAGGGGTTGTCTGAAGTGAGTGGGGAATGTTCCGAGGGGAGATAAGAAGATGACTAGGAGTCGGAATGTCGTTAACGGGCTGAATCTTGAAGAATGGTGAAAGTGTCTTTAAATTGACAATCTTTCTGAAGCTTGGAATGAAGCTATAGGAGTATTGACTGAATCGAGGATGAAAGACTAAGTCTGTCTCGAATGAAATCGCTCCAGATGAGTTGACGGAGGGAAAGGATGTCTTGAATACACTTCTAACGGCGATGGTTGGAAGGTGTAGAAAGAGTAGGAGCGGTGACGGATTGAATGGAGGAGAGGAAGTAGGGAAGTACTGGAGGTCTGGATAGAAGTTGGATATTCAACGCTGAGAAGAAGAGGCGTTGGATGAGGAGGATGACTGGTCTCGGATGAAATCCTCTCTTAATGGAAAGCGAGATGACTTCGGATGAATGGAAGTAAACTTGGTCTCGACGGAGGGTGGAACTGATGACTGAATTGGACTTGGGTTTGGGCTTGGCTTGAACTTGAGCTTGGAATTGAAATGAATCGATGTGGATTGACTTGAAATTGACTTGACTTGGATGAAAATTGACTTGCTTTGAAGAAAGTGTGGACTGGGTGTAACTTTCCTGTCATTTCGTGTAATTCTACTACAGCTTTTATACTAAAAGCTACGTGAACGAAATACCAATCTAAGCTACTGAAAACCGAGTCATATACTGTACAAAGTGTCAAGAATGAGGCTACGCAAGTGTAACAATAAGCAAGAACAATAAGACATGTCAATATCGACACGACGACAGATAAGAAATGAATAGGATGAGTAAGAAAGAAGTGTATGACGAAGGTGAATGGTAATACAGATTAGATAAAAGAAGCAAGGATGAGTCAGAAAGCATAGAAGATTGGTAAGACAAAGACAATAAAAGCGCAACAGACAATAGAAAAGATATAAATAAACACAAAAGGATGAGTAAGACAAACCAAAACTAAGTTGGAATGAGTAATCCGCAGCCTGACGCTGAGTAAGACCATTGAATTGATAAAAATAGAGTTGACAGTCCGGCTATGCAAGGCAGTGTTGAAAGCTATGCAGTTTGATGGTTGACTGATCCGTCGCATAGCCTTGATGATCTGACGAAGTGACATGATCCGGAATAACGTGGCTCCCATGTGACAAGTGTTGATAAGATAAGATGTGTGGATGACTTATGGAAAGAATGACTGCTTGGGTTGAGGGCGTCGTGTGTAGATCCAAAATGAACATCTCATCTCCAATCAGGATTGGGGTATGATAGCGGGTGGTCCTTTAAGTTGGTCGTCGAAGACACAGACATGCATATCGACGAGTTCGACGGAGTCCGAGTATATTGCGTTAACGCGAACAGTTCAGGAGGGCCTATGGTTAGGGTCGTCGCTCTCATATCTTCACATCACATGTCCAAACCCCTTGGTCGTCGCCACTGACAATGAAGGCGCCAAATCTCTATGCGAGAACGACTCATCACACTCCAAAGCCAAGCACATTGACATCAGATATCATTTCATTCGGTCTCACATAGAAGCAAAATCTTTTCACATTTTACATATTCCCGGCAAAGAGAATCCGGCTGACATCCTCACGAAACCACTTCAACGTGTCAAGTTTCTTGAAGGAGTTGCTCGCCTTGGTCTCGTCGATCCGAAAGCGGTTAGCAAGGCGATGCGTTGAGGGGGTGTGTTGGAATACGAAGCCGTTATTCATGTTTTCGGTGATGACGGAAAAGATACGGTCAGGACTGGAATTGAACCAGTGACTCCCGGCTATATATGCCAATGCTCTACCACTGAGCTACATGACCCATGGGTAGATAGAGAGTTATATGTCAACACACCCCCTGAACTCAATATCTAGCCTGTAGTGACTAAGAAGTCCAGACTCCCATAGGGTTTCCGCCCTTGCAAGCCCGGTTAGAGGCAAATGCAAGCCAACAGGTTGCTGCTACCATGTTAGAATCACTCAATCAGGTGATGACGGAAAAGATACGGTCAGGACTGGAATTGAACCAGTGACTCCCGGCTATATATGCCAATGCTCTACCACTGAGCTACATGACCCATGGGTAGATAGAGAGTTATATGTCAACAGTGGCTGGGCAGGTGAGAGAGCATGGTGAGTGGTGTAAGCTCGACTTCGTTGAAACCTTGAGATGAGGATGAAAGCCTTGATGTGAGCGAAAACCAATGGTGGGTGTGACAATCCGGACTGTTTCCCACACTTCCTTTTATCTTATCTATAATTTTCTTTTCTGTGGACTTCACTTTTGCTCCGTCCACCCAGTACACGCAGTCCTTTAGCTCATTTTCTTTATTTTTTATTTCTATTTCTTTATTTTATTCCCCTTAAAACTGACTTGTACAGTTGTACTCCACCTTCATGTATTTACCATTTAACCCTCTTGTATCTCTTTCTTTGTCTACTTCCTTTGAACACCTTATTTTTACAGTATAAATGCAGCTATGTAGTAGCTAGAGAACCGGTGTCGAATACAGAAATACAGAGTAATTTAATTTGCCTATTCGACCTCTAAGCTTCATTTTTGAATATTTTCCGTGTGCCGCTACGGAACCGCTGTTACTTTCGGAGCCACATTTGTCACTAACGTCACAAACCCTTTCTTACAGGCCATAACTAAATAATAGAGGGCAAAAAATAACTCGAAAAGTCGGCTTCGACGCAATTATCTGCCATCCCAATAACTAGTAAAATTTTGCGTCATATTGTGTACTAATGTAATAATTATGTGTGTATCCAAATTACCTACCCATGGCAGGTAATACCTAAAGTATGTAACGGAGTATACTTATTTTGAAAATGGACTCGGTGCAGGGTGTCGGAAGTCACTCAGGCGTAGCGGGATTGTGTGTTGCCTATCGATCACTCGGCATACCTGCCGGACGATGTTTGGTTTGTGTCTGGGCACCTCACTCTTCTGGCTTTCCATAGGGAACTTCCGGAGAACGTGATTTTTTAACTTCGGCTCCGATTGAATTTTCGCATTGTGAACTCGGCATCATTGATCCGCGCCAATTGCAAGGTGCTATTTATAGGTTTCAACTATCGAGCCTCGCCAGTCCACAGAGCATCTCGTTTACGAGATTGCCTTTTCCCGGACAGTCTGGCAGACTGTTCGGCGGACTCTGGGGAGCTCTTGGGTATTTGTGACCATCTGTGACCCGGTCCTTGCTCATCATTCTGGACTTGGAGGGAGTTGTGCCTCCACACCAAGATGATATGAGTGTCTCTATAGAGAAACAGGTGTATGTATTACAAGTTCATTAACTATTAAATTTTGGGCAATGTCAGTATTATTGACAGACAGACAAGATAATATAGAAAGCAATAAGACATAATTTTCTTTTAAGACAGTTATATTCTCTTAATTCAAGCGAGAGTGGCGGTACACAAATCCTTCCTTACAGTCAGGACTTGCAACTGGTATAAGTATGTAGCAAGTGGCTACAATGGTCATTTAGAGCACATGTGTTTGATGTCCTTTCTTGCAAAAACATGATTTTACTTTAAAAAAACAACACAAAGGTTGACTTATAAATCAATTCCACCTCCCACTTGAAGGAGGGCTGATGAGGTGTTGGGAAGGGTCCATGGCTAGCGTGCGCAACAATGAGTAAGTGCTGGCGCTGAGCGCAGCACGGGCACCCAAGTGTCACCTTTTCTGTCACGAACAAGTTCTAAATACCCCCGAGTCTGGCAGACTGTCCGGCAGACTGTCCGCCGGACAGTCCGCGCACTTTTCTCCCAGTAAACGAGATGCCCTCCCAGTCCAAGGCCAGTCGGTAAGTATGGGGCACACCAGTAAGTAAGACCTATGTAACTGCAAATATGTAGGTCATCTATTATATTCCGGAATATAATTTCTGAGGCCCCTTGGGAAAACTACTTTACATCACGGTGATAGGGCCTGAGCAATTCATGGCCGTCAAACGCAATATTTGATTGAGGCTAATTGAGATGAGATGATTTGCTTTATATAACCCAGTAGAAGCGAAGTTGAGAGCCAATAGTTATGAATAAGCTACAAAGCTTGAGCAAGCCCTCTACATGATCACTCCCGACCAACCTAGTATGTTTGCCCACTGCTCTATCTGCAAGTTTTAAATTTCAATTGAAGGCCACTAATGCTGAGGGGCTTTCAGATATTTCGACATTCATAATGCAATTAGTTCATAAAATTAGTTCCTCAAGCAATAATTAATTATAACAGCAAGTGGCGTTCTCCCCTCAGTTGCGTCTACAGCCTGTGAAAATGTGCCTAGGCTGACCTCATTGAGCATTGCGACCTTGTACTACTTTCAATGATTCAGTAGCAGTTTAGAGGTAATGGGACCATCTTGAAGTTACTGTGAGGGATTGATGTTTTACAAATAGTACTGTATGCCCTCCGTCTTCCCAAAGTGGTAGCATGCGCTCACTTGCCTTCTATTTGAATCCCATTTGATTTTCTTCTTCTTATGTTGCACACGTGGACAGCATCTGATTGCCTAGCAAAAATAAACTTGTGCGGATGTGCCCAAGTTTACTGGATTGGAATCCCTTTATATAACACGTTGAGAATGCCAACTGTCTCCTCATTCACTCTCTTGGTTGCACAACCACAGCCATGGTTCAGCTAGCAAAGTTTCTTGCTCTTGTGTCGTCGCTTAATGTTGTTCTTGCTTACACCGTCCCATCGCGCAGGTACAGTTTGATATCACAATTTATCCATGGACAAGTTAGAATGATTATCTAGGGCAACTGTGTGCAATGGACACGCAGAGCTTTGTGATCGTGTCTACTCAAACGTCACCTTCATAGGTGCTCACGATTCTTTTGCATTCAGTACCGATCCCTTGAATTGTAAGTAAGCTTATCTCGCCGGCGCAAGGATAGATATCCTAAATTACTTTGTAGTGTCTCGCGATCAGATGGTTGATGTACCTACACAACTGAGCCTAGGTGTTCGATTGCTTCAAGCCCAATCCCATGTGTAAGCCATCTTCTCCTCGAAATTAGGTGTACCTCACAGGTACTGTGCAGCAACTCGCAAGACGGACAGTTACATTTCTGCCATACTAGTGAGTCCACGTAATGCGAGTTTTATTAAAAACAACCCACTCATGAACTCCTATCAGGTTGTGTAAGTTGATCCCAGATAATTGGTACAATGATTGACCCCGGGGATATTAGGTTCTGTTTGACGGAGGCACTGTTGTCGACTACCTGAAGACTGTCAAAACATTCTTGGACGCGAATCCAAACGAGGTATTGACATTGTTGTTCACCAACCCCGAGGCACAGTCCGTCAGCACAGTCTGGAAGCCTGCATTTGATACCGCCGGTAAGCGCCGGTCAACGACATAGAATGAGGTAAATCTAAAAGCGCTTCATTAGGCATAACTCCGTTGGCGTATGTGCCCCCCTCTGTCCCGGTCAAAAACTCAGATTGGCCCACGCTCGGCCAGCTCATTGACAGTGGGAAGAGAGTCATCGTATTCCTTGATGCAGGCGCAGACACATCTGCTGTTGATTTTATCCTTCCTGAATTTGAAATGGTAGCATCAGTTTACTTGCATTTTTATCTGGATTTTGTGTGCTGAACATGGAAATCCCCACACAGATTTGGGAAACTCCATTTAGCGTCACAGACGCATCTTTCCCCTGTTCTGTCGACAGGATACAAGGCCCACTGGCGACTGCGGACCACTCGTATATGATCAATCACTCCCTCAACAAAAATATTCTTCCAATTGGTAATGGAGTCATTGTGTCTGACCCGATCGACGCGCCCACCACGAACTCGGTGACATCGTGAGTACAAGTATATCTATAAATTAAGGAAGGGTGATTGAGCCAGAATATTCCATAGAATCCTAGCTAATGTTGCCAACTGCGTACCTCTCAGCGGTGCCAACCGAAACCCTCAGTTCCTCCTACTTGACTGGGTAAACGTGGGTCAAGGTCTACAAGCCGCAAATATGTTGAATGGATTGGCGTGAGTATCACCTCTCTCGCAGCTCTTGAAATTTTTAAATGTCAATCCTGGGTGATTGCCATGATACCCTTTTACATGTACTTGCGTCCCATCACGATTAGTAGTACCGTAAACAACACAAATTCCACAATGACAAATGGTACTACGGTCGTAGCGACCCCTTCAAGTGCCCGACCGACGAAAGGCATTCCAAGGCCGACGTTAGCGAGCTCGCTCCTAATCGCCATCGCCAGCCTGCCTATTTTCTGGCATCTCTAATGCCTGGTTAATGATACGAGTAACGAACTTACGAAACCACACGACACGACCACGAGTAACGCTACAGCAGGGTATACTACAAATACTGTTCCAGAAATATAATTTAGGTTCGATTTGGCGATGCGAAGGGGTAAGGCTTCAGCATGATGTTGTCGGCCTCCATGGCCGCCGCGTCCCGTTCAAACATGGGTTGTGATGGGGAAGTCAAATTTGTGGACGATGAAACTCCAAAGGCTTGCTCGAAGTTCAATCTCGCAGGTTGACCGGTGTATGTCGGAACTTGATGCCCACGACCGTGGACTTCACGCTTTCCACGGATGTAATTTAGGAAAAATCGGAACGAGCCAAAGATTTCCATCGCAAAATCGGCTGTGAATTCCAGGAGATAATGTTAGTCAAATCAATAACAGTGAGGGGAAGAATGATGAGACAAACAGAGGTTGATCCTGCGAGGAAACCTTTAGTAAGGACGAACGATAAATAAAAAAGGATCTCTTACGAATCCCAAAGTGGACGCCAGATACTTGTTGCCGGGGTCCCTGCCTTGCGCCTATATTCGTTCACGCTATACGCCCACCACATCAGGATTGCAAAGAATACCATCTGTAAAGCAACATGATATGAAGCGATGAAAGTACCCCGGTACTGTTGATCATACCTCGATGCATATGGCTAGTGCGTTTAAACCATTTGCAATGTTTGTCGTCGTCCAATAAACGGTAGCTATTCGATATCTTAAAAATTAAAAAGCGGTGTATCAAGTGACAGATAGACGCTTACCGTGAATGTGGCCATGAAGCGCTTTGATCTTTTGCAGAGATATATCAAATTATTTTGAGGCATCAGGTATGATGACTCACCACAAAGCTTTGATAGAAAGTAAACATTACAATTAATTTGATGGCCAAGAACTTGGCGAGTGGGCGCTTCCCTTCCAGCTCATCGTGGACCAGACCATAAAACATTAGAAGACCGTACAAGGCCACACTGAGGTATGTGGATGTGACGTGAGTGAAGAGAAGATGAGTCCATCTAAGGAAAACGTATGTACCTGATGCTCACAAAATTGATAGCTTCGATATATACAGCTGCGTAATGGATAGAATATCCGTCTGCCTCGCAAAGTACATCATACTTTTCACAAATAATACCAGCGATCGATGCGGCTATAATTGAAGTGTGGCAAGGTCAAATTCACGGCAAAATGTAAAAACTGACATATTTTTTACCTGGCCGGACAATTACATATTGTAATACAGACCACTGCAACAGAGTTAGCGCCGGTCAACGCGATGCTTGGGTATCAATTTACCTTGACAGTATACATAAAATAAGCCTAAATCAAGGATCAATAAATAAACACATCTGTGATTGAAAATGAAACATTAAGACCTTGGTGGGGCGATATCTCCAACAACAAAACTGTCCAAGCATAATGTCAGGGATCAGATGGAAGATAGGAGAGATGGAAGACAGACGGGCATGGGCAAAGGTTGTTTGTCTTTCCGTTCTAAAGCTCGTTCTGCAGAGTGACCCGTCGCCGTAGACGCCACGTATTCAATGATTAAAAGCCTGTCATTCTATCATTTAGAATCTCCATCATAATGTAGATACTCTGCCACTTACAGAAAAGCACTTAAAGTGACGGCCTGATATCATGTTAGATGTCCTATATCAACGCACACAAAAATCGATCCATACTTCATACGCTATTTCCGAATGTTAGGAACTACATCTAAATTTTGAAAGCTGAACTCACCGATTTGAATGAATGAATAATAGGTATAATCTTGATAAAACCGATAGGAACAGAATGAGATAATGGCGTAGATTACAGGCATATACAAAATTCGCAGGCTGTTGATGAAACGTGTAAGCCTGCAGGTAATGCGGCTCCAATGCGCGCTGACAACACTCACATCTGCCGCTGTTGTGTCGGCTTGGTATAGTTCCTACAATCAATATTTTTTATCATTCATTTCACGTCGATCCTATGTCGTGCATGCCAGTCTCACCTGCAATGTTGGAGGATCGACACAGAGGAGATGATTGTCGTCTAAATAACGATTAATTGTAGTGAGTGAGGGTTTCATGATGGCAGATGTCAATAAACACGCGAACTAGGGATGTATACTCACAAGCGCAGCACAACCACCAGCAATCGTCCACCCTATTCTGTGATAGTTCCAATGTATCCCATTTTCGTCCCAGAACTGAGATTGGTCAATGGCGACCTGTGTATGAGGGGTAGGACAAGGCATGAGGCGCGAGCGAGTCGCCAGAGAACTCTCCTGTTTGAAGGCGGTCAGGAACTGTCGAGTAAAATCATTTCAGCCGCCATTGCCAACCCACGAAGTTCTTGAAGTTCTGACTGGCTGACTGTTGGACAAGATCACAAGAGTTGACAAGAGTTGGAGCGTTGAGCTAAGAGAATTTTCCGAGCCAAGATCTCTTCCGGGCCACCCGTGTGAAAAGGTCCCAGCGGCATTATAAATCTGTCAGGTACTGATAAACGACATCAAAATCATTGAATCGGAGTCTTGAATCTTCAAGTTTGGACTGTTCACCATCAACTAAAAAGTCAGAGCAAGTTACAATAAAAAAGACTAATATTTTTTCGCTTTTTCTTGAAGCTCAAACACGGAAAACCAAGTATGACTTACCCGTTGTATTACCGCTTATGTCTATTAGCAACCGGGTGTAAATCCTCAAGAACACTGCCTTCCGTTGTGGTGAATGTGGAGGTACTAAAGAATAGGGTGGCAAGTACAAGGCCTGAGGTGTAAGAATACCATCCATAGATTTGTTAAATTTGAACTTGAGCACCACTTCATTTCCCAATATTTCTCAGCCTAGATTACATATCTAGTTACTGATACCATTAAAGCACATGCGCCAACGCCGGTGGTCTTTTCTCCGATTGATAGCTGAGCGGGTTCAATGGACGCAGACAATGCATTGCACACTTTTGGGCTTCTTGATGGCTAACATTCACTACATCCATGTGTAACGATGTGATGAGTGTAAGCTGTCCATGACCCCGTGAGTTGCGGAAACGTTCTAAATTCCAAGGATCGGAATTGAAAATTTAGGAATAATCAAGTACGGAACTGCAACGTTTCCAACTTGCATACAAAACTTCTACATATCTATTTTTAGATCATTATCTTTGCCAGTTGTGTGTTATTTTCTTCCTTGAAACATCAAGAATAGATGATTATACGCGTCTCGGATATACTCTTCGGATTCCTTCTGTTGGATAATGTATTGTTTCTGCTCTCTACTCCGCCGATTTTGTTATAAAGATAAATGTTTTCGCCAAATGTGGTTCCGATCTACAAGTCGTTTATGACAAGGCATATTTACATCCGGCGGAAGAAAACCGTTTTAAATAACAATCTCTCGTGTCAACCTTAACACAAATTCTTTTAATTTCCATGCATTCAAGGCGTCTGTTGCAAGATCAATACGTTTATTTTTAATCGGCCTGTCGGTGTCTGTGCGAGTTTGAAAAATGCAGTTTAGATTCTCAGTGTAAATAGGACAAGAAAGCAAGGAAATATACTATTAGCGAGACATGAACTGGAACTATTTTCATAAATCAACGCCTCTAAGCCCTCGATTTTTGATAGACTCTTTCATCACATCTCAATTTGTATGCTGAGTTCTCGGCTCCCTAAAAGAGTCTGGTCTGGCTGCCTCATTTCGTTTTCAGGTGATATCGGTGATAAATATGTCTGAAGCCAGTGCAGTACAACCTTTGTGAAACTAACGGTGATGGCGCACTGACCGTTTTCGGGTTTTACAGTAACCGATTTCGGAATGATTGTCAACAAGACCACACTATGACATGATCGATTAACGTTTAGCACCTTTGCGCTGGCCTTCATGTCCTTCTAACATTACACTTCGGGTAGATGTTACCAGTCACTTGCTGTGCTGTACGCTTGAGACTACTCCACACCTTACCATTCTAATGCTGATATTCTATCTTTCTTCCTCAGTTCTGAGCTCTCTGAAACGCTCCCCCCATGGCTACGGCGATGGCCCGCCGGTTCATGCAGTAGATGCGCCAAGCACTCATTAGTGGAAGTCGCGCGATTGCAGCGGAATGCGCGGCTGCCGACTCTACGTAGGGAAATGTGGATTTTTTACAGGCTGTGGGCGAGCAGGTTGAATAGTTTCAGCTGAGTATCTGCAAAAATTGACCATGCACGAATCAAACCCGTGTCTTTGGTGAGTTCTATTTCGGGGTCATGATTTTTGAATAGTCTTTGACAAGTTACAACGACAGCCGTCTCGGTCCCGCAAAAAAGGCACTGTCCTGAACGTCAGGGATTCCGACGCGACTCGAGTGACGACCAAGATCAGATCCAGGACATTTCCGAGTTGCGTTAATGTGTACCTGGGCGGTAATGGCCAATTCCGATGCGGAATCACTTTTGGTCTAAAATTTCACTCAAATTTGTGCCCATAGTTTTCCTAACTGGTACCGCTACCAACGCATGTTTGAGACCGCCGGAAGAAAGCCAATGGTACCGCCAATCATCAGAAATATTCTCCAGCGCCTCACAGCTATACGACGGTCTGCGGAGGAGTTTTGGCAATTACAGCACTGTGCAATATCGTTGTGAAGCCCGGAGTCGTTGATCCGCCTTTCTGATGCTTATTCCCAAACACATTGATACAACACTCCCAAATTTTTCGTTCGGGTATGCCAAAGTTGACGCGCAAGCTCTCGATATGAATCCCGTCGATCAATAGTGACACATCGGGACAATAACCGCAATTTGCTGGTGCGTAGTTTCTGTATATATATATAAGTAAAACTATACTAAGTGAATCACTACCATTTCGCATCGTTCTTTCTCTCGCATCGTATTCACTACCTTTCTACAGCCTACCTTTAGAACTCTACAATTTCAAAGCAATGGACACTCCAGAAGGCCTTCGTCTGCGTCTGATGACTTTGTTGTCACTGTACGATCTTTTGCCGTACTCCATCTCTAATCCACCCCATGGACGTCCACCATTGTCACTCGAAGAAGCAATCGGGCCTGACGCTGTTCGTCGATGCATGGACGTCATTACCAGACATCACCCAAGCACGATCGCGGCAGAACTGACCAATATTCTCGTGAGTTGATACAGATAAAACACGATCCTCTTCTAACCAAAATTTCATTTGTTTATAGAGAAACAGTAATAATTCTTCTGCGAGCTCCAGGTCGTCTCGCAGTGGCCAGTCACATTCTGAAAATGCGCACTACTATTCCCATTCCACTATCCAGGGTCAGTATCTACGGAATGGGCGTTAAGTCCGGATGCCTTCGGATATCTCTTTCCTAAGTGAGAACTATCTTTTACTAATCTGGTAACCGAAACTGACTTGAAGTTGAAGTCATGAGTCAGTTGTTTCGGACGTTTCCCTTTTGTATACTATGTGGGTTACGCGTTAACTTTCAATTCAAGCGGCTGTTGCTTACTTTGCTTTCCAGAATGACTGTGCAACAGCATCGGCTGTGCAATGATTTCAATCCTGTAACAATATTCTCAAGTGGCGTGGATTCAAGCAAGCCGCTGTGTTCCATCTACGTGTATCTATATTTTGTAACGGGTTTGACGGGTGATGGACTTGTAATGTATTATGAACCGCTGTTATTTTCTATTTATCACTAGAATGCCCTTCATCTCAATGTTTTTCTTTTATAGATAGTATCGTAGCATATTTATCGCCTTTTATAGCTAGTTTGTGGTCTGGCGTAGTAGTAACCTTCTATTCTTAACTTTATCGTTTGTGCTGAGACATGGCGCTGAAGTGACCTCGGTCTTGGCTGAATAGATGATTTTCATCAGCCATGCATATATACGGATAGTTGTATCAAGTCTGAATAATAGCCTTCAAGTCGGTATTCATGAACTGATCATGACTTGATGTCGATGTCTTCAAACCCGCTTCTCACCAATTCCCCAGTTTGAAGATGAAAATCCAACACCATCAAATCCAACTCCGTTCTCATAGCGATGCACATAGCGATGCATAACACATAATTTGATAGTGAGATTGAGGAATTGGAGTAGACTTGCTCAGTATATATCACCATCTTCATGGATGCTCCATAAGTACCATTGACTATTGTAGTCATCATTGATGACCTTGAATCCATTCAAATCGCAGGTCATTCACTGATATATCTACTTAAATTTAGTACCGAGCGTCAATCCTGTTGGTTTCACAAATTTGATCAATCTTGGATTTGAAGGAAATACATCAATAAGCAGATACAGCTTGATCTTTAAAGTAGAAATCCAAGTAACAATTTGTCATACTCTGCCACCAAACAGAGATTCAGGCAAAGTTCAGGCTTAAGGGGTTTTATGAGTGTGCCGGATCTCCCGGGCCGATTAATATTTGCACAGCCACCTACCGCGACCAGAATTCGTGACGCTTCTTTTCCTTTTGGTTGTGACGACGGTTTGACTTTGGGCGCTTTCAGCTCTGACAATACCTTGATACAACCTGACGGGCGTGATTTGACTTATACTCATCCTTATACACGATAAATATTTTGTGAACTGGCCTCTGGGCTATGCCTCGCGTGGAAGCAACGACATCGACCAGACAGGCTGCATCTTTCGATTACTCCGATTCAGAATCGTTTAACCAGGCAAAGCCAGCTTCAAAGCGCCAGAAGATTATCTCCGGTAAGGATCTCTCACAAGGGCGCGGGATTGTCGCGTCATGTACTTATTAGACCCATTCGATCTCGCACAAGACACCGACAAGAAGATGATCGATGAAAGTACCGATGTTGCTGCATCGTCTGCTTATGACCCGTTGAAGAACAAACATCTGAAAGGAAGGAGACGTTTTAATGCAGATCTAGCCGATATAAGCGAGGCATGTAGTGCTGGCCTCGTTCTCAGTGGGCTAAGGGTTAAAAGTCAGTCATCAGAGTTTTTTCAAGCAGTGGCACACTCACAATATCATCAGAGATCGGTCCTGGAGAAGACGATGGATCTTTTGAACTTGACATCGAGACACTCTCATCCGAACATGTGTTGTCGCTCACTCTTTTGGTCAGCGGTACGTCCAGCTGTTTTTTTGGTGACTCTCTGACTCACTTTGGGGAAAATAGACACATCCGAATATCCAGAGCATACACTATACGGCCACACTACCGATCCAGCTGTTCCGCCCAAACTTGCAGAAGTTGTGGAGAATATTGCAGATGAATCAGCAAAGTCTATAGGGGAAGCTGTGGTGGGTGTACTTGCATCGGTTGGGCGAGCCATTGCGGACGAAGATGACGGTGACGACGATGAAGCCCATTCTGGTGACGACTACGACTACGAAGACTACGACGAGATCGGGGCAGCACCTGTCGAATCAGAGTCTGTGATGGCCAAATTACAGGAGTACATTCTTTCCATCTTTCTAGTGCTATACATACTGAAGATTTCATAGAAATTTTATTGATATTGTTGCTACAGGATACAGGCCTGGATTTATTCGTCTAGGCGGAAACGATTTCGTAGTCTCTGTGTCTCTTCCTGTGATCACTTTGGCTGAAGCTATTCCACCCCGGGCTTTGATGGCGTGGGATCGTCGTCTGCTGTCGACGTCTCAACACCTTACTCTCCTGATTTCTGGGTTCCACGGATTGTATCCTGTTCTGGAAAATGATGCAACTTATACAGTACCTGCACAACGTCTCGGAGCCTCTCTGTCATTCAAGGTCGGCTTGAGTGAGAGATACAAACCCGGAACTGCGCAGGCTCAGGAGGTTGTTCGTAAACATGGTTTGATCATTCAGGACGCCGAAGACGAACTTCGTATACAAGCAGAGCTGGCTGCACAAAAAGCTAGAGTATTCGATTTTGATGCTGAATTTGAAGACGATGAACTTATGCAAGAAGTTGTGGAAGAAGAAGAAGAACCTATCGACCCAGGACGTTTCGATAGCTTCAGTTTGAGCAGCTCGCTTGAGTCACTTATGGACCAGTCGTTCCTCAAGCTTATTCAGCTTCGAAGAAATTTCGGACTCGGATGGGCTGGCGCTGAACTACTTATCTCTCTTGTGGAAAAGAGTCAACGCAAGGAAGAAGATGTTTTTGCCATGTACACCAACGTATGTCAGGATCGAAATCTATTTTTAGAACACAAAATCAATGACATTTTTCTTCCAGGAAATTCGTCAAGCTGACCACGAAGAAAGAGGTCTAGCAAGAACTACAAAACTTCCACATGATCCTTTATCTGATCTTAACCCCGATGATCCATTCAACCTTCCATTGACTGCTTTTTGTTACTTGGTTCGACGTCTTTCGGCAAGTTATATATTATCATTCAGGTTCCTTTCTATTTACATATGGTTTATAGCTTTGCCCCAAGTATTGCATTGTCTGTCACAATAAGCTGACTTTTGACTACGAAGCTCTTAAACCGTATGTCTGTGACTCGAAACTGTGTTCTTACCAATACTACTCACTCAACCGGGGACCTTCCCTTGAAGTAAGCTGTCACATCAACTTGATTGCAAGCTCACCATGACTCACAAGAACGTAGTACGAGATCCTACATAACAGCCAGACAGTAGACCTCCTTGTTTCTCTAGCGTATGTTTCCGCCTCTGAAGGTGTCATGGATGAACCTCTTCCTATAGGGCTGGGTCTTCGCGTTCCACTTCCAAGCAGCGCTGGTGCGGTACAAGCACATCCAAATTATGTGGGCTGGAACACTCAACCTGCACCAACAGTAGTCCCAGAGACTCCAAAGACACTAAGTCCTGGACCAGACGGATTGTGCGATTTTGATGATCTTACTCACAGTCAAGTTAGTACCTTGGTTGTTTATCTCAATCACTTTTTACTAAATGCTTACGATGAAGATGAGACTCTGCATTGCAAAGTTAATTAACACCCTACCATCGGTAAACCTTTTTAATGTTCATCCCTCTCATTGAAGGCCCTAACAGAACCGGATGCACGGATAGATTGATGACATGAAAAAGCATTTGGAAAGAAAAGTCAAGGCGGGGAAATCGAAGCCCAAATTGCGAGAAATCGACCCTAATGTGATTCCCGCCGCGTGGTCGATCCTGAGATGGTATTTATTTGCGATTCTACTCTTTAAAATAACGCAGCGTCATTTTCAGCGTTCAGGGTTGTGGCGTCATGTACGGCACATATTGAGCCTATAGAGTCTGGCGAGGAACTGATCAAGAATTTGGGTAAAATTTTGAATGGTTCTTCACCAATTAAATTGTGTATCAATCTGACCAATCTTTGCTCGGTATATCTTATTTTAGATCCAAGTTGGCGGCAATTCAGACTCACCGTAGGAGCACCCGAAGCTGAGGCGAAATTTAAAGAGGCTCTACAGCAGGCAGCCACGGAAGACCCCAATGTCCGCACGTATCCAGTAATATATGTACATGTGATCTCTTTCTTTTCTTTGGAACTTTTCTCTAAAAAATACCGCAAGGCATTCCATGGATCTCCGCTCAAGAATTGGCACTCGGTACAGTCAAAACATTCACATTCTACATTCTAATTATCTTGACGTCGCTCTTCAGATTATCCGACATGGGTTGTGGTACAGGACAGTAGCACACGGACGAGCATATGGGGATGGTGCGATCATACACCACTATTATTATATGTTTGTTGTGGGCTAACCCAAGTTACCGATAATACATAGGGGTTTATCTCGCCAAAGAGGCAAATACCTCCATGAGTTCCTATGCTGTAGCAGCAAGGACGTCATGGCAAAAGAGCATGTCGGGACCAACAAATTGTGTGGCTGTCACTGAAGTGGTGAACCAACCTACGAAGTTTGTCAGCTCAAATCCTCATTATGTTGTCAAGGACACACATTGGATCATGTGGTATGTGTACTCGTTGTCCCACATACAGATGGTTCACTCACATATTGCTCCCCAACTAATTCGATTGCGAAGTCGTTATCTGTTAGTGAGAGGCACCGGCGATTTTGAGGCTCCTAAGGGAAACGACGCCAAAGGAACAAAGACTAGCCAAGTCGTCCCTTTCGTAAGGCACGATCCGGCTCACAGAACCACCGTCAGTGGGAAAGTGATTGAGATTCCGGATCCATCATACAAGGTCATAAGTCTTCTCGAAGCTCGCAAGACAGATTATATGCATGAGGACCCTGATGCAGAGGATATGGCAATATTCGAACTCGATCCCAATAAGCCAAAGAAATCTTCCGAGCACAATCATTATGATTTTGACGACGACGACGATTATACCGTGCCCGTTGCTTCGTCTTCTAAATCCAAAGTTCCCCAACAACGTCAAGTAGACGACTGGAAACATGACGCCGAGTATGTGACCTCTACCTTGGAAAATCTGTTGCTTCCTCCGTTCGAATCGTCCCCTTCGGCAAGTATGGCTATCCAAAGGGAACTCAAGTCTATGCTAAAGGAGCAGGAAACTGCCCCGAGCCTCAAGGACTTGGGCTGGTATATGCCTCCAGAACTCATCGGTGATAATCTGTATCAATGGATTGTCGAAATGCACTCCCTAGACCCAACACTCCCCATCGCCAAAGACATGAAACAAAAGTTCGTGCACTCTTCCCTTTAGCTTGCAAGAATGAAAATACTGATTAGGCTTATCAATTTATACACACACAGTAACATCAATTCAATCATTTTCGAAATACGTTTTCCACCCACATTCCCTAACTCACCTCCTTTCTTTAGAATCATCACTCCTCGATTCTTACCTTTCATTCAAGGTGGTGGTGGACACGTAACTGGAGGTAGGGTGTCGCAGCATTTGATTTGAAATGATTCACTCATGTCCTCGTTAAGGGGGCTCTATATGTATGGATCTTTTGACAAGCGATGGTGAGGCCTTTTTAAATGCATCTTGTATCTATTGAATACTTACTACGATGATGGTGTCCGTATAGGATGGCTTCCCAGTTATAGGTGACGGTTTTCTGTCTTTATTTGGATTAAAAAGATTCGGCTGACTCGGTGTATATACTAGTATATCCGCCGTTTTGATGCAAATTCGGCTTGCGCTTTCTAATCTCGAACCGAGACCAGCACGATTGGCAAGCGACTGGAAAAGGTATAATCTTTATTGCTTGTTCGTTAATTGAAGGCCAATATACTATAATTCAGACCATACGGCATACAAGAGTCCCTTGTTGGATACAAGAGGGCGGCGGCAACTCATAACTGGACTGTCTGTTTGACTTTTTTGTGTTCATACGCTGATAAACTGATAACCCTTTCCCTTAGCTTCCTCCTGGCCTTGATCGCCTCGTTCGCTGATTTCCTTGAAACTGCTATTAATTGCAGTATTGTAAGATCATCTTTTTTTCACAACGACAACGCCAAACACAATGCATATATTTTAAATGACCTAAGAACGGACTTCTTGCTGAAATATTCTGTTAATCATCTCGCATTTTTCCATGCTTTTAAACAATAATAGTTTTTGTACAGACGTTTGTGATGTAAAAGATGGTTTCATAAGTTACACATGAGCACCTCGGCCACCAATGCAGAGATGTTTCCCGAACGGATGAAACGGGCCGCATTTCAGATCAGCATCAGGGGTAGGAATCGATGACCATATCATTCTGAACATTCCCGTCACAGCACCACTGGCGAACTGATTAACATACCGAAGATTTATATCTGAGCTTCAACTGAATAACTCAATGGTTCGATCACTAGTTTCGAAAGTAAACAGCAATACAAGCTCATACATCAAATAGGCAGAATCTAACTCCTCAAAACCCGATGTTAATTCATTGCCACAAGAAACGATAGATTTCGCTCGAAGAATATTTGATGCTTGCCGGAATGGAGACACAGAATTGGTTTTGGCTGCTATAGACGCAGGCCTTCCTGCAAACCTTACCAATGACAAGGGTTTCGTTTATTCTCCTAAATGACAAGACAAACAGGGACTGACAGAAGCTCTGTAGGTAACACGCTTTTGATGTTGGCAGCATATGCAGGGCACACAGAGCTTGCCAAAGGATTATTGGACAGAGGTGGGGATCCGAACAGAACGAATGATCTTGGTCAATCCATTGTGGCGGGAGCGGTGTTCAAAGGCCATGATGAGATCGTACGTGCGCTGGTTGCAAAGGGGGCGGATTCGAGGCAGGGCACACCAAATGCAATACAAGCGGCTCAAATGTTTAGGAGGACGGATTTGATGGAATTGCTGGGTGCTCGCGATGAAGACCTGGTGAAGATTCCAACACCGCCTCCTGCTGCAGATTTTACACCGGATAAGTAACAACGTTCGACCGCCTAACATGTGGTAATGTCGCTCCCCTTTGATTTCTCGTTGTGATATCAGAAACTAAAATTTACCCTTTAGATGCTGTTTTGCTCTCTCTTTTGATTTTATGACATGTCAAAGCTACTCAGGAAGATTCTGATTAGTCGAATAAGTTCAAAATCTTTATCCATATTTATTGACGTTTCCCATCGATGTATTAACCGGCTCCCTGGTGCTGTAGCCTTCATATCGAGTCACACTGATCGTATTTTTTCCAGCCTCTAATTCAGAGCTCCCATCATCGTTCAGTGCGATGAGAAAGATATCTTGATGCACGGAATTCGCTCGAACTTTACTGGGAAGTTTATGTCTGGACCCTGGCAATTCGAGAATCTGACCAGCGCTACTGCGAACTCCAGACTCCAGGGTCCTAATAACCCACTGGCTTTCTATAACTAGATCTGTTGTAAATTTGTATCATACAATTTTATTCTCTGATCTGAGGGTCAATTTAACTTCTGGTACAAGTAAAATTCGAAATACAAGTGTTAGGATGCAAATTCCGCCTAGAAGCAAGAGGAAGGCAGCCAACAGCGGCAGGGTAGGAGGTCTGGTCGCGGATATGAGGATTGCCGATTAGCCGGCACGCCCATGGCTCCAGTCTCTCAACAAATACCCCGCCAATCTCAGCCAAGAAATCGCCCTGTTATCACTAGTATCTTTGTTTTCAAGGTCCTCTTCCCTTTCAAAAATCTTAAAGGGAAAAACCTAGTTCGACGATATACTAATTTCGTGGCGTTTAGCGCCTTCTTGTGACTCCAGGAATAGTGCTATAATTTTTGTGCGTATCACACGAACATATCCCTCTTAGCTCAGTGGTAGAGCGCGTCACTAGTAGATTACCTTTCAGTAGTCTATGACGAGGTCAGTCGTTCAAGTCGGCTAGAGGGAATAAATTTTGTCTTTTTATCACTTTATTCTTCAAATAACAAAATTTTGACCATTTGTTCTGGCCTTGGAGATATAGATTTACTTGCTGTAACTAGGCGCAACACAATCAAACGTGCTTTTCTAGAGGTTAAATTAATTTCCCTACAGCCATTAGATTGACCGTTTTATCTCATATATGCTAATGTATTACATATTATCCAATCGTTTGGGATATAGCTACCAGGCAACCCATGTTCTAATTCAATTTTCCTGCCGAGTAATGCGCTACATGCATTACTGACGCGCTGGTTTAGTTAAGTTGTGGTCAGGATTCAGGAATAGCGGTTTAAAAATTCTTGGAATAACAAAGTAGGTCCAACGATCGATACTAGCCAGGAATCGTATGCCTACAGGGTTGAAGTAACCACTGACCTCTGGATACTAGCCTGGGCATTGAGGGGAGGAGACTACCATCATAAGATACAGTGAATGTAGATATATAAGTCTACCTCATCTGCTCCAATTAATTAAGGAATCCATCGAAAGAGCTGTAATTCTGTCGATTTCCCTGTTATCCGCGCAGCTCATTGATAAACGTCCAGGCGGAGACTGAGCGGACCTACCCCAACACAAACAGACAAATTACGACCGGAGACAACGCTCTGCAGCGGCGATGGAGCTGTGTTAACTATATCTTATGAAGCCTCCATTCGTATGTTTTGACGGATGGTGTATGGAACCGCCTTGCGCTCTACTTCCTTGCTATTGAACGCTCCTGCAGGACGACTAGTTGCTCTACGGACTCATCCGCCGTCTGCTCACGTCGTCGACACTTCCTGAGACCATGGCTCATGTTCTTTCGTCGAGTCTTTCCCTGGAAGAGATCTGGGACAATCAATCATTTTCCGGTACCCGTTTTTTACTAGAACTGTCCTGATTACTGGCTGACGCCCCATCAGGTATACTAGCTCTGAATGCGTGCGTGGTATTTGGGATTGTACTTTGGGATTTGTGAGCGCCCGAAGCTTATTTTTCAGTCTAACGAACGTTAAAACACCCGTAGCATCCAGCTACTGCCGGAGGAACGAAGCCTATATGAAGTCAGGAGGAGAAGGGAGTGGCGAGTACCAGGCCCTTGGGCGTATGTCTGTATCGCAAATTCAGATAGTTTATGGCTAACGTTCCCTCTCATTGCCCAGATTCGTTATCCTGAGATACTCGGCGTTACTATCTACACTATCTGGAGTCATATATTCGACAATCCAAATACATCACTGCCAGTTGGTGGTATCATTTAGTCAAGGAGCAAGTGTTATTTGTACCGGCGCCATGGGAATCATTTTTTGCGCCCGGGTAGGATCCTTGTGGGATTACAAACGAATCCCGCTTTACATGGCACTGGGATCATGCGTCCTAATGATTGCAGCATGGGTATGGGTGTCGACGGTGCTTTTCTTACAATGTTCTCGCAAACTTACTCCATTTTGATCAGGTATGTGTTGCGGTTCCCTTCAAGGCAACGGCTGGACCTGCGCTACCTTTTGGAGGGAATTGTAAATTTGGGCGCTTAGCAGATTGGACACCCGTCAGCTACGCCGCGTCCGCAGCATTTAATTGCATAATTTTTGGCCTTTTTGTAATCAGAGTCACGACGAAGACAACGGTGGTCGCAACAAACACTGGATTTACTCTGATCAACAGAGCTTGTATATTATATCTTTTCTGCGGCACCGTTGCGAGCATTGTGGTTCTCACCATCTATTCCATAAACTGGTCAACCGAGTTGGTGAGGCGCGCCACGATGCCGTATTCCATCCTTTTCATGGCCACAATGGGATCTCGGGTATTCTTGAATCTGCAACTTCACAACCATACGCTAACACGAGTCGCCGAGTCTAATCACTTCACGGCGCCTAGCTGGTCTCGGCGTAGCGAGTCAGAAAAGGCGCTGACAGCTCAGGTGACCACATCATCATCTCGCACGTACGATGCCCCTTTCAACTCGCCCACCGCCATGTCTGCTACCAGAGGTCTTGATGTCATGAACGCTGATGTTCGCTCGCTCAACTCGCGGTCCGACGCATATACTATCCGCACAGCGTTGACGGTACCAGAGACTCCTGCCACCATGACCAGCTTTGGCGGATCTACAAATTATACAGAGTCGTCTTATGGAATGCCTCTGTCAACTGACTCAACATACAGATCTTTATCGGCGATTCCCAGAAGCCATGCAAGGGTTGGGGGAGGGAGTATGAGATCCTATTCATCCTCGTCGACGCGTCAGACAGACGCCACCTCGCCGAAATCCCCGAGGAGTACGCGCACAGGTAGTGTCAAATCTTACGCTACCACTTCGACCAGCGGCCAAGGCACCCCCAAATCCCCACGAAGAGTAAAGGTGCCCAGATACTCAGCGGAAATTTCATCTTCACAGGCTACTGCTGCAACACGGACCATAACCACAACACTGCCCACGGAGAATTTGAAGTCCACTTGGCACGGCGTCTAAATTTTAACTTGTTCTCTTTATTTTCCTCTAACCGAGTGGACATTTTGACTTATTTTATTATTGGCTTGACGTCCCTGTATACTTCATCTTCGTTTTTGTGTTACACCTCATTTTCACCTTTCGTCCGTCCTTCAATCGGCAGGAGGATTCCGATATCTTTACATTTTCAGTATATGATTTGTACGGTGTCATGCATTATTTACGAATGTTAACGCTACCAACGTCCAATTAATGAAGTTTCAAATTAATTAACTTGCCAAGTGTACAGTGTTGAATCAGAGCCAAGTACAATTCTGTCTGTACATTATTTCTCATTGGGGGTGCGTCGCGCCTAGTAGTGCGTAGCGTAGATTATGTAGGTAGTGTGTTTGGGGTATGGAGAGATTGACGGCCAATAGGATGGCCGTTTTGTCTCCAGGGCGTAGATAACCGATGGAAGTGCGCCGGATGACCCCTTCGGTGCGCTTCTAAGGGTTTCTACTCTACCTACATTGTCTGGCTACTAATTGTAATCAGTAATATCTTGATGTACAGTGTTAAGGGAAAACAAAAGGTTGAATTTGGTGAAAATAGGTGTGAATTATGACATTACTGTAAGTTTGATTGGTAGTATTTAACATGGCGAGGGTGGGTGGGTTCGAGAAGAGTTTGTGTATTATGGGTATGCAGAGGATGTCTGAATGTAACTTGGGTGAGATGAGGGGGTAGTGTCGTAGTGTAAGGTGAGAAGTAGGAATGTAATGTAAGTTAGTACACGTGACGGCGTCTCCTGCCTAGGAGAAGGCGTACCCGCGAGCGGGTACTTCCACATTCTCTCACTTTAAGAGACGAGACAAATTTTAATTCAGCAAAGGACTAGATACATAATACATAAAGAGTTATACATCTGACACAACCGAAACTACGAGCGGTTCAAATTGTAGACTTTCTTGCCCACAATGAGCATACGGACTTTGGGACAAGCATCAGTAAGCGCTGATACAAGCCATTCTATCGTCTTTTCGTCCATATGCTGCTGCTGTCGTGGATTGGCTTCCATATGGCACGTAAATTCAATGCATTCGAGATTCGGGAACAAAAGGTTAATCCACACACACAACGGAGGTGCTTTCTGCTCTTTTTCGAGGCTGCGTAGCGCTGACTCACTCGGCGCATCAATGCGATAGAGGAATAGATGGGTAATGTGCACAAATGCGATTAGAGGGATGTTACTGTTGGAATTGTTGTTGCCGTTCTGCATCAAGGTGTCGATGTCGGCTTCAGAGAGGGTTTCCCATACGACGCGACGAAATTCCTGTCTCGTGTTCAGTGCGTTTATGTATTGGCTCACCGGCCCAAAATCTGTGAATTCCATTTGCGCGTCGAGAGCGTACACAATGGGTAGCGACCGTGTTTGTAAAACCATGCGTTGCAGCAGCGCGTTGACGACGAGGCTTGATTTAATGTAACTCGGAGGATGAATGAGACGGCTGGATGGATATACTGCGAGGTTTGTAAGACGCGGTAGAACGAGCGCCGTACCACCCTTGGTCATCGCTGGTTGATAATCGAGTAACAGAGACACCAGTTCCACAGGGGCATGCAATGTTTCCAAATGGAGGAACGCAGGAAGACTTGCAGCGGGCGATGTTAGAAAGGGTGCTCTCGCTTTGTACGGCCTTGCATCATTTAACCTGGAGCGGAAAGAGCGGTCCACGGTTAGGCGTCGCAAGTTGGGCAAGTGGCTGATAAATAAGAGTAGGTTGTCCACATCTATCTCGGGGCAGTTTTTATAAAACGCCAATTCTGTAAGCTTGTCGGCGACCGCGTCTACTATGAATGGTAATATCGTTGCCCAAGTATCCTTTGAAAATGTAATGTAAGCAAAGGAGATTGATGTTAGCAATGGATGTGTTCGGAGGAGTGATAACGTCCAGTTGGTGAACGGCGGCAGCAGAAGAGTCGGGGAATGGATCGCAAGGTGTGTGATGCAATTGAACCTTTGACCAAGGGAAGCTAGAAGGGGAGATTCGACCTTTTCGGTAGGAGCATTTTCCCATTTCTCCTCGTAAAGCGGTCTTTTAAACTCCCATTGGAGTTGAATATCTCCTGTGGATGGAGATTGCCCGTCCCTTCGGAACACATTCTGCGAGACGAATGACCAGGCGCGCTTGAGTCGGTTTGTAGACTGGAAAGTAAATGGGGGAGAGATGGTTGGATCATACTGGACCGTTAACGACTTGCATCCTCGCAAAACGAGCAGGTTAAGCAAATATCCAAATGCATTGGCCCACCTCTTAGTTTCCGTGATGGGGGTGTTTACCATTGATCGAGCATGAGTGACGAAATATGGGTCCCACATGAGGTAAATCTCGGCGTTGCCGACATTTTTCAACCTCTGTATAAATCGTGACACCCGATTGACGGCGTCGGGAAGGTGGAAGGCATCCTGTCTTGTATTTCGAAAGGTCTTGCTGTCTGGATCCTGGAAAAAACATTTAAAGTTTTCGATCGAGGAGAGAGATGTGAGGGTGCTCAATCCAGACAAGGCATCGGGTTGGTAGGTTATAGCCTTACGGTTGGGATCCCATTCAATGACAAAAATTGATGTCTCGTGCGCTGGGTCCATGACACCATGGTTAGACAAAAATAAAGGCATGGCAATGGCATGAAGACGTCGCGAAAGAAATGACACATTAAACAGGTCTTTGGAGGAGAGTACATCGTCGATGGAGAGTATATGTAGCACCAGCTCGTTTGGAAGGTCCAAAATAGTTGTGGTTATTCCATGTTGCTGCGCCGGTGGGTGTAAAGGGGAAGACATATCTGAAGACTGTAGTTTATTCGTGTCCAAGAAAAACGCCTATTGCTTCAGTCTTCTGAATTTACTGATACACACGATTGGAACATACCGGTATAATGCCAAATTTATTTTATAGACCTTTCGTGGTTCTGTGAGAGTTTGCTAGTAAGCTAGAGCCAACCTTGTGCCTTTTATGGTTGTAGTATGAGCAAGATAAGCGCAGAATCTGGTCGGATATGAATCAGCAGTGCAGTGGCTTTCTCCAGTAGGCTGTGCTGCTAGTGAGTATTGAAGCCTGATCCCGTCATAATCGCAGCACACTTCCTCGTCAAATATCCCAACCGTTGCCGCCCAGTTCTGAATCAACGAGTTGATATTGAGATATGCTGAGCGTCAGATGGATTTTTCAAGCTGATTGGGGCTGCTTGAGACACAAGAAAGAAAGACCATGAGATGAGAATGAGAGTGCAAACCAGAGGCCCACCGTGAGGACCTTTGGCGGGCCAACAGGCTACTTTAGTACCCGAACAACGTTATGATTGCCATGTTTATCTTTCCTTTCAGCCTTCGATAGCTCAGTTGGAAGAGCGTGAGACTGTAATTGATACTAAGTTACCTACACGTGCCTATCACGTGATCTCGAGGCCATCGGTTCGATCCCGATTCGAAGGATTGTTTTTATATCCATATATGTATGCGAAGCCAAATGTCGCATGCTATTGACTTTTCGCGAAAAAGTTTACCAAAAAATTATCCGCTGACATTTAGCTCTGACAGCGAGAGTGATGAGTATCAATTTTTGATTCAGAAGGAAATTTATCGACAGCGCATCCCTCTACATATAATGCACTCCACGAATCATCCTTGTCCTTCCTCAGAACCGTAAGCATTACTCTTGTGCTTGGGCAAAAAGTTCCAGGACTCTGGAGCGGGTCCCAAGAACATTTCCGATATTTTTACCCAGTCGTTGCTATCAGGACTGGCGAGTAGAGTTTCTATTACAGAGGAGATGTTATACTTTAGCAGAAGCCAGGTAAAGTTAGAGGTGCTTACCCAGATCACTTCGCCCTCGGAAAGCTGGTGCTCGATCGTTGATCCTGCCCGGAAGATGCTCCAGAATACCGATGGGTACGTATCGGTATTGGAAGGAAAGGGCTTCACATAGATACCGTCTAGTCGCATTGACACCAGTAGTATCTGATCCAAAGTGGCTAATAAGATGGTAATAAATGTCAGTAACAAACGTAGAACAACCAAGGTGTTACTCACTTTAACCCATACTCTGCGTACTACAAATAAATATTGACATCAGTTCTACGTATTAAGACAAAAGGATGCATAGGACATACTTTTCGAACAAGGTCCAACCTCTCTCGCGCGCTGATGTCCCACTCCCTGTGCTCTTTGACCTCAGTGAAGATCCACGGCTTGATCAACGCTCCTCGGGCGATCATAACCCCATCCACACCCGTTTTCTCGACATTGGACCAATAATCTTGTGACGAGAAGCAGTCGCCTCCTCCGAATATGGGTACAGGAGGTACTAGCGATCATTTAATCCGTTAGTATAGATTCTTAAGAAATCATCAACACGTACAATCTTCGTCTTGCTCTCGGGCTCTCACAGCATCCACGCATTGTTTAATGTAGTCCCAGTCAGCAAGTCTCGTATACCGCTGCTGCCTCGTCCGTCCATGTAACTTTATCAAGCATATAAGCAAGAACCAAAATACATATAGTAAGAACACGTACCGTAATACAGCCTACATTCCATTCAGCAGCAAGCCGGGGCATGGTTTTATGTGCCGTGTTCTTCCCATCCTTCACGCCCGTTCTGAGCTTCACAGTCACGGGTATCTCTCCCAGCGCCTTGTTCATTCCAATGAGAATCTTGCCTAACTTTCCAACAGTATCCAACACTTTGTTGCAGATATCAGTCAAAAATCGAAAGCGTCAAAGGATTACAAGTGAGATGGACCTACATGCAGACCCGCTACCCTGTTTGAATACCAAATCGATGGGACATCCGCAATTGACATCTACAAAGTCGATGTTTCCCGCACATTCCTTCGCCAGGACCTCGGCTGCAGGAACGAGGTTGGCAGGTTTGTTTCCTGCGACCTGTACACCAAAGATTCGTTCTGATGGGTGTCGGCGGACGAGCGACCATTCTTCTTTGGACCCAGAGAGGAAGGATGTTGCGAGTCCCACTAAACAAACGATGGCGTTAGCTCATTGATCTAAGCAACACATAACGACGATGGAGGCATACTCTCTCCACAAGTGATATCGGCACCGAAATCTACACATAGCCTGCGGAATGGCTACAAAACATTGCATAACAACCTTTAGCCTTGTTCCATCCAAGTCCAAGGGATGACCCACCAAATTGCCAACAGTAGTTAGAGGCGCCAAATCTACAGGGAGACTTTTGTGAAACAAACCCTTGATTGTGGCATCAAAGGCACTTACAAGTCTTTCCTTTCCAGTGCAACCTCTTCTTCTCCGAGAAGCGAATTCTGGCATCTGGTGAATCTACTTGGCTCGACAAAGGTAGAGTATCCCCAGTGCGCTTTGCCACCAACTCCGTTTGTACTGGTTCAGGAGCGGACACGGGCGCAGCTCCAGGTTCGGCCTCAGGAACAGGAACTGGTTTGGGTGCAGTTGAGGTTTCCATGCTCGTGTTCGAGTCAATGGGGGGTACAACGCCAGACGCAGGCACTGGTACCGGAGCAGTCATCTCGACATCCTCCATATCTTGTTCAGGTTCTCCAATGATTACTGAATTGGAATCTGGGACAGGTTTTGATTTGGGATTTTGCTCGTTGTTCTCTAGGGCCAGTTGGCGAAGGTAAGCATCTGAGATTGGAAGTGGGTACTACTCGGGATAAAGAAATCAGATGCTTTCGTACACAATGAATAGGTCGAGGACAACGCACTTTTCGCGAGCGCAGCGCCTTTTGCACGTCAGTTTCAACAAAGTTAAGCTCCTTTGCGGTCACCGCTGCCTGCGCTTTTTTGTCTTCGTCCGTGACCAGAGAAAGCTCTCCCGACTCCTCCGAGATGCGGATATGACCTCCAAGGAATCGACATTTAAACCCGTATCTGTCTGCCATCAGTGAACAGTTATATCGCAAAATATTTTGGACATACCCGCATTCTCCAGTCTCTGCAAAGATTGGGCATACGGTGTTTAGGTCCAGTGAAGGGTACGCAGGATGTATTTTCCGCAACGATCCGGCATCAGGAGCGTATGGTGGTTCTTCTGAGAAACCAGATGTTTCTGGGATGCGAAGGTCTGGAGGTTTGGCTGCGAGGTATGATGTGATGTCATGGGTATTCCGGCAACTGTAAGTTCAAAATACGTCTGTAAGTTTTCCAATATATGCGTTAGAAAATCATGTATAATTCATTGGTTTGCCTCTATGCACAATCAATGGCGCATGGAGGCCACCACAAAGGAAGTCCAAAATCAAAAAGACGAAAATACTCAACTCGGCCCCAAATTCACAGACCGACCCATTGGCAACCTTCCAGCACAATGTAAGCTCATCCTTCACTTTCCCAAATTTGCGGGCCTTGTTCTGACCCTGGCGCGCCTTCTTCTGCTCTTTCGTCATCTTTCCTCCTCGTATCGGTCCCCGTGTATCGGGTGTGCCATCTCGTGCGTCGTGACGTTGTCCACGGTCCCCAGTCGTGTTTCCTTCAGCTGCGTCGTCATCCGCAACAAACTGCGGTGTTTTAGATATCAGGTATCTATATTATACCGTTTATATCAGTCGATGGAAGGCAGAAACTCGCCGGAAACGAAAACTTCATTATTCGGTTCCAGCTATATACTCAATTTGACGCACTCTGCTTTTACTGGTGCCGTTCCTGCGGGGTACAGATTGGGAGTCGTTGTTGGCGTAGACACCTGGACAGAGGTTTCCATAGTCATGGTTTCGGCCTGCATGAAGCACAACCTACTCTGCGTGTGATATGTTTAACAACAAGTCAAACGAAAGATCGACAGGTTCGCAAGTCAGTGGAATCTTATCGGCTAATGGGTCATGTGATCGACGCGCTGAAAATTTAGACCGAAAATAGGGGCAACAATGACGCGCTTGAACTCATGTACCGTAGGCTTCCGTATCGTGTTATCAGTAAGTAGTGTCTTCCTCAAATGGCTTATCACGTTCACACTCTTCATTATTGGGTTATACACTGTTTGAATTATATTAAACCACTTCTAATGGTCTACAACATTGTGCTCTGAAGCTAAATCCCAGTACAATCAATGGTACATTTAGCAAGCTATTGAAAGACAATCAGTAAATGTATCAAGAAATATATCTGAGCAGCGACGTACCTTGCTCGAAGTACCAGATCTGGTTATCGGCTTTCCAGCTTCCCCAGATCTCAATAGGGTTTCCAGGAGTAGGGTTTCCGTTGTCGGACAAGTCGAGGTCCTTGTTGGTGTTGGGGACCTTGACGCTATTACAGGATTAACAAGTAAGTCTCTGTCCATTGTCACAAATAATGAGGGTCCTACCGAAGGCCATTGCAGTCCTCGCTGTCTTGAGTGATTTGCCAAGTGAAAGGCTCATCGGATCCAACGACAGATCCTCCGTTCTTGATGCCGCAGCCAAGGCTGAGGTACTTGCCAGTTCCAACGTTCTTCAGGTTCCAGCCACCGTTGACTTCAATGACCTCCCACTATAGATTCAAAATAAACACGTCAGAATGGTAGAATCCCAAACCCAGAAAATAATGCAAACGAACCTGCTGGTTCTCTCCATTGTGGCGTTCCCATCCGATGACTAGGAATTCGACGTCAGAATGCAAACATAACTGGGAGCAACAAAGCGACTGTGAGACGACGTACCACTGCGGCCATCAGTACCAGAGAGATCGACGACGGTCTTTCCCTTCTTGTTGACGAGGACATAGCGGTTTCCGCTCTGGACGTTGGCAGGCATGTTTGTGGATGTGGTGTGTTGGGTTAATGTGATGTGTGATGCGATGAAAGAAATCCGCTCCAACCTGCCCAGGCTTTATACTCACAGATGGCCCCTGATTTCACCGCCAGAAGCATGGCCCGCCCAAGAGATTTCGAGGAAGAGGGGGAGAGTACGATGGAGCGGGAGCTATTCGTATACGTCACCACACCCCTAAATCGCCAAGGGCAGCATAATTGGATACAAACTCTTCCAGACCTTTCCAACCTACGCACCTGTATTGCGTCCTGAATTCGTCCTGAAGATTCGTAAAACAGAGAACAGGGACCGCACACAATTTGCTGTTGTTGTAAAACTGGACACAAGTATTCAGAACTCCCAGGAGTCAGGGAGTATTCGCGCTATGCACACCAAATACCCTCCTGTCGTCGCGGATGACAAGAAATTTGAATTTAATTTTCAAATTTCTCCGGGGTCGTAATTACCACTGTGTCAAAGACATCGATGACATCGAGGGGCGGTTGGGGCGGTGCTGGGCGAACACTGGCGTCCGCCATCATACTCATACGTACATGTACAGAGTAAGAGTACACGCATCTTCGAGCGGCAAACGCTCCGACTCTAGAGATACGTTTGGACACCTCCTTCGAAAATCTATACGATTAAACACCTTGCCTGAACAAGCCGAATCAGTGAACCATTCAGATACGCTGAAATAACATCCGTCCCTACATACTAAATGCACAGCCGCACACGAGTTTGATTATACTGGTACAGCCCGAGGAAAAACAAAAAGGGATTCACCGCCTTCATGTTGCAATAACATCGAGGACAACCATTCTAACCCGTCCCGACTCCGATACCTCGTCTTTCATTAACCGGCTGGAAAAATTATGTATGTAGATATTCCGGATGAGTGCAATCGGCCCCTTCAAAGAAGCCTGGAAAGTAGGTTGTTGTTGAAAGTCGCATTCTGAATATGAGCTGGTGCATAACAGCCAGAAAGTAGACCGTAAGGTCGCTATCACGCCGGACAAAAATGCTGACCAGTTAGCCTGGGTGTTGTCCTGACCGAGAGCGTCGGATCGACTGGGAGCAAGGGCCAAATGGACCTGGACCTGGACCTGGACTTGGCCCTCACATGAAACTGGGAATATTTGTCAGATTTTCCCAGGGTCCAAGGCAAGGTCCATTGTAGGTGTTATTTTAGTGTTACCTTTGCCCATCATTGCCATTGTGTTTGTGCCACAGCTGACAGAATCTGATAAATAACAGGCCAGTAAATTACCACTGAATTTAAAAAATTGGATTAAGTAGCTTCTCTAACTCATTATAAACTAGTATGGTACTATGGCATTAATTTTCTAAGTAATCCAAGTAACTCCCTATATAAATTTGATATAATATTGGTCATTCTGAAGAGCCCTGATATTGTTTAAAGCACTAGAGATTTGGTTAATATTCATAAATATCTAAACAATAATTCTTCTGGTGATAGAGAACCATTTAAATCTTTTTGAGCAATGAACCACCACAAATGATGTTAAATGAGTCTCAATATGCCGCAAATATTCCAAGTTCAAGCTCAGTTTCGGCTGAGTTTTCGAGTTTGATCCAATCAGGTGATTCATGCCACAGGACCCGGTCTGAATCCCATACACAAACAATGTAAGTAAATAACTATTAAGAAGCCTCTACATAGACGAGCCTGAAACAAACTCAAGAATGCCGAGCATACCTTTTTTGTCCTCGGCAGGCTTACTGGCAAGGTGGTGAGCAAAATGGTTACCCCAGTTGCGGATCGATGACTTCGTCTCCGTCAGCAGGCGCATCGCATCCTTATTATCCACGAGTACTTGGATTGCCTGTGGAATTATACCCCCTCTGCCAGTCAGGAGTGAGCGTGCAGTACGCAAGCGGGCATCATCAGCTGCTGGTTCCCCATCTTCACCTTTCAATTTCAGCCGCCATGTCATTGACGCGTACGAAGTAGTATCTTTCTCAGAAACAAGCCCTGCAAATCTGGCTAGTTTTGCTTGACCTTCATCAAGAAGACTACGGAGTCGTATGCGATCAAGTATTTCAGGGTCCTGCAATAATCGTAAAGAATAAGTAACGGTCAAAAGAAAGCAGCTATAGTCATACGCACCGCAGTAACGGCCCACTGCTCGAGTTCCCCCGTACGTCCCGCAACTTCGCTTAACTGCCAAAGACGCTCGTCTCTCTCAGACGCCAACGTCGCCTCGACTTTCTGCCAGGCTTCGCGCTCCTCGGTCATCGCCTTCTGTAAGTTCGCCACCTTTTCACGCTCCTCGGTCATCGCCTTCTGTAAGTTCGCCAACGTCGCCTCGACTTTCTGCCTGGCTTCGCGCTCCTCGGTCATCATCGCCTTCTGTAAGTTCGCCACCTTTTCACACTCCTCAGTCAGCGCTTCACGCTCCTCGGTCATCGCCTTCTGTAAGTTCGCCACCTTTTCACACTCCTCAGTCATCGCTTCACGCTCCTCGGTCATCGCCTTCCGTAAGTTCGCCATCTTTTCACGCTCCTCAGTCATCGCCTTCTGTAAGTTCGCCACCGTTTCAGTCAAGAGTGCCTGTGAATTAAACCGTCAGAGGCAAGTCAAGAGGAAAGCCGATTGAATGGGATCAATACCAAAGGATCAGAAGGAGTCGACGAGCCACCAACGGAGGCTGCGCCACTCTTCTGTGAATTGCCTTTCTTCCGCTGCGGTTTCTTTGGCTTTGTATCTGGGATGGATAAACAATTCGAAAAATCATTAACAACTCACAACCAGAGTGGAATGAAGGAGATACCTTCTTCCTCAAGTAACTCGGCCAAGGCAAGTTGACGTTGCAACTGAGTGACTTTTTCTTGCAGCATGGTATTCTCCTCGGTCAGTTGATTAGTGTGGAAAGCCGGAAGAGCGAGGTGCCCAGACATAACCAAACATCGTCCGGCAGGTATGCCGAGTGATCGATAGGCAACACACAATCCCGCTACGCCTGAATGACTTCAATCATTGCGTTCTTCAAGGCGACATGTCCTTAAAGGCCAGTATAACACCAGACAAGCGCTAAGGGAGCAACGGAAATCAGTCATCCAATCCCCTTATGGGTACGCAACAAGAAAGAAAGATAGAGAAGAATTCAAAAGTGAAAAAACTCCATGAAATTGTGTGATACCTTAAATTATACGAAGAGATATAACGATCATTCAGAGAGAGGAAAAAAAAAAACAGCAAGAGTACTGTAAAAGTAGTAGTAAAAAGCAATGAAAAGTAAACGTAGAAGTAAAAGCAAACCTAAAAGTAAAAAACAAGCAAAGACAGGAGAAAAAAAATGAAGCTGAAAAGCAACAAACAGACAGAGAAAAGTATGAGGGTGTGTCCATATCATATATGACAAACGTAGGTATAGGATAAAAAGTAAATATATACGTAAAATTGAAAAAAGCTGAATGATAAAAAATCACATCTTCGACGTCGGCCACAGACGGGAGGAGTCTACTTTTAAGGTTTGGTTACGGTACGAGGGACGATAGATGAGGCGGAGAAAGTGAAAAGGTGAGTACGAGGCCAGTGAATGGGGGAAATCAAAGGCTCGGATGCACGACACGGACACGAACACGGCGAAGGGAAGAAAGGCCGAGAGGGCTAGGTAATATCAGGAAGATTAGCCCCAGTTCGCGTCGCGTTGGATTGATAAAAAGGGTTGCATAGATGTATGTAGGTTCGGTGGACGGTGGACGGGGTATTCATATACAGGTTCCTCGATAAGCAAGCATGAGATATATTTTTTGTCCCTCCACTCTTTTCTTTTGAAGGTCAGGCAGGTGGGTTGGGGGTGCACTGGTTGGATGCTGGTGGGTTAGTGGTATTGTGGATGAGTAGGAGCTAGGGATTCAGACACGGACAGTGGAAAGAAGATGCAGTAGATGGACAAGGACAAACGACTTTTTTTCGTAAAAAAAAACTCGATGTGACGTCAAAGAAAAAAGGGGAATAGGAAGGAGAATGGAAGATGGAGAGATATAAAAAAAGAAAAGCAGAAAACAGAGATAGCATAGTTACACGGATGACCGAAAGCGAGCGAGTGTGCGACGAGGGTGCGTATATAGTGATGGACTGTTGGAGACGGTGGACACGGAATCAACAAAACAAACGACAGTACGAATGTCGAGGGTGCAGAGAGAGGCGAATTAAGAAACGATGTGCAAAGAGAGAATCTAAACGCATTGGCGGTCTGTTTTTCTTGTTCTTTGAAATCCTTTCAGACGATTCCTTTGACCACCATCGTCTCCAACCGTGAAAATTCGGGGACGATAGCGGCGTAGGTCATGAACGAGTCAATGTCCGACTCTGCCACCTTCGCCAGTCCAATCTGCATCTCTGCCTCCGCCGTCGGCATCGCCACTACAGGCGTGAGGGGCGTCGGGGTCGTCGGTGTCACCGCGCCCGTGTTTCCATTTGAGCCCGCCACCGCCGCACCGCCGAGTCCAGGCGGTCCACCCATCACACCCAAATTTCCCAACCCAAGATCAGGTGTCGTGAACGCCGACGACGCCGACGCTGCACCCAACACCGAGCTCGCACCGCTCGAAAAGGTATCAGCCGTCTGGGTGCGGATCCGCGGCTGCTGCCCGTTCTCGCCATACATCCCAGCGCCAATCACACCCGGGTTTCTAAGCCCCATCATCGCCCTCTCCTGCTCCTCATCATCGTCCTCCTCCTCTTCCAACACCGTGCTGCCCAGCGCCGAGCGCGGGCCAGGGTGTCCATACGGTGTGCTCGTCCCACTGTTCGCGCCGCTCCCGGTCCCACCAGTACCGGCCAACGGCGCAATCACACTCGTCGCGCCGTTCACATTCGTACGGAGGAGTGCACCGCCGGTCGCAACCCAGCGCTTACCCAACAACCGCCTCATCTCATCCTCAAACACCCCAAGCCCACTGGTCCCCCACTCCTTACTCCATACCCAGCGAGCAACATACGCACCACCAAGCGCACCACGGCTTGGGTAGCCCTGCACAGGCGCGTTGCGGTGCGGCACGACCTGCGCCGAGTCAATCTGTGTGAGCGGCACGAACACCGGCGCGTTGAAGATGTCCCCGACGAGATTGGCCATACTAGGGAAGTTGGTCGCCGCGCCCGTAGCGATGACGCGTGTAGGCAGCGGCGTGTGGTCGTAGGGATCGAATGTTAGGCCAAGACTCGACAGTCCCGAGCTGCTGTTACGCCCTGAGAGCGGCGGTGTCGGGCTCACACTTGCCTTGCGCGATGAGCCCAGGACGCCGGTGGCGATCATCCGTGACCATTTCACACGGAAGGAAAGAATCTGGCTCTCCAAGAGGCAGCGCGGGTTCGCGCGAAGGTCCCGGAACTCGTTGACTTTGATTCCAGTCTCAAAGCGGTAGATACCTTTGACGCGGGCGTAAGGGTAAGCATCTGGTTGGAGGTGCCAGAAGCTAAAGAGCTTGTCGTCCAGTCTGATGGACGAATGTATGAGTAAACCATTGCTTGTCCATGGTTGGGTTTCCCGGATGCTCACCCAATAGATCCACCTGGAGGAACGATGGCCACCAGACGATCAAAAGCACTCCAGCTCTTCGTGTACATGTCACGTACAAGAGCTCGAGGCACATCAGCATTTCTACAACGGAAGCTCAGCCGGACATCTTGAATTATGATGGAGCGGAATGCACGAACCTACTGCTTAAGACGGCAATGTATTTTCGTTTCTCGTTGGCATCTTGAGCAGGGTGTGGGAATAGATTATAAAGACGAGTAGGAATATAGTGTTGTGCTGGGGTGAGTAATGTATCCATAGGCCCAAAAGAAAGAACAGCATCTCCGGTAGATGGGAGCAATGAGAGGTATGACGCCAAAAAATCGGATGTAAATGGCGCAACAACAGTTTCTGAAAGGATGACCTAAATAAATGAAATGCAACTGACCATGGAAATACGCACCTGGATCGAAACCGTAACGTTCAACCAGATATCTTGACACATTCCCGACCTTCCTGGATCCACCAGAAACGTCAACATCACCAAGCCACCCTCTCACTCGTCTCCCCTCCTGTTGGCTTCCTCCCACAATCTCCAAAACACCCTCATCCCAATACCCTTGGCCCGCTGGGTGCGGGGAGTTGTGCACATTGTGATTAGCACCATGTACCCAAGCTCCCGTCGCACATGCTTCAGCCTCGCCCATGTTGGCCCATTTACCAGTAATTATACTGGCAAGAAACGCGCTCGCGAGCTGTATCCGCCCGGTTCGTTCCCAGACCTCCTTTGGCCAGGTTTCGCGGATCCGCAGTAGCTGAGCTGCAACCATTGAGGCGTTAGATGCGATTCCGACACGCGCGGCCATATGATCTGGACCGCCCAGAAGCGCCTCAATAGCTAGACCATGCGTCTGCGACGACGTGTCTTGAGCAATCGGTGTGTTTGGGAGAGAAAACAGTTGCGCAGGGAATTGAGCGTGTAACGTAGTGTGAGGGTCTAGCGATGCAAAGGACGGCACAGCGGTGGACTTCCACCAGACAAGAGCATGCTAATATCCCGAATATCAGCTAACAGTCATATAAACAGCGTAATACACACCTGGGCGGCGCCTCCAATGGCTTTTATTTTCGTCAAGTCGTAATTGCGGTGAAGCTTTTCAAAGAGAGTATCTAAACACGTGATCGTGTCAGCGATCAGCAACATAAGGGGGTTGCCAAATCGGGCAGGCAGCCAAGAGGATATTCCAAAAGTAAAAAAATTGATTCCGCTCAGGAGGAAATTGAGACTGGAGGTGGAGAAGGTTCTTACCGAGGCCTTTAAGCCACATCTCTACGGGCGTCGTGTATGCCTCTCCAGGCGTCGTGAATATCCCACCCTGGGTCCTGTGAACACAGCCGGAGACGTGAGTCAATGGACAGTCCGATTGGGCTGGCTGGGAAGCGACGCTGGGAAGCATGGGGAAACGCACTGGTATTCTGGCAGCTCGGAATCAAAATCGACGCTTTCCACACCCACGAGCTCGAGGGTGTCGTCCACGATGGATGCGCGAAGCTGGTCAACCCCGAGCTCGATCCCGAGAAACAACGAAGGACCGGTCTTGGATATAGCAGGCATGGTGGCAATGGAGATTAATGGACAGGTATGGTGTTTGATATGGATATATTAGAGGCGCTGGTATCGTCGACGTGGTATTCAAGTAAGTATGGTATTCTGAGAACTAAAAGCTGGTGTGGTATGTGTTTCGTCGACTGGTCCGTGGGGTATTAATGTGGGACGAAAGGAACGTGAGGTGGCAGGTCTAGTATGGCAGAGGTGGCGAAAAGGCCAAGATTCGTGTGCTGCTCGTCGTCGTCGTCGGCGGAGAGGCGTCGGTCACTGGTCGTGAGTTGGTGGAAGCAAGAAGAAAGTTTGGAAAGAAGAAGAAAAGATGGAAATTGTTCGCTTTCTCAGGCTCAACAGTCCAACAGCCGCTGTCCATCAACTCCCTTCTTACGTAACCATGAATATCCTCCCTTGCCCCTGCCTTCTCACGCTATTCAGCTGTGTCCTCCCTCTGCTTTTCTAGACAGCATAGTTTGTATTTCACTCGTCGTACTACGGGCCCAGCGACGGGAACCGCTCTTCAGACGCCGCATTTTTGATCACAGGAGGCTTCTCGTGATAGTACCTCGCGCCAGCCTTATGCCCGAGACATGGCGTGTGTCATCCACCTAAACGCGCCGTCGGAAATTACCGTCTCGCTGGCAAATATCCATGGAGCCGCTCGTTCGTTTCATCAACCCATCCTGTTCTAGCTGAGGTGCAAGAGCAGTTGGTGATGTGTAGCAAGGCAATTTGTTGCACAATTTGTTCGGAAAACAAAGGCTCTTTATCAATTCTGCCATGCTTTCTCAACTCCGTTATTACGGCTACTTGCTCTTCTCATATATTATATGTAGTGTATCGTTCTATGTTTCACAATTTGGTCCCATCAATTGATAATTAACGATTCTCATGAAAGTCTCGTACAATGCAAACACGCTCGCGGATATAGCCCTTGCTATTGCCACCGGACATAGACAGGCATACTATGCCATCTATCTATCGCTCAATCCTGATATGTTACGCCTCAATCTTCCGATCACGATGCACTCTTCAATCATTCCTGCTCACGGCCACGGCATACAAGTCCCCCGAGCCTCCAGTCTCCTGAATTTAATCTTCCGGTAACGATAGCGTTCCTGGGCTACTAAATACCGGTTTTACTTTTATCTCTGCCGCAGTTGCACCGAATTCACAAAATCCCAGGTCCAGACATAGCGCGTGTGGTATTGGTCAATACTAAAAATAGAAGCGTGTTTTGACTGTCGGCATCTCCCGAGTCGAAGCTTGAATGACGGCGGCTGGGGAAAATGATGGTGAGAGTATCCGAACAACCAGGAAGTTAAAAAGACGGTTCATGTTCAAGCTCAAGGTTGGTCATGATGGATGCTAGACAAAAAAACAAAAAATGAATCAAATGTTGACCAAGAATGATCCCATACAAGTACTCCTACCGTTCCCTTTTCGTTTCTGCATCCTCCTCTCTCATACGCAAAAAATCACATTGGTAACGATACTCAAGAGCACAGGAGAAGAAATCACTATCAGCGAGACAAGTCTGGCAAATAACAGGTGAAAACTAGCCACAGACTCGAACATGAAGAAAAATTGTACTATTGAGACTTTTCAACATGTACCAGGTAGCCAATTTTTGCAGTGACGCAATACATTGCAGAAGTCCAAACAATACAAAATTCTTAATTTCTTCACCTCCGCCAATGTGCTTCGGCATTTTTTCCAAAAAGAATTGAGACTGCTTCCGTTGGTACAAACAACAAATTGAGCGTGTTAACGTTGGTACTATACAATATACATACTTAAGAACAATACTGTCCGTCGGCATCTGCAAACTTCAAACTTTGTACGCTTTGATAAGGGAGGAAAATTAAAAACTGGGGAAAATGATGGTGGGAATGTTCTAGCTACCTTGAAATAAGATTGGGCTCATCAGGAACCAGCACCCCCTTAGGTAAGCAAAAGTTGGCTTACCTCCGAACCTTTTCAACCCTTCTGCACTCACACTATTCTACATTTTTGAACCACAGATATGTAGGTTATGCTTCTTTGAACACATCTGTGGTTTTTTTTTTCAAAAAAATTTTGATCTCAAGAAGTTATAAAGATTTTAATTTTTTTCCTTTTTTTTTAGTCTAACACGTCAGAAATGGTGTTTTCTCGAGTTTGGGAGATTTTCGAAAATTTGACAATGTTCTTTTGGCCGCTTATATAATGGTACACGTGACCACACGTGACAATAAGTCACGCCTAAGTAATACCTCTCAGACTCATTATGGACTTCCAGAGACTACAATTTGACCTCTGAGGTGTAATTCTATTATTGTGGGCATAAAGGCTAGTAGTAAGGATTGTATATGCACATTTATGAATTTTTTTTTTTTAAACTTTTTGTCTGAAACCATTTTCCGTCAACATAACTTTTGATTTTTTTTTCGAGCTGGATTTTGGCCGCTCTTGGCGCCAAGCCCATTGATTACGTAAGGGTGCTGGTTTCTGATGAGCCCAATCTTAAAAAAAACCGAAGGTTCAAGCGGATCATCCATGGACACTGGCCAGAAGACAGAAGGAAAGAAAGAAGACATCGAACCAAGAACTACGGAGTCCCTTGAACCTGCTGACTTGGAACTTCTCGTGTGTCCTCCGGCTGGCGTTCCCGCTCCCTCCTCGCCTCCCTCCTCTTCATCCACCTCTTCCGCGCTCGATGAAATACGCAGATAACAATAGCACAGAATACTATAACAGCAAATAAATTTGTCGTCCAGAACACAAATTAATGATGTCAATTTGATTAGCGATATGAGAGTAGGATCGCTATACAACGAAATATGCTGGGAGACTTACCGCCCGACGGTATGGTTTGGTGTGTTTGTAGCTTGTATTGCAATGGTCTCCGCGGTAATCTGGCCAGTGGCGCTGGAGCTTCTCGAAGCAATATGAGAGTAAGATTACCGCATAACAAGGTAGGCTGGGACACTTACCCCCCTAGGCTCTGGTTTAGTGTCTTTGTAGCTGGTATTGTAATGGACTGCTGGGGAATCTGTCCAGTTGCACTGGAGCTTCTCGAAACAACATGAGAGAAAGACAGGCTTGGTCCATTTGTGGCTTGTACTACAATGGTCCGCTCGGGGACGCTGAAACTTCTCGACAAAGCAACAGTCGAGCTGAGCTACTCAAATCAAAGATTCAAATACGCCAATGATTATCTTCAATTTCAGCATTCAACTTTATACACAGATGGGATTCGTCTTACTTGCGCTGACTGACTCATCGTCGTTCGGGGAGTCTCCCTAGATATGTCACATCGCAATGAGTGCTGATATGTAAAGCACGTACCGAGAATACTACGAATCCCACATGGAGATCAAAGAACATGTTGTTTTTTTGGAAACGATAACTTTTGATATTAATGTGAACAGTGAGAAGACCAGAGGTGTACTTTTTCGTTTCGGGCGTTGAGGTCTACCGTGAATGATGATGGGCTATATTTATCTTGTCTTTGGGTTCGAAAGCCCTGCAAATTGAAACGTTTAACCTGCATGAAATCTCATTTACCTGTCAATATAAGCGAAGAAAGTTGATTAGAAAAACAAGGGTGTGCTGTACTGGTTTATTCATTAAGCTAAAAATAGAACCACGTTTTGATCGAAACGTCGACCATCGGTATTTGCCGAGCCGAAGTTCTTTGAACAGGGAGGAGAGAAAAGAGGGGAGTAAATCAAATATCCAAACCAACAGGAAAAGGGACACAGTCGTTTTCCTCGTGCAGCAAAGCAAATTTTAATCCAAGGAAAAATGCAACATAGTAATCGATGAACACTGTATCAGAGCAGCAGCTTAAACATCAAGCTCAAGTCCGAGTCCCTTGAGCTTGAAGCCGCATCTCCATTTCATCTGGCTCCATCCTAGCTTGTACCATTCGTGAGCACCTCTTCCGCAAATAAGAAACCACTGTGAAAACTATTCCACAGAAAATGATGAACCCGAAAACCAAAATCAAAACGAATCCGCTCGTAGGGATTTTTCTCCTTGAACATTGTATCACGGTTAATGGACTTCATTCTTGTATAGGAGTTGGATTTTAAAGGACATACCCTCCGATTCCCTGGTTGACTGCTGGAGCTTGTGAACTTGTGGCCTCAGGACTCTGGCTGTCCGTTGAGAGACTCGTTGAAACAGAGATAATCGGCTGCTCGAAGACGGATGCAAAATATGTCCCATCATTCAACAATTATTAAAGAAAAAACACAGTATTCTTACTTGTGCCGACTGGCTCATTTTCGCTAGCTGTGGGGAGTCTTCCAGATAATCCAAAGATTTCTGAGGGTTAATAAACTCATTGCACATACAAACGTATTGCAATCAAAAATGCGTTATCGAAGTCAGTGAAACGATAAGCATTGATACCAGTGAGAAAATCATTATTAGTATACACCCTTCTCTTGATGAGCTCTATGAACAGTGATGGTCTATTTATTCCCCAGCTTCTGAAAAGGATACAAGAACCAGTTTGTGCTATCGATTAGTCTGAAACATTTTCTTTATCTCTCACTAGAAGGAAACAAAATGAATGTTGCGTCGACTTGAAACAGATATCTTGTCTGTGAAGTCGTTAGATTTGAGGTAAGACGTAACCAATAAGCTTCCAATAGCTATGGATATACAGAATATTTTGATACAAGACGTAACGTAGTGAGGTTTTGATGAGATAACGAATTCACCCTCTTTTTTGTATTCAAAAGGACTAGAGAGTTATAGGCCATGAGGCACTGATAATATGTGTCAAGTCTTCCCAGTTCGCGCTGGATAATGACACTGTAAGCATAGCATAATTAAGTCTCCTTATATTGCTTCAATACCGGATGGCTACTGACAGTAGACCTTCCTGAAGTGAATACTCTGATACAAGCACAGGCAAAAGAATAGTCGTCGCCTACAATGCCGTTGACGGATGATGACGAAATCGACGTTTAAATCCACACGTTCCTCAAGCTTGCGCTTCTTTCTTCCACGAATGAACAGACGTGGACGTATTTCTTATGCCAGCTTTGACGGGACGCGCTTAGAGCGCTGGATTAGATATTCTAAAGGCGCCCTCGCGTGAACACGTTTTACTTCGTGTGATGTCCGGATATTATGGTCGAGGTAACGTTATTCTGAATGAAAAAGTACGAGGTCTATGTTTCGCCCATTATCAAGGGTGCGCTCATCATTTGAGAATTTATACACCTTGTCCCAGGTATACTGGCATTTCGTATCATATTTCCCCATTCTCCTCCAGTCTGAGGTCAAAACTTGAAGTTCTCTGCCAAGTATCTGGCTTTCAAGTATCCCTGTACCGGTTCCACATACGACGCCTCCGGACTACGGATTCAAACATCCCTCTCACCTTATCGAGGTCCTCGTTCTAATGCTGGCTCACCAATTATAATTATACGCCACCTGTATTAATAACTCTTCCCAGGTCCGTTATTATTATACTGTAGCCGCGATATATTGGACCTCCTTCCATTCGCTCAATAGCATTATTAGACTTAATTGTTGTTGGCCGAGTAGCCAGCTTGCAAAACCCCGCCTCAGCCCTGTAAAAATTGTGCTCTTGGATGCCTGCGCTGAATCCTTGGCTATGGGTGTCCACCAGGTACGATGGTCACATTGGACCCCATGGATGGGAGAGTGTCTGTTTTTCCGCGACTGGAACATTCCCTTCATCCCTCTGAAAAAATAGAGAAATGCAGGTCAAAAAGGTATAAAAGGTTCGTAGAATCACTTCATTTTGTTCAGCAGCAGCAGCAGCTACTACACCAAAAGCCCACCTAGCACCCGAAGCACATCCTCTACAAGCTTTTTACAATGTCTTTCAAAGTCATCAACATCTTCGCTGCATGCGCTATCGCCGCCCTGACATGTGCAGCTGCACCACAGACTGCGCCTCCTGCTACAGACGCTGTCACCTGCACTACTGTAGCTTCCGGCTTGCTATCCGGACAAAACGGGGGTAAGAAACAACGCTCTCTATTTCGTGATGGTGATGGAATGGGCTTACCCTCTTTTCAGAAATTACCGGATGGTTCTTTGACGGTCTTGACGCATTGAACTTCGACACCAGGACTAACGGCACAGTCAGCGTTGAGTTCCAAGGCTGCACCCCGAACCCCGGAGGATTTGCCAACATTCCTGGGGGACAGATCAGTGGTAGGCCATTGAATTTCTGAATCTCCCCTTTGATTCCAGATACTCATAATATCGCTTTATAGGCCATATGTTTTTGCCAGAATTCAATCAGTGCATGGGTGTACCCGACGATCTCCTTTTAACCATCTCGAAGATTGATTGTTCGAGCGTCAACGACGCTACCCAACCACCTGTCACATGGGTCTTCAACAACGGGCAGATTACCTGGGTAAGTAATGCTCTAGTTTATTCCTCTTATATCTGTGTTGATCCGTTGATCTGGATGTAGAGCGGAATCAGTACTCCTGACGGCTCGGTCATCGAGGGTGGCGACTGTGGAACAGACGGCCTTGGACAATACGGATATGAGGCTGTGAAGAAGCCTCTCGGCGTGCCGAACCTTGGTGGACAAGAGGTCAAGTGTATTAGCAGCAAGACCGCGGCGAGGGCTTTCCCCTTCATCTTGGGAGCAGCTTGAGAAAGTTGGGTTTGAAAGTTGATTGGCGGATAGATACACATTTGGAAATATGTTGAATAGCTCTCGATAGATATTAGTTGAATGAATGTTTGATTGAATGGAGATTGTCTGCTAACATGAAATATAAGCGCCCATTAAGCGCCACAGATATCATGCACCCGAGGAATTTAGCAACATCATTATCATCCAGATTTGATCGGACATGCACTTCAATTAAAGTATAGGTGAAGCAAAATTTTCGATTCTTATATTTTAATTAACCGTCAGTTCAGTCTAATACTGCAAACACACCAGGATTATTGGCCCCCTCCCAACCTCTTCACCTTGGTGACACTAGTGGTAACCGTCGTCGTCGTCGTCGTGATGGTCATCTCACCATTCCCTCCAAATTTCAACCCTTCCACATCTACAACAGTGTCAGCCGTTGAGAATACAGATGGTTTGGCCGTTGTTGGAGCACGTGTTGTAAATTCGAGAATCTTGTTGCTGATTTCAGGCTCTGGCCATTCAAGTTTTATTTCCTCTACCAATCTCCAAAGTCGGGTAGGCGCTGAAGGAGAGGAGGCTCTTAGCGTCACCTACAAATTTTGTACCGTTGTGAATATTCAGTCTTCTAGAGGTTGCCAGCATCTTTACCTCATTCGTGTTTGAACCTAAATCAAAGACAAAGTCGCTCCCTGGCCATCGAATTCTAGAGAAGCAACAAGATTAAGAAAAGTTGATTAAGGTTTTAAGACATAACTTGCCTCCAGAGTTCACCATCCGCTTCCAACTCCCAGCTTACTGGGAATTTGGATGCTGTCAACGAGACCCCGTCAACAGTGCCGATTTTTAATGTGATACATGTCCCGTTGAAAACACTTTTGATAGAGTACCCCGGCCCCAATCGTTCAAACTCCCACTAAAGGTGACTTTGTTAACTAAGTTCATCATCATTTAAAAGTTATAATATCACCTTCTGGTTCTCCCCTCCGTGTTTCTCCCATCCTGTAAGCGGTTTTACATATATAATTGTGAATGATGATCTTAAGTGTAACCTCATACCTAGGATGGTGACACCGTCGTAGCCCGACAGATCGATGACCTTATCATGACTTTGAGCATGCTCGATGCGATATATCCCTGGCTTCAATTGACCGTCTGCAGCTTTGCTGACTGGGTGATCGCGATTGTTTGCCATTAGGTAAGGTGCAATGGGTGGAGATGCGCCTCTGGTTGGGGTGGAGGAGACTTTGTTGCTCACCCTTTCCCAAGAATCTTCGGTATCAGAGTATGGATATCCTGAATACGAGGATTGTGACATACTATAGCGCAAAAGATGGTCGGGCAGTGTTGTGATACCACTGAAGGTGATAGTCGAATCTCAGGAGATGGTCATGATGCCAGGCGCGGAGCCGGTGATAGAATCATACCGCTCTAAAAATGGGACCAAATCGCGGTGGATTTCCAAGACAAAAATGAAAATGGCCTTGACGCCGCATTTCCGAGTCATAAAATACAACACAGAACGAATATACAGTCTGTGTACTTAAACAAATAGCTGGCATATAATGATAATTCAAACACGCCGTGCGTGAATCCTACATCTAGATCAAAGCGTTTGCTATCTCCCAGTGCGTGTAAATTGAAAAAATGAATTCACCATTCACATAATTCGCCCAATCGCCTTCGAACCTTCGAATCCAATTTGAAGGACGGGCTCCTTCCAGCTGCCGTCCCAAGGGCCTCTCAATGGGTTCATCCCACCGTACCTTAGCTGCCTTCCGCTTTTCTTTGGAAACTCATAGGGTGACGTCTCGCTCTGCGGATCCGTGTCCAGGCAATGGTACGCTTCCGAATCCGTTCCAAATGCGCTATAATCTCCAGATGTGGCGAGCGGTCTGAAGTGCTCGCTGTGAGGCTTTGCAATTTCTCGCTGATCCTCTTTAAGCATTCCCGTGGTATGCAGATTGTGCGAGCTTCGCTGGGGCGTATACAAGACGGGGTTTTGCTTGGTGGTAGAAAAAGATTGAACGCGGTATGTAGTGACGGAGGGCCTCCGGATGGCAGGTTCAACTCTGCGAAGCATAGCAGTACGGGCGCTCATGGTTGTGATTTGAGAGAAGGGGACATTAAATTCCGCATCTTGCAAGCAATTCGACCCCGTTCAATTGTGTTCCAAATATCCATCCGATTTAATTTTCTTTGACGTCAGTAGTGGGTTGCAGGTCGGAGAGTGCCATAGGAGTAAGCTAGGGATTGTTTCGGTTTTGCCTCCGGAAATAGATTGCGGAACGCAAAGGGAGAGAATCGCCCACAGAACGAGTCGTGTATGGTGTAACGGCTAACATTACCGCCTTTCATGGTTCCTGACGATCCGTTCCGATGGATATCTAGAACGCGGTAGCTCGGGGTTCGATTCCCCGTACGCGAAGTTTTTGCCTCAATCAATTTCAGTTGGTATTTGGTCGTTGTTATCGTCGCTGATGTTCTGCATGTCTTGAATAGAATATTTTTCACTCCAGATCATCCGTCAGACCAACGAAGGCAAATTATACGGTCATGCTTGTACACGTACATCGATACACAAAGCACATAAAGCAAGCAAGTAAATACGTAGATTATAAATAATATTGCTACAAAAACCTACTCTCGAAATCATGGCTGGCACATGAGCTGGATGGTATAATGTTTGCCCATTCTACAGTCCCGCGTCATTCCTAAATGCTCTCCACGGATATAAACGGTGCATTGCACGCCATTTTCCAAATCTATTACCCCTCTACGATTCAATAAATCGATCCCACTTGCTCATGCACGAGTATCCATCATAGTCTAGCGCAAGCAGACAAAAAGCAGACATGAGATTGAGGCACATTGCATGAAAAAGCGCAATAACAACGCACCGAAGCTCTTCAAAGGGTCACATGAGCATCTCCCTTTCTGCCAGGCGCCTTTGCCTTTAGGGCAATGGGTGTATGGGTTGTGCTCGTACCCGATATCATCGAAGAAGTGGATCTGGTCGCGCGAGGCGAAGAGCGCGGCGGCGATGGAGTGTACAGGTGCGTCGCCCCAGCGCTGCATGTAATGTGTCAGATGTGGGTTCGTAAACAGAAAGCAGGGTCGAAAACGTACCTCGTAGTAGAACCCGCCCTGTTTGTCGAGGTACTCGAAGAAGGCGGTGTACGCAGGCCCTCGCCAGAATTCCATGTCGGCGATTTCAAAGTTACTCCAGACTACGGGTATTAAGGCGTGGTGAGGTGCTTGAGATGTAATATAAGTAAAGGAAAATACACACAATGGCAGAGATTGTAGCTGGCGCCGTTGTCTGTCGACATGAAGCCGAGTGAGTTATCTTTGGCCACATATTCTGGGTGGAGTTTCACAAAGTCTACAAAATAATATTACTCATATGTTCTGGGTAGCAAAAGGAGGACATACCCATGACATGGCCCCAAAGTGTGGGGATTGTGGCTTGGTATTCATACATCGTGATCGTGAAAGCTGAGCAAGAAGCGATAAATTGAACAAAAGAACTCGAAAGTATCACAGAAGCACGTACAATAAACTTTCTTTTGCTTTTCCATGAAGACGAAAGGATCGTAGAGAATGTCGCAGTGGAAGTGAACATCGGGTCTATCAAGCAGAAAAGCCAGATTGTCAGATTATGTCCAGCCCAGGTTTTGGCGTGTAAGAAAAAAGAGAAAAGGAGGCGTGAGGACCGTAAAATTAAACGATGTCATAGGTGCAAAAATAGATCAATGGCCATCACACGGGCAAAACAAGACCGTGGCATGAAAGGATGGACTCACTCAATACGCCAGTACCAGCGGTACTTGAGCATCAAAGGGTGTTTGAAAAAGAACTAATCAATCGTTCCATCAATGAACAAATCATAGGTACAGCTTCGCATATAGGACGTACTCCAGAATTAAACCGACACATGTTTCGGTATGATACACTGCCTCCGTAGATGATGTTCTGTTCTACCATCTTGTCACGGCTGGCTTTCGCTTTCTCTTCGTCGATGGAGTCGGGCTGATACCAATGCTCCTTGGGAATGACACCGAACTCGACTTTGGAAGATGTGAGCACGGAAATACGACTACAAATGTGATGAGCAATGGAATGTAAAGAAAAATAAAGCACGCACCTCTTGAATTCTGCTGTGAACGGCTCCTCGTTCAAAAACACGTAAGGGTATCGATAGCGCCTGTTGAATCTGTCCTCGATCTCCCTAATACTGCGTACTGCCCCGTTCAGGTCGTTGTTCCGTGCAAGAATAACAAACGTGGCGTTCGCATGGTAGTCAATGGCGAGGGTTTCGTTAGTATGGCCGCCGTACGGCTCTGAAGGAATGTTTTCAAGTGTGTCCGAGGCAGGCGTCGAGCTCGAGCCTGGAATAAGTTTATTTTTCAGGTTAGATAGTGAGGTGGCACGGCCATAGGATTCGTGAGTGAAGCTGAAGATATAGTGGATGGATATCTGCGCCGCCAATTAGCATTCAAGTTGCATTGAAGACAAGCTTGGAACTCACAATGAAGAAAAAAACGGCAATTAAATATCGTGCGGTGGTATTCATCTTCCGTCCCTCTCGCGTCTGGCGCTGTAGGTCGTCAACGAAAGAATGTCCTAGTAGTACTTGTCAGTTGGATGGTGGTTGTAGAAGAAAAGATGTCGCTTCACGAACGGGATCAAAAGGGGGAATTTTTTAGTGCCGGTATGGAAATTCCTGGTGAAATATAGTAGAAGGTATCTCCAATTATTGGCTTCTATACCAAAAGTATGGTCTGGTCCAAGATGAACGACATTCCTTGGGCAAAACAATAAAACGTACCTGATAATTAGTACAACGATTCGAGCAGGCGAAACACAAAGTAGGCTCCAAGAAGCGGTCTGAATCAAACTGAAAGGTGTTCTAGGTTAGATTTCTGAGTTAAAATCGACACGCTCTCACCTAAGCACTCTGCAACCGACGACGACGACGGTGGAGAGAAGAAAAGGGATGCTCCTCGGTGTTCGGCATCAACGCCATGACCATCATGATGGACTTTCGGCAATATTCGGCAGACATGTCGTCTTGGAAACTCCGATTGCTTTGTCAGACAGCGACGTCATGTGCCCCTATTTCTGTGCTGCGCACATTGACCCACCATGAATGCCATATACAAAAGCACTACCTACCTTCACTTCTATTGATATATAGATCTATCCAAAGCGTGAATACCTTTCAAAATTTGAGGCAGCACTTGTCGGTCCTAAACCAACTGATCTTGAAGGATCGATTTGCAATCAATTTCTAATCTTAAACGTCTTAGCGCTCAAACCGATCATGAAAACCTTTACAATTTTGGGTATGTGCAATACCAGATTTCCAGACTACGAGTTTAATCAAAAAATATTAGAGAATAACCCTGAGGCTGTCAATCCTCTTGCGTACGACCTAGGTCTTTCGAAGGAACTCGCATTCCACGACGTCTATTCGATTTCTGACCCAGAACTGTTGTCACTCATTCCTCGACCAGCGCTTGCGTTGCTTGTTATAATACCTTTAACTCCAACCTGGAAGGAAACTAGGGAGAGAGAAGATGGGGCCAAGGGTGAATATACCGGTTCAGGAGAATCCGAGCCTGTCATCTGGTTCAAACAAACTATCCACAACGCGTGTGGATCCTATGGACTCATTCACTGTGTTCTCAACAGCCCGGAGGCAAGAAAAAAGATTATCCCAGGAAGCGAGTTTGAAAGGATATTGCACAAAGCGATACCCCTCAAAATGAAGGAACGTGCTGCTGTGCTCGAAGAATCTGACGTTCTTGAGGCTGCTCATGAAGCCGCCGCTAAACTGGGCGACACCATCCCTCCTGCGGATGCAGAAGAGGCGCACCGTCAGGGACATCATTTCGTTGCCTTTGTAAAAGCTAAAGACGGACATCTTTGGGAACTGGAAGGAGTAAGGAAAGGTCCTTTGGATAGGGGTGCCCTAGCTAATGACGAGGATGTCCTGAGTGAGGCCGCCCTAAACAAAGGACTGGGAAGGTTGATGGAGATCGAAAGGGAGAAAGGAGGCGACTTGAGGTTCTCTTGCTTAGCTTTGGCCCCGAGCATTGCGTAGTCGAAAGACGAATTAATTAATCGCTCGAAGATCCTGATCCCCAAGTTCATTTCTTCCCTTTGCTGCCCAATGGCCCTTTGCACACTGCTAAAGTCGTGCACTCTCTCACCATCTTTAGTCCTTATGTCTCGTTAATTATGCATTACTCCGCGTCGAAGCTCGAGAGAATGTCGTGTGTCAAGAAAGTCTGTGAAATGATCAAGCGGCGATTGCGTCTTTCTCCGCGATCCTTGTGTGTCAGTTGCCTTCGAGCAGATTTTTGTCCAACCTGCCGGGATGCAATCTAATCTTGATGAAGTTATGCGTGGGTTTATTCGTGACTTGAAAGATCTTCGATAGACACATGTGATGAGATCCGTCCTTAAGACTAACCTGCTAACCTTTTTGTCAAGGTTAGGATTGCCCATAATCAACTTTTACTTCCTGGAAAAAGTCGAATATACTCTGGTTATCGTGTACATCATAGCGTTGTCATGATTAGAAGAACTTGGCTACTCACACTTGTGACACCAATCCTTGGAGATTACTCGCTTTCCATTTGCTTGGCCGAGTGCCGTTCGCAATTTCATGTCTTCTTCTGCCAATTCCGTGAGACCTTTATCCATGTCTGACGGAGCGGGAGTGTTGACGGGGGAATATTATGACCTCGTGTTCGTTGGATTCGATAAAATAGGGTACTCTTGAAAGGTCCCTTTGATGATTCCTGAGGTTAATCGAACACTCGAGATCGATAATCAACCAGCCAAGTGTCCAAACTCTTGGTTTGATTAGATGGAGTTCTAAGCACAATGGAAGGTCGTCGAAAGGAGTCGAAGGATGATGGACGACGTATAAAAGCGCAGAGCACATGTAAGCTACCTCCCCAGTCCACTCCAACAACCCAAGATGTCCGTAAACGTTGAATCCGAGGCGCGTTACGTTATTGTAAACAAGAAAGCAGGGACTGTCATCGACCTCTCGGGTACCGACAACCATAGTAGTACGTACCTCTTTATCTAAGTTCAGGTCGCACGCAAGAATTAACGACTAATTCATACCTTGGCTACATGCAGTCATTGGCTGGGAGCGTCACGACGGAACAAACCAACAGGTATGACCACCTACTTTTATTTTATGGGATTGTAATTGATTCGTCGTGTCCAGTGGGAGACCATCGAGGTTGACGGGCGCTGGCACATCAAGAACGTCGGCAACGGCCTATATTTGAGCCTCGGAGGTGCTGGTCCCAACGACGACGTGCGCCTCGTTGGTTCCGAAGACCACTACTCCTGGGAACTCGTCAGGGATGATGAAGATGAGAATGGTATCCGGTAGGTGAAAATTATGAACTGTACCTGAGAGATATTGACTTTACATCCTTTTCCTTTTACGTGTGCAGTATCAAGGTTCCCGACTCCTGGCACAACGTTGACCTGACGAACCATGGTGATCCCACACCCGGTACTCCCATTGCTATCTGGGGTCGCTGGCAGGGCCAGAACCAGGTCTGGTACTTCGAAAGAAGTAAGTTTGACAAGAAATTGGATTTGATCACTTACTGAAATTTGGATAGTTTGAGTGTTGCGTGTTGAATACAAGTTAAAGTGTTGACCCAAGAATTGCTGTATCGAATAGATGTATTCCGTGAATCATGAAATATTAAACATGGATTCTCCATACACAAGCGTGTAGAGAAATGTCAATGTCTGTGGTATAATTCCAGTATGTTGCTAAATAGCCACATAGCGTAGCCGTAGAGTGTGTCGATTTGAACGACTCAGACGACGGGAGGGTGTGAAAAACAAAACCAATGAAACCTAGGCGAATTATTGAGGAGCCTTGAAGGTATATCTGATAACCTGAGATGTATGGCAGACACAAGGTCCGTGTTGCAGGCGCCTAGGATTGGTTAAACTTTGTGCCACACTTTCCATCGCCGAATCGTGAGTCTTGAACGAGTCTAAAGATGTTGAAGCGGACATTGATTCAGTTTAGGGGCGGTCATATTATGTCGCACTGAGTTTTAAAAAGTATAATTACCCTTTCTTCCCAACATGCATGTTGAATGCCGGAGACCTCTCTATAAAGTTTGTCGCTATGCTACTTCGAACTAAGCACACAAAAATATTCTGACCAAGATCGTTTCGCCCGTTCGCATGCGTCAACGTTGGATTTAAGCTGGATTAGCGAAAATTTCAGCAATACAGTTCTGCAAATGTAATTTATAGTGTTGCCGCTACCAAGCAAAATCCATACCATATGGCTTGATTTAAAACATAACGGTCAGAAGTTAAAGAACTTTGCATTTTAGGCGACTCATATGTGGAATCCCCATGATTTCTTTGCTTCAAGGCAGGACTGTTGTTAGGTGTGTCATATCTTTGAAAGTATAATGGTACTGGAAAACTTAGCGTATTCTACAGATGTCGGATGTTGTACGTTATTTCTGGGATTCCTTTTATAAGATAACGAGAAACGACGTAGACGCGCTCGGTGGGTCGCGTCTTTGCACGGTTCATGTGATCTTCTGGAAGACGCACGTGACTCAAAGGCAACCGTGTCGCCACCCCTGACACGCGCCATAATATACGAGTCACTCTAGGCCCATCAGCTTCACACTCAGCTTCGCACAGTCGGAGCCGAGTATGTAATCCATTCTATAAAACATCCCCCATCTGATGAAACTTCCTCCAACATCTTTTCCTCATACCGCCACCACCTTCAACATTGCCCCGTCCCCAATGTCCACAGCCACAGACTTCTCCGTCGTAAACTATATTTCGCTCAGCTCAATCACTGATAGCAAGATTACCAACATCAACCTTTATACCTCTCGTGCACAAATCACTCGATCATACAAGGTTTCTGTTGCGGCTGGCCAAACAAAATTGACATTGCTACATTTACCCAATGTTGTCGACCACGAGTCACTGAGGTTGGTTTAAGGACATCAAAGCATAATATATCTCATATCGGAGTTTATCTACAGAGTAGAGGGTCGAGGCTCTGCTATCATTCAAGGAGTAACCTCCTTCAAGGCCGAGATGAAAGACCCCGACACATCGTCTCCCTTACTCGAAGAGTTGAATGTAAAAAAGGAACGGGCAAAAAACGCATTAGAGCGCTGTAACAGGGCTCTGCAAGCCATTAATAAGTACATGGGAAACATCTCAATTGAGCATCTCGATATTTCCAAACTTGGCGAGGCTATGGAAATCTACGACACTACTGAAGAGAAATGGGACGACAAGATCATTCAACTCAAGCGTGAATTCGAGACTCTGGAGACACAGATCACGGAAGAGTCAGACCGACTAGAAAAAAGCGGAGAAAATAAGAAACTGCGTACGAAGGTTGTTATGGGCCTCGTTGCAAACCATCCTGCTGACCTGGAGATTATAGTTATTTATGGTAAGTCTTCCTATTTTGTTCTCGCCGCACAGGGATATCGAACTGTAGACTGTTGTGTATAGCTGTATCTCATTCTAGATGGGAAGCTGGATACGATATTCGAGTCGACATGCAGACGACGGGCGCTCCTGTTCATGTTCTGTACAAGGCTGCCATAAACCAGTCAACCGGAGAGGTACGTTTGTTCCGTAGTGCAGTTGTTTGAGTAATGGATTAAAACAGCCATTGACACGATATCTCAGGCATGGGAAGATGCTCCGATCACTTTAGAGACTGCATCCCCGACATTTGGCCTTGAACTTCCTCAACTTGCGCTCTGGAATATCAGCTATCAAGAACGGGCCATTTATAGTGGAAGAGGTCTAGGTCGAGGAGGTGCAAAAAGACACCGGAAGATTATCCGTTCGGAGGATGATGAGGACTTTGACCCAGATGAGGTGTCAGAGGTAACCTCGCGAGGAAACGTCAACGCCACATTCCGCGTTCCAGGTCTAACCACCATCCCAAGTGACGAAGAAGACCACAATGTAACCATTGCAGTCCTCCAACTAAACGCCAAAATTTCATGGGTATGCATCCCTCAACGCGACACTCAGGTGCACCTAGAGGTATGCGCCATCCGTGATTCACATCATGCAGCCGACTCAACATTCGCAGGCACTCATAACAAACTCGTCTGAATATACCTTTTTAAGCGGGCCCAGCAATGTTTATGTCGATCAAAGTTTTATCTCCCGTTCTGAAATCCCAGGGGTCAGTCCTGGAGAGGTCTTTACCTGTCCTCTAGGGTAAGAGTATTTTATTTAACTCATTGTCCTTCAACGACTTAATACCTTGTGACTACAGCGTTGACCCATCAATTCGGGTAACATACCATCCCCAAGAGAAGGTCGCTTCTCAAACTGGATTTTACAACAAATCCCTCAAATATGCGTATTCACAACGTATTTCTGTGCATAACTCTAAATCTGTCCCTATTGACGGGGTAAAGATCATAGACAGGATTCCCGTCTCACAGGATGCCGACCTCATCGTTAATCTCATCAACCCAGGGCTTACACCTCCCTCCCTTTCTCCTGCTAGCTCTGCCACCAAAGCGAAGACCATAGTGACGGTGTCTCCTGACATCATTGCTCAATGGTGTGGTGTCGAAAATCCAGGATCCGATGTGTCCGCTCTGGGAAAGGATGGAAAACTTAATTGGGTTTGCGGTGTGCCAGCATACGGCAGAATCAATCTTCTCCTTCAATGGGAGGTTATCGACGCTCAGAAAAAGCAAATTTATGATTACGGGCTGTAATGCTCTGCTATCAAGCCGCCCATTAAGGTTCTACTGTAAACGAGTGCAACATTATATTATTATAATATTGATAAAAATAGTGGTGTAAAAAACAGGACTGGAAGTATTTGGATGATTAGTATTATAACGTTTCAATTGGAGTTTGTTCTCTCTTTTCTGTGCGTTTGACGCCAGCCAAAAGCTTCAGGACCTCAAACTCTTCCGGACCTGTAGATTTGCACAGATGATAGAAAATGGATCGCGAGTTCTGTAGGAGTGAGGCGGGGCTACGAAGGGAAGGAAGATCAGGAGAAGGGCGATAATCTACTATACTGATTTACGGTACCTGTCATACTCGATCACTCTACCTTCATCGAGTACCATTACCTGGTAAATGGATGAGTATATCAGAATTTTACGATAATGAAATTTGTATACATACCCTGTCATAGTCTATTACTGTCCGAATACGATGGGCAATTGTTATAATTGTCGTTTCTGCGAACTCTCTTAATAAAAATTCAGCGAAGGTCAGGCCAAAAATAAGGCAGTGTGCTTACTCGCTTATCACTTTTGCGATGTGCTCGTCAGTTGCATAATCGACACTATTTTTCGGTGTAAATTTTGGAACAGAAAGGTTATGTATTATGTTTACCTTGCAGTGGCCTGATGGACAAAAAGTATCATTAAGCCACCATTATTTAAGCAGAAAGAAGGTGCTCTACGTACTTCATCCATAACAAGTATCTTCGCCCTTTTCAACAACGCTCGAGCCATGCAAATGAGTTGCTTTTCTCTGTTGAAAGGTGGCTTAAGTGTGACAGGATACATTACAGGCAATGGAGGTAATACACACCCCATAGAGAAATTATCCCCTGATTCCGAAACGTTGGCGTCCAGATTGGTGAATTTGTTAGACGGATTATGTCCTGACTCGAGTACATTGCTCGATGAAGGAATGAGGTGTACTCTGCGAAGGGCGTCATACTGGTAGGTACAGATTTAGTTCCCCGTGCCGAGAAGCACGAATTTAAAGTAACGTTACAATTTCTGCATCTGTGTGTAACCCAAAGATATCTAGCGTCGAGCGTAGAGTTCCGCTAAGTATAGTAGAGTCTTCTATAAGACAATGAAAGTACATTAATGAAATTCCCAGGGAAAGGAAGGTGGTATATCATACGTGGGATGATGTTTAACGCGCTTCTTAGGTCAGTGAGACCTATCTTCGATATATCGAGGTCGTCAATGAATATATGGCCAGCGGACACTTCAATAAATCTGAATAAAGACAGAGCTAATGTGCTCTTTCCAGATCCAGTACGACCGAGGACGCCAATCTGAAATGCAATTTAGGCCTATAAATCAATAAAATTCAGACCAAAAATCAGACCTTCTCCCCAGCGTTTATTGTAAACGATATTTGACTCAGTGCGTCCTTCAAATGTGGCTATGATAGTTTAGTAAGTCATATGGTGCTGTATGTATCAGTTATAATACTTACAGCATAACGAACAGAAAGATCTTGGCATTTTACTTCTCCTTTCGATGGCCAATTTTTTGGTATGATAGCGTCAGTAAATTCTGGTGCTTCCGATTCTACTTTAACATATTCGTCAATGCGTTCAACAGCGATCTTGACAAATTGACATTAGTGATGTAGCAAGACAGATAACCTCAAAGTGTTTAATGGTTTACCATAGATTGCTCTAGCTGTACAAAGAAGCGCACCTGGTGAAATATATGAGTACTACCGCACATAAAGTAACAGCGCGACCTTACTGCGTAAAGAATGTCTTCGCTTATCGTGGAAGCAAAGGTAAGGATGAAACCTGCTAGCGAAGCACTAACTGACGGAGTCACCAAACAAATCAAAGCGGATATTGAAACAATCGTGCTTGATATCAGGCTGAAGCGCGTAGATACCCAACGATTGGCTGTGAAGATTCCTCTATATCAAGAATGCGGCACAAGAACTTTGAAGATACTTACCATTCCATATCCAATAAAAGGGAGTAGTATTCTGTTCGCGCAGAAAAGTAAGAGATAAATCGACTTGTTACTGAAGCGTTTGAAACATACCATATCAAGGCAACGTAACATGTTTCTCATCGACACAGAGCTAGCCCCGAAAGCTCTTATGACAGTAACTCCAGATATGGTTTCTCCGTAGAGAGAATATAGTGGCGATCGGGAAGTAGACTCTGATTAATAATGTAAAGAAATGTCTCAGCAAGAAACATCATTGTCATCAATAGCGACGCACCTAATCTCCTCAATTCGCGACAAGCCTGACCATAAAGCTATTTTGCCACAAATCAGTGAATGTGACCTTGAGTGCAATAACTGAGCATACCTTGGATGCTATGGCAAATATATGTGGTGTGCGTTGTTTGGATGGACATGACATTAGAACACCACCAGATTCTCAAAGATTAATACGTACCTTTCAGGTACACAACTCCCAAAACGACCATTGCGAGTAAAAAGGGCCATCCCACTACGGCCACAATGGTGATAAGGGATGTTACAGTTGCCATCGACAACGTCAAAGCTTGACCAAGGTCATTTGAAAGATGACTGTCAACAACTGGAGGCCGTCGATATTATTAGACACCGTAAAGGGGTAAATAAGGTATGTCGTACCCTCGAAATCCCTCCCAAACCGATTAAGTAGTCGGCCTCGGGAGACTGTGTCATGGAACCTAATTTTCGCAAACAGTACGGCCTCCAGAAGCTGCGAGTAAAGAATCCTCGATGCCTTCAATGAACCATAGTAGAGGGCAAACCACCTCAAGCCGCCCATTACGATGCCGGTCGTAGCGATAGCTGCATAGACAGTGATGTAGTAGATAGGGTCATGGCCCTGGTCTAACGACTGTCCACTCGCCCATCGTCTATGAATAAAGTATTAAGGGGCGAAAGAAAGAAAGGCAATTGAAGGTCTTACCTCAGCCAGCTGTTCTCGAATACCGGGGATATTGCCGCGGCGACCATGATAAATGAGAACAGAGACCAATACCAAAGTGACCCACAGGCGCAAAAATACGTATACCAAACATGGTTCTTGACAGATCCTACGGCACGTAGTTCCTCCTCCACAAATCTCCTTGGAGAACCTTTTTGAACCTGTTCCTCCGTGCAGATAGTTGTGGAATTGCAAGTTTCCGAAGTAGATAGCGTTGACGCTACAATGTCAGTCTTAGGTTCGAAGGATAGAATAGATTCATGGTCTGTATCCGTATCCGAAAGGTTTGAAGGCGCAGACATAACAAGACTATTTCCAAAGTCAGAGGTAAGGAATGATTCAGGGGTTCCTTGAAATCCGACTGCTCCATTCTCAAGAGCAACAACATAGTCGGCCTGGGGTGCACAGAGGTGAACATGATGTGAAACCAAGATTACAGTACGACCCTTCATTAATTCGCCTTTGAAACATTCTTGGTAAATGTGGTCTGCTGTGTGAGCATCGACTAGGGACACGGGTTTTCAATGAGAATAATTCGTCTTTTCGACAAAATGAACTGTCCTCACCAGCTGAAAGGACGTCGTCTAAAAATAGATTCGAGGCACGAGAATAGACGGCTCTTGCCAAGGAAACTTTAACGCGAGCGATGAGATAGGAGAGATTGTTCAATCTAAAGGGGATCTTACCTCTCGCTTTCTGTCCACCGGAAAGGTTCACCTGGAATAAATAATTAAGCGGAACCCTGCAAATAAATATGTATTTGAACGTACCCCACTCTCACCAATTTCGGACAAGTCCCCATCTTCAAGGATCTTCAAGTCATTGATTAACGCACAAGCCTAGTAGCCAGAAAACATAAAGATGAGCTTCTAAGCCTTCGGCAAGAATTCATAATCTACTTACAGCTAGAGTCTTTTGATAACGAGAATGTTTGTATGGCAGATTAAAGAGGATGTTATCTGAAATGTAATTATGGTCAAGCTTCAGAAGCATACATTATTGGAAGATGGATATGTACCTCTGATAGAAGCATTTCTGAGCCATGCAATCTTCGAGCCATTGAGGGATCTTGGTGAGTATACATTGCATATATGCCAAAAGAGGCGCTTACCTGTGGCACATAGGCGCAAACTCCCTCCACTATCCAATCCTCATCGCGCACGGGTCGACTACAAACAGAAGCTTGAAAGTCGGCAGGAGTTCGTGGACAACGGATATTTCCGTCCAGAACCTCCGCTTCGCCGAGTAAAGCTATTCGATTTGAAACATTAGTTTTACGAATTAACGAGTGGGTATATCACTTGTTGGACCCAAAATTATATTACCTAGTAAGAGGAGGGTTTTGCCTGAGCCAACTTTGCCGCAGACCAATGTCAGCTTTCCAGCTGGAAACGCCACATTAATTTTAGAGAGCGAAAAAAGCGGAGATGTTGAAGGCGCAAGCTTCGGCCATGTAACAGTACAATTTTCGAAAGCGATGGATGTAGTTGCGGATGCATGGACACTGAGATATGCAGGTACGACATCTCGCTCTGAAGACTGAAGGTACGTAGCAATCCTACGCAGGGAAACCAAGCTCTAAAAGACACCACAGGGGTTTGCAGTCAGTCCGTGAATTGAATAACGAACATTTGTCAGAGAAATTACCTGCATTAATTTAGCAAAGGTTTCCGGCAAACTATTCAATGCGAACTTCAGGGTAGAGAACACTAGAATTGAATTTAACACAAGGATTTGTGGACTGTGATGATCTCATTCGGCGTACCAATAATCTGACATCACATTTACAACCAAGTCAGCAACATGCGAAAAACACGCAGATAAATGAGCTCATACCGATGGAAATGCGATAGAGGGGGTCAATTGCTGCTTTTGGATAACCGTGAAGTGGTAAAACGTCACCAAAATGACGAGGATTGGTGAAGCGCTCCTGTTGTGGAGTTAGGCACACATCGGTAATTTGGATCACACTCAATGGAGTTATCCTCACCAAAGTACGGTCCAGAGGACCTGTTTGAAAGACCGCAAGTATAAGAATGCCGGATTATATGGGGGGGCGGGGGGGTGTGAGAGCTCACCTCAACAATAAAAGCCCTTTTTTGGTATTTTAATTCCTTTTCACGGATGTCCAGCACTCTTCTACTGAAGTTGCGTTCCCAGGCCATAAACTAGATGTATACGTCCATGTCATTAGCTAATTTAATGGATTAGTGAATAACACCACAAACTTTGATCATACGAATGCCTCCAAGAATCTATGGTACTAACGATTATCTTTTGAAGGGATCCATAAAGAGACTGCCATACCTCGTTCATTACGCCGACCCTTTCGTCTCTGGTTTTCATTAGGTTTTCTTGTGTAGCTATTGACAGCGATTTAACATTAGTATATGCCTTGTGTTAAAACTTCACCGCTGCGACACTTACAAATGAGCGTTCTGCCTGTGAGTTGGTTTATTGGAATGATGAACAAGAGTGTACTAAGTCCTATGGCGCTCGACATCCCTGCAACATCAGTAAGCACCAACAGAAGGGTTGTGTTGGAAAGGCTCCTCTTACCAAGAAGGTTATAGAGGATCCCAAGTCCTACGAAAATTTCTATAGGTGAATCTACATGCATGTTAGCCTACAATTGAAAAGCCAAAAAAAAAAGAAATGAGATACCCACCAACAAGTGTGAAGATGTGCCATGAAAAGTCGCATACTCGATCCACATCCGCGGTCATCAAATTCATTACTTGTGTCTTGCTTGAGAACTCATCACCGGTCGCTCCTTTCGGCACCTGATGTTCCTCCGAAGAATCGGTAGTTGACGCTGATGTTGTGTCCTTGCGAACGAGCGTCTTGGCGTAAAGCATGCTATTTAGCTGCAGACGGATACGGATTTCTAAGTCGTTCATCGAGACTTTCCACAACTGTTGTGAAACTGAAACGAACAGTTAGTAGTAAGTTTGTTGCAAAATCTTAGCATATACTCACTTAAAACGGTGGTCACACTCGCTATGGTCAATCCAACGACCAAAACCCAACCCTTTTGCATATCCCTATCCGCGAACGGAGTCTCCAGGTATTTGACAAACATCTGCAAAAACCAGGCTGGGCCATAAGTCGTGACCGCGGTCAGTACAGCCAGTGTGAACTGTAACATAAACGAGGCGGCGTTGAGGGACACTATCCGACGCCCTAACGCGTAACTTGGAGAGCAAGCGACTGAGGATAAGTGAGACGTGATATTGACAGATACGTCTGGGGGCGTCAATCGTTGTGCCCGAACAAAATTTTGGGGTGCTCGCATGCTAGCAGGTAGGACGGGGAGTTCGCTAATATCAATGTTGCGCATAAGCTTCCCTAATTGGAGTACGGAGTGGGTATATGAAAAAACGAGCGTGCCCCAGAATGAACAAGCTGAATATGTAGCGCACGTCAGCAGAGACACGGTAATAGACTAACAACAATGTGGATGCTTACATTCTGATTGACATACGTTGACCTTCTCATCCGCGACGGAACTGTCCCGTGAGTTCTGATCCAAGGGATAGACTTGTTCATGGGGGTAGTAAAGTCCAGGACCCCTCGGCATTAAAAATGATACACCAGTCAATACCACGTACATCATGGCAATAATCCACTGCACTCCATGAGTTTCATTAATTGCAACAGGCCTTCTCCTAAGGATAAAGGACACAAAATCCAAGACGGTTGTTGTTAATGCAAGTACAGTTATGTGCGAGTGTAACGTGGCGTGGTTGCGTCGAGATTTATGAGGTATAAGCCATGCACATTGCAGACCAAGGAGGTACAGAGGGAAAATTGCATGGGGTAGAACTCGGCCTAGATCAACCCGCCCATGGTTTTTCAATGACCAGATGACTGTGGTTGCCTCTAGGGAACAAATCATGGTTTGGATTATGATCATAAATACTTTCTTGCGAGATACCTAAGAGGAATGCAATTAGTAAAGCTCATTGTGGGCAAGAAAGAACAAGGAGTATACTCATACCATTGACCAAAATGCGTCTTCGTCAACAGGAATGCCATCTTCTGTATCTTCTGGTTGGACGATGCCGGTAAGAAAAGTGTTAGAGTCGTCATTGGTCAAAGTGGAACCGACAACCGAAGATTCCTTTAGTTCAATGAAACCTCTTTTCTCCAGAGTTGACTTCAGAAACAGCGCCAGTATGCTGCCAATGAGCACTGCCCATAGACAAAAACTATGGAAAACCTCGATGTCGTGTTCCATAGTGGGCGAGCAGAAGTTGGGTAGCTGGCGGGTTTCGTAATGAGCGCATTTATAACATCACTGCCAGCCTCCTGGGAGGCTGGGACCCGATCTACAACTTGCTTAATCGCCTCGAGTGACAGATCAACTCTAATATAACTTTAGAGGCTTCTAGCGTCGGAGTCGCATCGATGAAAGGTGATATGGAGGCAAAGGATCAAAAATTAGAATTGCAATACATATTACATTCGCTTGGGAATTGAGAACTCCAAAGAACCACTGGTCACCAGTGTGAGTAGATATCACGTAGATGAGGAAGTCGCAATTGATACATACAGGCTAAGTAGGAGATTCTGGTCTCAAAGGGGTCCGAAGAATCGTAAATGAAAAACTCTTATCTATGTGAAGCTCCGGACGATTGCACGAAGCACTGGGCTCAATGTACTATAAGTAGTAGGATGGAGATGCATGCGAAAAGTTGTTGAAAAAATATGCAGAGTTGAGGCGAACAAGGTTGTCACATCAACACGCACAAACAACTTCAGAGCCACTTCATAATTCATTCTAACCAAAACTTTGTGTAACACAATCATTGACTACTATTCCCCGGACACTTCATTTTACCTTTGGAAATTTCATTCAGCATTTAACATATTTCATGACCTAAGAGAATATCCCTGAATCTTCTTGATATCTTTTCATTTTGCTCTTAATCTCAACATGTCTAACTCTAGTGGCATCAAACCTATTGACAAGACATCGATTCATCGCATTACGTCGGGACAGGTTGTTGTGGATCTTCAAACTGCAGTTAAAGAGTTACTTGAAAACAGTATCGATGCTGGATCCACCAATGTTGGTGAGATATACCATGATTCTATCATGGTCGCTCTGTCTGAACTTCGAGTACCAGAAATTCGGTTTAAAAACTACGGATTGGCTTCAGTGGAGGTGGTAGACAATGGTTCAGGAATAAAGGAAGAGGACCATGACAGTATAGGTACGAAATTTACGCGAAAAACGCGTCGGTTCGTTTATATTTCATTATAGCTCTCAAGCACCACACCTCCAAGCTCGAAACATTCTCCGATCTGACAACCGTCCGTACCTTTGGTTTTCGGGGAGAAGCACTTTCATCGTTATGCGCCCTGAGCGAAGAAATGACAGTCTGTACAGCGACTCCGACGACCGCGCCGCGGGGTGTAACGTTAACAATGGATAATGGCGGCAGAGTGAAAGCAAAGAGCAAGGTTGCGAGAACTGTGAGTATTCATTTTTGCTACTGTGCTTCACCTTACATATGTCAGATAGCAAGGTACAACTATATCTATGACCAATCTATTCAAGCCATTACCTGTTCGAAGGAAAGAATTCGAACGGAATGTTAAGCGAGAGTTTGGGAAAGCTCTGTCGCTCCTGAATGCATATGCACTGGGCCCATGCGCAGAATCTCCTGGCATTCGGCTGACAGTGAGCAATCAACCAGACAAAGGGTATGTTAGCTTTTGATGTATATGCAGGAACACACTGAATCAAACGGAAGATCAAAATCTGTTCAGATCCGTACGCTAGGAGAAGCGTCTCGCCGTGCATCCGTTATTGCACTATGGGGTCCACGAGCATTGGATAATATTGTAGATCTGAATCTTGATTTCGAAGTAGAGCGAGAGAGAGCCAGCGTGAAACGACTTCATAGGTGCGCTATTTTCTCATTCACTTTTTTTTTCAAGGGACTAACACTCGTAAAGTCAGGCATTGGACGCTGAACCCATTCCAGTACGGGTTCAAGGGTTGATTTCCAACTTTGCACTTGGGTGTGGGCGTACAGGGACAGACAGACAATTCTTCTACATAAACGGTCGTCCATGCAACATGAACAAAGTAATGCACTAGCCATTGCCTCTTTTCCTATTGGTTCTAATGAATATCAAGGTTCAAAAGGCATTCAATGAAGTGTACCGATCTTTTAATGCAACTCAGAACCCCTTTATTCTTGCTAACTTTGTTATACCGACTGGTTAGTTTATTCTTTGGTTCTCGTTAAACTCTCTCCTAATTTGATGTCCTAATTCAGATTCGTACGATGTCAACGTCAGCCCAGATAAGCGGACCATCCTTTTACACAGCGAAGGCAACCTAATTACAGCGTTGAAAGTGAGCGAACTGTGCTATCCAATGGCATGAATGCTGATAAACTATCTGGTAGGCTGCGCTGGAAGAATGCTATTCTTCTGGCAGATCGACTTACACAGTTGGCGGAGGCTCCACACAAGGGCCATCGGCAAAGTCGATACAGACCTTACTCGCTCAATCTGCCCGGCAAGGGAAACCAATCCTTGAGAGATCCGAGGGCAAAGACTTGTCTAATGAACGCGATGACTCCCAAAATTCGAGTGGACCAGCTTCTCCAGCTCGAGAAGGCGCCTCACGCACAACCCCTGAAGTCGATAACCTTGTCACAACTCGTTCTCAAAACACACCCGACGACTCCATGGACGTCGACGATGAACCGGTAATCATTGACAGTTCCCAGACGAAATGGGGTCGCCAAATGGGTATTTCAACCACTCGTTCGACTACACTATCCCCACCTCCTGGACCAGATCAAGCAGATTCAGACCCCCTTCACGATAATTTGCCGTTCACTGGTGTAGACCGACCTCTTCCCAGTTCGTCCCCTCCGACTCCACCTTCCAAGGCACAGCACATCACCATCGAAGAGCCGACGATTGATTCGGACGACGGATTTGATTCCGGATCAACACGCGCACGTAAGAAGAGAAAGTCCGACAGAGGGCCAATCACCAGCATTCGGGCTGAGTCAGTGAATGACGAGGAGGAAGACGAGCACCGGACTGAGATCGAGGAAAAACAAAATACTCCAGGCGGTGATGATGATCATCGCGCTGGTTCTTCTACCGCGAACAAAGGGGGCAGGGGCGGCTACAAAGCGGGGTCTAAGAATAGAATCTCTGGGTCTGCGAGAAAGCCGGGTGTGAGCGCTAGTCAGATGTTGCTCAGTCAGCTGGCTGGATTTGCTCGGACAGGAAGCCGAATATCCTCATCGGCGTCTCAAGTCGCTACCGCGCCATCACCTGAAGAAATAGACGAGGAAGCAGAGAGACAGGAGGACGAGGACGAGGTTGAACAAATCGATGAAAATGATGAATCTTCGAAATCAGTGGACGAAATTGACGAGTTAGAGAACGATGACCACAACAGTGAAGAGGGCGTTTCGCATATGGCTATACACATTGGCACCGCCAATCCGGTTTTAAAAGGAAAAGTTTCTTCAAATAGGGTTGCCGCTGATAACCAACTGATCGACCTCACGATCGACGGAGAGGAAGACGAACATGCAGATGAGGATGCCCACGACGATGAGAACTCGATGTCTGTCCTTACTCAAGTTCTTCAAACCACTTCAAGCACGCCATCGAATATTTCGACCAAAGATATGCCGCCACATCCTGAAGTTATCAAAACCGAAAATTACGGGCGCGATATATACATGAAGATTAACGTTGACAAGATCAAACGAGTGTGGTCTCGTAAGCTTGAGCTAGATCAGCCTGAAGAAACACCCTCGAATGACGTTGGAAATGAAGCTGTGCCCACTAGCGTCCCCGCCGATGCCGGAATCACGAATACCGACGACGACGCGAAAGCAGCGGACGCGCTTGCTCGGGTGATCGAGAAGCAGGATTTCGCGACTATGGACATCATCGGCCAGTTTAACCTTGGCTTTATCATCGTTCGAAGACAAAAACAGTCAACCATGAGTGGCGGGTCTCAGCAAACCGCTGATCAGACGGAGACTATGTTGGACGATCTGTTCATTGTTGACCAACATGCTGCCGATGAAAAATTCAATTTTGAAGATCTGCAATCTACGACAAAGATTCAATCACAAAAACTTCTAAGGTTAACTGTATTTCCGTGTGATCACGCATATTCCCAAATTTACTAATTTGTATGACAGGCCAAGGCCGTTGGAGCTCACAGCTTCCGATGAAATACTGGCTTTAGATAACATCGAGGTTCTTCGACAGAATGGTTTCGAGGTCGATGTCGAAGAGGATAACCCCGTGGGCCAAGGCAGTCGTTTGAAGCTTGTTGCTCAACCAGTCAGCAAGAGCACGGTATTTGACATGAAAGGTACACACTGGTCACATATGTCAAATGCCTATATATTTTTTGACAGACTTTTTGTCTTTGAAACAGACTTGGAAGAAGTGATTCATTTGATGCGCGATCGACCCACAGGGCAGATGGTCCGGTGTTCAAAAGCTCGTGCCATGTTTGCTTCGAGAGCTTGTCGAAAGAGTGTTATGGTTGGAATGCCTTTGAACCATCATCAAATGACGAGCGTGAGTTTCTGTCTTATTGGAGGCTCTATTCTTTGTTCTTAATCTTATCAGGTGATACGACATATGGGAACCATGGACCAACCTTGGAACTGTCCTCACGGGCGGCCCACGATGCGCCATCTTTCTGATATCAGGAAATCCGGCTCAAAGTCAAGAGAATGTATCGATTGGTCATCTATCTCTTATTGAAATTCAGAAGATCATCCCATAAGGATACATATACTGCGGGTGGTAATATAAGATATAAAGCATTCTCATTCTCAAACGCCCGTGTTCGGATCGTTTTTCTGTACCCCCAACTTTGAAGTTACTCCGGCATGTCCTCAATCCACAGTGTCAATCGATCTCATACCCATTTGGCCTGGGACAATAGGTCAGCTAATTTGTAACAGAGCTCCAGGCAATGTGACTCTCGTAACCTGACATCGTTGAAGCATCCCTCCAGTAATAAGAATTGAATCCGGAGACACTGTTTCATTTTCGTGTTTAGATGCGTCAAACGGACAGATCACGAAAGAATCGACAGTGGCGACATTATCGTCACTTGTATTCGGACAATTGGATCAAGTCAGTGGACCTGTTTATGTCAACGGTGCCTTGCCAGGAGACACCTTGCAAGTCGATGTCATATCGGTGGAGACAGCCGACTGGGGGTGGACAGGCTTGATTCCAGGGTTTGGCCTGTTGAGTGACGAATTTCCTGAACCTGCATTAAAGATTTGGGCACTGGACAAGGAGGCTGGATTTGCGTGGTTTGATAAAGAGCGTGGGATAAAGATTCCGCTTCGTCCGTTCCCTGGTGAGATGGGTGTCGCACCAGGAAAGAACGGCGCATTTTCAACGATCCCGCCGTACAATACAGGGGGTAACCTTGACACCAGGCAACTTGGTGTCGGCTCCACGTTATACCTGCCAATCGAGGTCGAAGGCGCATTATTCTCTATTGGCGTGAGTACAATTAGTGTGACTAAAGTTTTAATTCACTAAATCGTATATATGTCTAGGATGGGCATGCTGCTCAAGGGGACGGAGGTGGGCTATTCTAAGACGAATACAATTGAAAAAATTTATAACGTTTTCTACCGTCTAATCTTAGAGGTTTGTGGTAAGTTTTTGGTCTTAAAGCTGATTTAACTTTTTCTGAACATATTTAATCTGTTTAAGGGACTGCGATAGAAACTCCTATGGAGGTGACTGTGCGCTTGACTGTGCGCAAAGATCGCCCGTTCACGAAGACGCCTCATTTCCACACCGTTCGGCCAAATGTCAACAATGAGGAACACTATGGCACAACAGGGATAGACTCTGACATTCGGGAAGCGACGCGATCAGCCGTTCGTAATATGATTAACGTTCTTGAGGCAGAGTTTCAGATGGACCGTGTGGCAGCGTACATGTTGTGCAGTGTTGCCGGGGATCTGAGAATGCATGAAGTTGTGAGTTTCCTGGTCTTTCTATCATGAGAAACAGCTGCATTGATGGTCCTCCTTCAATTTAGGTCGACATGCCCAACTATGTAGTGAGTCCTCGTTAGGCCCTTAGGCGTTTAGGTTCTTAATGATTAATCTCTTGTAGATCGGAATGATGCTCCCACAGTCCTTGCTACGCGGACCTACATCCATAAATGCTTGAAGGGCGGATCAGTCGGCCAAGACAACAGTAGTTTGTAAGGTTATTAACCAAACTACGCATTGTAAGCCCCATGAAAGCGAATAAATCAGATTTTCAATATGTGCTCTTTAATTGTTGGTAATAACAGGCAGAGCCCTTACGGAACGCTGCGGTGATTGCCTGTCGAACGAGCCAACAGGATATTGCTGAGAACGCCGTTCAGGGACGAGGTAGGAATGAGACTAGTCTTTGACCTGATAAATGGCCGTTTGTTCAACTTTTGCGTTCAACATCGTAATTGTAGGGTTTCTGTCATCTGGTGAAGACGCACTAACATGCAGACGTTAGACCCAAGTAGCTTGCAATTAGTGAAAGGTGATATCCATGTTCCTATTGCTCCGCTTCTTCATACCAGGTATGAAGTGTGTTTGCTGTACGGTCGTATCAGATCATCCACGTACACTAATGCACGTCCCTTGTGAACTCTGGCTAGTCAAGTTAAGGTCAACAAGTAGCCGCTTCCGGGTCTTTGATTTGGTCCTGATGAAGACGTCCCGATGTAAAAGGGGGTCCACTGATGGGACGGACCAAATTTAAAATTTGAACACCATGCGACACTTGTTTCCGTAAGTTCAGATGGCCGAGAGGAACCGATGATGTGGGGCCGGTTCTCGGAACCTTTAACATTTTTGGAGAGTGGCACGTCGCGACCGGATTTTTGTCCATTTGGATCATGTACATTGCACATATATCCTGAGGTTCGTGCCATTACATGTCGAGTGTCTTTCCCTTTCTACAAATAACACATCGCATTATACAGGCCTCTTCTCTAGTTGAGGTCTCCGCATCTCGTTTCCCGCTATGAAACGGTCAAAGGAGAAATCCAGTCCTAGTCCTACATTCCCTCCCTTAAACCCATATTCAGTTGCACGATGGTCTGGCGCTACCGACTCGGAAACTGAAGAAGAAGCAAGGCTACGGCTTCAAGCTATGCAAGATGCCATTAATGTTTCTAGAGGGATAGACATCATGCTGCAGGAGAGTAAAAGGGACATGGAAAGACGAAGGAAAGGTGTTAAAATATTGCTACTAGGTGCGCGATCATGCTTTCAGGTGGTCCATTCATGTCCTGATAGTCAACAGGTCAATCGGAGTCTGGAAAGGTCCGTATTTACTACATAATTCCAATTAATGGCTAATGAATGATTTATCGACGAACAGAGTTCCGTCTTGAAGAGTCAGTGCAATCTATTAACATGACATCGATTCGATATCGCTTATTTCCATCTCCTATCCTCAGATTTTCAATTGGCTTTTGCTCCAAGGCATTTTGAAAGTGAACGACCCATTTGGAAAATTGTTATTCAACTTAATATTATTGGGTGAGTCAGCTGCTACCGTAGTGTTGATAACATTCCAGTAAACTTGAGAATCAGCTCGATAAAAACCATTCTTGAAGCTCTGCGGGAAGAGTACGAACCCAATGGCCAGGTGACGACACCTATTGACATTTCGCCTAATTCACCTTTGCGGACTCTCAGAAGAATGACCCTCGGTCTTTCTCCCCTTTTTTTCATTGAGACAAATCTCTTGAAAATTTTATCTCCCGAATCCACTGACTCACGGGACATGTCGGTGCGCGCGGGGAATGGATGGAAAGCGTTGCTCAAAGCTAGACGGGATCCCTTTGCTTCAGGTGACCATCACTCTACGCGAAGGCGATCTCAAGCTTTGTTGGGACAAGAAAACGACCCATCCTCGGTGCTCCTGGGCCAACGGGATGATATAATCTCATTATGGCAGAACCCAGAGACGCAGGAAATTTTACACAGAAGGCGCCCACTTTTCCGTGACCAACCAGGATTGTGAGTGCCCTTGTTTCGCAAAAATCTCTCATGCCCATTACGTTACACACAGTTTCATGGACGATATCGCAAGAATCATCACTCCTGATTACGTTCCAACCGATCGTGAGTTCTCCGCCGCTTCGTGTATTTTTTTTCTTACAGAGATGTAGGTGATATTATCCGAGCACGACTACGCACAACTGGCATTGAAGAGTATCGATTTGTTGCTGAGAATCGTAAGTCGCCTTTCCATGAACATCATATCTAACGATTGACCCATGTGTGGAACGCAGCTGGTGGTCTGAATTCGGACTTTTATATCACTGACGTTGGAGGATCACGGAGTCAGGTAGGAGTTATGGTTTCTTACATCTGCTCTCTGAACTCACGGTCGGTTAGCGGGCATCTTGGGCACCTTTCTTTGACGACGGTAAGTTCCCATGAAAAGTGATATGTGCTGAATGAAATCTTAATTTTGATAATTTACAGTCCAAGCTATTCTATTTCTTGCCCCTCTTGCATTTAACCAAATGCTTGATGAGGACCGCAGAGTCAACAGGCTGGTACGTGTGAACCGATACTATTTCCTTTCGATGGGGAGCTCATACATATCTAGGAGGACAGCTTATGGCTATGGAAGGATATCTGCAGTAACCGGTTGTTGCAGAACGCCAATTTGATACTCTTCTTTAATAAGGTGAGCTGAGGATTCAACCTGCTCTAATCAATTATTTCTCACTGTCGTTTCAGAGAGATGTTCTCGCTGCCACTCTTGCAGCCGGTGTCAAAGTAAAGAAATTTGTACCGACGTACGGCGACCTTCCTAATGATGTTCCCCACGTCACCAAATGTAAGTCTTGCTATATAGCAAATGACATCATGACGGGCCTCTAATTATGAGAAACTTAGACTTCAAAGAGAAGTTCCGTTTCTCCCATGTGAGTCATTGCCGTGCATTCACAGTGCTTTTAGCTGATGTATGTCCCTATAATTCAGAAGAGATTCTCCCCCGACGCACGTCCTTTCATATGTCATGAGACATCGGCCATTGTCAGTGATTACCCCTGAGCTACGCCGAGAGGACTACTGACCGGAACTATCTACAGGACATCAAAGCCATGACGGTCCTCCTGACTGGTGTTCGCGAGGCTATCTTGCGCCAACACTTACGCAATGGAGATATGCTCTGAATAATCAGGCACTCCCGACCACTTGACTTACCCTGCCACTACCCGCCATCATATATCTTGGATTCCCTATTTCATTTCGACGACTCTAGCCTTTCACCAGACACCGGACTATCTCGTTGTTCAGCATTACACACATTCATATATCCGACTGATCTTGCAACTAATCGCATCTCTCGACTCCTCCGCCTCTCACGGAATGTATCATTTTACGATAACTGCCATTATTTACGAAGTATTGTACCGTCAACCAATTATTGTATAATTTTCACGACTGATGTTTTTGTTTTCGACTTCCAATTCAACGTCGCTTTATCATTCATATTTCTGCGGAGCGGTCTTGTTCATAAATATGAACGAAATTCTACAGCGGCACGACAATGCTAATAATGCGGTCTATCAATGACGCCTTGCTGCAAATGCTATTGAAGTTGGAGTGGTACTTTATCGTGTGCCATAGATATCGATGGCGTCCCAGCCCCACCCCTTAGTGCATAACAGTAGTCCAGCCGACTCAGAACTTTTGAGTCGGAAGGTCTCCGCTGGTCTCCGTTTTTAACCCCTTGGATTATCCAATTTGTCGTTTCTGGCATACATACGAATTCATATGCTTGTAGCACACATTCACGGTAAATCCATGGTCATTGATGCCAATAGATGCCAATGTAGCCACTGGGGGTCTCTTAAGCAACCGAGGCGTTCCTTATCCCAAAATATGCCTTCTACCAAATCCAAACTTCCGAATTTTCCTAAAGGACACCAATGAAACCGGATTAAGCTTTACGGTGGCCAAATGACGTACGCCGCAACCGAAAGTCAGTACTGCAGCCACTTGGGGCTACAGATGTATGTTCGTTAAAATATATTCGAGTCACTACGGATCCATGTTTGACGAGTTTCTAAATACTGAGTCCGATGGAGAACGGTCGTCTCGTACTTTGACATTTTTTTCATCTGTAAGTTCTCCGATCACATCCTCTTCGTCTTGGAAAAGATACCGACCTCCACTATGTATCGTCTAATTAGATCTGATATTTGCGAGCTCACGCAAACAGTCCGCTTCCGGAAAGTGGGCTAGGGTTCTGTAGAGGGACGTCAGTACTCAGTCCTTAAATTTCTGAGATGTCTGACTTACACGCTGCTCTACCACCAGTTCAACCTGTAGTATTACTGTTCAGTCAAAATGATTGACACATTGTTAGAGTGTGTCAGTAGTAGTAGAAGGCATCAATGACTTTCGAACTTATGATATGATATGGAAAATGTACCTTGAATGTTTTTGTTGCATGCGGCCGAATGCAACCCAGGAGACTTATCTCAGTCTCCGGACTCCTGTCCTTGCTCTGCATAATTGCAATTGAAAACCATGGACCTTTAACGGACTTGCTTCAACTTTGATGCGCAAATTTGAATTATCAAATAAAGCTTCGCCCGCTGAGAGCCAGTAGGTGCCAGTTATGCCGGCGAAAGCATTGCATCGGCTCTCCTTCACAAAAAAGGTGGTGGAGGATTTGTAGGCGATCAATACGCGTGAACTGCGTAAACACCAGCTGCCACCGTGTCCAAAATTCATATTTACTGTAATTTCAATGTTTTGGCGTGCATAGCAAATCGAATGCGTCTGTAACTTTTCCGGGGATCTAGCAAGTTATACGTGGACTGCTGGGAACGTTCCTGCGTCTGGGGTCTGGGGAAGACGTGGAGAATTGGGGGGTCCTGGGGCGCAAGGACGTTTCTGCCCGTAGTAGGGGAGGTAAATATCTGAAAATCTAGGCAAATCAACAATTAAACAGAAACAACCGCTCCCCCAGCCCGTAACCCCACTAAACAGATACAGGGGCCAGATGATATCAACCCTCGAGCTCTTATTCATCCTCATCCTCGTACAAAATCCAATCCCAAAGCGCTTCAGCGGGAAAATATGTCGCCTTGCCAAATAATCAAGAATGGCTTACTTGACTTTTTCCATCGCGTTGCCGTCGTATGCACACCCAATTTTTTTGGGGAAATCGCTTAGCGCCATCCGATGGGACAAATTGTTCCGTTAGGATAATGCTGGGCAACAACAGAAGTACCAGCGTATACCAGCGTATACCTTGTGTTATGCCATGATTCTAGGTATACGAATTTATACCACAGTGCACTTGGAACCTCTGATTAGCTATGATGAGTCTTAATGAGCAATTTGGCCAAATCCAAGTCCATAGCCGAGCGCGATTTGGGATTTGATGTTATCAATTTTTCAGACGGCAGATTGCGAGCGTTTCTTATCTGATAAAGATTCAATTGCGCTCTTCCAAAACTTGACGTATAACTTATTTATTTCGACTTTAAACCCTGCAGCCTATTGAAAAAAGTTATGGGTGGTGGAGTAGCTTCTAATAGAACAACAAAGACAGTGGTTGTTCTCGGTGCCGCATACGGAGGTTAGTGCATTTTGGCACTGCAATAGAACGGAAAGCTAAATTTATATCGATGGATACAGGCGCCCGTGCAGCTCAGGTACTAGCTGGAAGTCTACCTGAAGGATGGAAAGTTATATTGATCGATAGAAACTCGTGAATATCGCTTTTCTGTGTCATGGATTCGTAACTGATTGCTGATGATCCTCGCAGACATGCAAACCGTAGGATAAATTCATAGCTTTTCTGGACCCACCATTGCTAATTAAGAGTTAGATGTATATGTTATGTCACGATATGCTGTCCTTCCTGGACACGAATACAAGGCTTGTGAGTGTGCTCGTAGTTTTTTTTTGGTATAGGTTACCTTAATAAAAATTTTCAGTTATTCCTTACGACAAGGTCTTCCTCGTCGACCCTCCAAAACCAACTCATATCCATCTCTATGCACAAATTCTTTCCCTACGACCTCACCATGTCAGACTATCTCGATCCTTCCCAGAACTAGGCTTCCCTACCGACACTATTGCATTTGACTATGCCATTTACGCGCTTGGATCTCACCTCCCCCCACCATTAAACTTATGGGACACATCCAAGTCAGAGTCAGGAGATGCGGTGTATACCGGATTGAAGACCCAGGCGTGTGATTGGTTTAAACAAAAGCAGGCGATTATCAAAGACGCCCCGACGGTCCTTGTTGTAGGCGGTGGAGCACTTGGTATTCGTGAGCCGCTTGAATAGCTGAACGAAGAAAATTGTTAACCGCAAAAAAATCAGAGTTTGCAACAGATATCAAGTCCGTATACCCCGAGAAGGAAGTTACTCTCTTGCATTCACGATTACGGCTTCTTCCCAGATTCGGGGAAGGCATGCACGACGAAAGTGAGATACAGATATATCACCGTGGTGCACAGCTACTGAAAGACTGCTTTGTAATAGTCAAATCGAGCTGCGAGAATATGGGAGTTAAACTCATTCTCGGCGAGCGACTCGACCTCGGTTCTATCGAAAATGGTCAAGCAAAGACGAACGAAGCTGGACAAAAGGTCGTTCGCACGGTGACTGGCCGAGAAATTGCTGCAGATCTTTTGGCAAGCTCTTCAATGCTCATTTCAGATCCTTACGACTTATACGTTTTTTCATTTAGCTTTTGTGTACTGGTCAAACGCCTAATACGGGTATTCTCAAGTCAATGGATCCTTCGACTGTCAGCGATACCACAGGATTGGTGCGCGTTCTCAAAACTATGCAAATACATTCTTCGGCACCAAGTCCAGCGACGGGAGAATCTGATGAGCCCAATACTACCACGTATCCACATATTTTCGCTATTGGTGATGCCGCGGACGCCTTTGGTGCAATTCCAGCAGGACACAATGCATACTCTCAGGTGTGCATTATTTCGCTCCAGGAACTTCAGACGTAACACTTTGTGCAGGGAGAACTGGCTTCTCGGAATATTATCCGCCTCATTAAAGCGTCAGAGACGAGTTCCAACACCGACTACGTGCCAGAGCCATTGGAAGACTATACGCCTGGTCCACCAGCGATCAAGGTTTCTCTTGGATTGGTACGTTCTGCAATTTTCTGGGTATGTTCGGGTTTTCTCATTATGTACCTTCTAAATTCTAGACAAGAGCAGTCTACCAAGTTGGGCCCAGCATTGGAACTAAGGATGATGGAGTTCCTGACCTCCAGGCAGCGTTGATTTGGCCGTTCTTCGGAATCAAAGTAGAGAAGGAGGAAGATATGATCCCCTGATTCTGAGTTGGTCGTTATCCGTATACATTTATCTTCATATTATAGCGCAAACTTGATGTTGAATATTATCATATGCCTTTGTAAGGTTATTTGATGGCATAGTTTAATTGAAGAAAGAAATCATTCCTTGATGAAGGCCTGACTACAAATATGACAGAGGCGGTACCTTCATGTCAGATTTCGATCACAAATACTAAATCAGATCCCTATTTGGAGTTGAGCTTGCCTTTAATGTCTCGAGTGGATGTCCTCCATTTTTAATCAAACTCGTGTAGTCGGTGACCCAGTGTGAACGTATCAAAACTGTTGTACTCTCACATCTGCCCGATTCTGACCTCAACAGACCCGACCTCCCCAGCTCCATGATTCGGAACAACATATGGTGGGTTAGCTGTACAATGTTTTTAGCTCAAACGAATCCTAATATAAACTCGACTGTACGGCCTCGCTCGCCGTTACATTGCACACTGTGATGTAAATGGTCATTCAGAATGTCCGCGGTCAATTTTCAATCGCGCTGAGCGACTAGAAGTTTACTGACAAGGGCACCCTCATACAGCCGGTTTACCCTACTCATCCAAACAAATGGTCTATAAATTCTTTCTGCTCCTTCCTACCCCTCAGGTCTAAAAATAGACCACGAAGTAAGTTGCTTTGCCTCTACCTGGACATTGTGGAAGGATGGCTAACTCGTTAAATATGTATGCTACAGCGCGAATGAAATAATTTGTAGACTCATTGTTTACGCAAAGGAAGACACCAAAAATGAATTATGATTTACAACTATTCGTCAGCCTCAGGCTTGGGCATCAGGGTTGAACGTTGACGAGGCACAGCCTAACTCGCCTTCACTGACCTTCAAATGATTCTCACAATTATTCTAATGAACTAACAATCGTGGTGATGTAAATCTGATGGTAATTGTACTCGATATCTATCAAATTCACTCAACTTTCAAGTGAGGCATGAGATCTTGTTGTCAATTTCTACAAGTACGTCCACCAAGGATTGATCCTGAAATCAAATTTCTCCTCCAAACATCCTCGTTTCTTGTATCGGAGGAATGCCCTTGTTCACCACAGTGCTTGAGGACACTTCTCCGATGATCATCTATTCGTCAGGATGGGTATCTGGGTCATCCGCAGACTCTTCCGAGGATCAGTACGTTTAAAACAAACAATATCGTCGTATTAAATACCACCAACAGCCTGTAAATTGTACAGATATTCAGAAGCCAGTTTTACTGTTAGCATTGCCAAAGGCTCTACAATGTCTATCTCATTTTACGGCACCTTCTTCGCCATCATAGGTGCAAAACGTAGCAATCATGGCCCTTACCACGCAACTGTCGACGGAGTCCTATCTGATACGTTCACTGGAAAGTCGAATACCTCTGAGTTCAATCAAACCTTGTACAGCTCGGATACATCTTTGGGATCGCACAATGTTGTTCTTTTTAATGATGACAACACATTCATTGACGTCGACTACGTGAGTTAGCGTATTGTTTTCTGTCAATTTCATAATTTGAACGAGCTATTGATGTAGGTGACATTCCAATCATCAATCGGAGAGGATGACGACCCCCTTATTGTTAATACCTTTCAGGACACGCATCCAGCGTTTGATTATTCACCCTCGTCTTCTTGGGGTATCCCCAATAATGTAGGATCATTTTCTGGAGGCTCGGGCCAGTACGTGATTTATCGTTTACCACCTTTTCATTGATTTAAACAAGATTCTTTAGCGGAGCATCCGCTCCTGGAGCAGTACTTCATTTCTCGTTTCAGGTAGGCTGGTTATCTAGACATTTAGAAGGAAGTTTACTTAACATTGATTGACTATTTTTTAAAAGGGTATGCACCAGTAGCTAAAACACTGCCCCAAACGATCAGTATTGATAATTTTGAATGATAGGAGATGCCGTTGCATTATATGGGCCGGTCGGTCCTAACTCCACAAGTTACACCGTCAAAATCGACGACCTTACCCCTCAAGTCTTGAATGCCAATAAACAGTTCTACCGCTCACATCAGATATTGTTCTTTGCAGGAAACTTGGGGAAAGGAGAGCATTCCTTGGAATTGACTTTAAATTCTCCTTCGTCAGGTCAATTTGCGATAGATTTTGCCAACGTCTATACGACGCCATCATTGGGAGGAACGTGAGGATCTAAAAAAGCCTTTGATGGGAACCTTTAAGTTTTGAGATAATTTCTATTATCCAGCTTTCTTGGGACTGTACAAACGACTGCTTCGCCACCTGGGACTGTACAGATGACTGCTTCAGCACAGACTACGGAAACATGCTCCTCACACACGCAGTACGAGTTCTTCCGTCAAATTCATTGTTGAATGTATTCTAAAAGCAGTTTTTGTGGTTTAGAGCATTGAATTCCGGTGTCATTGCAGGTCTGGCAACAGCCTCAATATTTGGTGTTGTATCATCCATATTCTCTCTATTCGTTGTCTGGTACTATCGTCGCACAATCAACTCCCATATCAGATCCCAGATATCTGGTACTATTCCTCTACCTCAAATACCAGAAAACGCGCCGGTTTCTTTCATCCCCTCTAATAACCCTTCCACCCTCGAGTCGTCTTCTCCACTGACCGCTAGACCGTACACGAAAGTTCCTTATCCATCTGAGCGGGACTATGGATTCAGATCCGTCGTGTCGGTTGGCTACAGCGCCGTGTCATCGTCAGTAACGAATTACACAAGTACATCAAATTATGCCGGCATATACGACACGACCACACAGCCTCCTCGGTATCAGTAGTTCTATCTACCTTTGAGACGAATATCTGTGTAGTTATACTTTGACCGTAAAATGGAATTTCAGCATAGAACATGACGCTCATGAAAATCTATGACATACTGGCCTGAGTACCCGTAAATTTCTCACTTCTGAGTGGCATACCCAAAGCAGAGAATGGACTATATGTGATTGTTGGATGCAAAACTTCTCAGAAAGTTGGTTGCCTATTTAATATTTAATTCTCATTCAGCAACCGCTCACGAAGAGGCTGAATTGGAATGACATTCAACCCCTTCTGTTAATGATTACTAGTATGATTTACATATCTATATATTTGTTTATTTCTTGGAACTTTTGATAATGTTGCGTGGTCATCCGTCGGTTGACGCTCGAGTTCGCGGCTAAGCGCCTGGCTATTCCGGGAAAGTGCCACGTTATTTACCGGTTTCCCACGATCTTGGGCCATTCTCAACGCCCATTTCTCGAAAATTTTCTCTTCTTTGCAACACGCAATTACACCACATATTCTTGTTTCAGTATGAACAATCAACCCAAGTCACCTTTGACCAACAAAGCAAAGCACAGGCACTATCGATCTTCGGCACTTCTGATTCATGAATGGCATTTTTAGTTCCTACACTAAACATAGATATTTTCAGCAACAAGCGTGTGGATTTGCACTCTTTACCCCCAACCACCACCATCACTCAAGTACTCACTGCTTCTACTTGGTCGACATCACCAAATTGACCAGGTTGATCATGAAGTTCCAAAATGCCATATCCCTTTTGGGTGACCTCCGACTGGCAATTTCAATTGCCTTGATTCCTACTCTCAAGGCCGTCGTGAAAGAGCCCACACTACTATTCAGATGGCAGGCACTTTCGAGGGTCTTTTTCGCTCGTATGTGGGTAGACTTTGGGGATGGGATCGATGGGAACTGCAAAGATGTCAAAGAGAACTTGATCACTCCCAACGCGTACGGAGTGGTGCTGGATGTCGGTGCTGGTGAGTACTCTGTTCAAGTTTTTCGGTTCCGAAAACGTGACTCAACTATAATACCCTTCTTTGTACATCTAAGGTTTCGGACACACGGCCAAGTATCTCAATAGGGCACGAGTGACCCGCTACGTCGCCCTAGAACCTAATGTTCTCATGCACGATAAAATCCGGGGGCATGCGAACGCGGCAGGGTTTCACGAGTCGGACGGGACATTAGTGATTCTCTCCTGTGGTGCGGAAGAGAGCTCAAAAATATTGTCGGCCCTCTCCTCGTTTACTACGACCTCTACCAAATCTCCCACTGCCCCGTTAATCGACACTATTGTTGCGATCCTGACCTTGTGCACGATTCCTGAGCCACAGAAAAGCGTCACGCGTCTTGCGCAGGACATCTTGAAGCCGGGAGGACAGCTCTTGATGTACGAGCACGTGCTGCATACTCGTGCAGACATCCAGTGGTGGCAGAGGTTCTGGGCGCCTGTGTGGGCATGTGCTTTTGATGGATGCAGGATTGATAGGCCTACGGATATCTGGGTGCGCGATATCAAGGATCGACAGGATCAGAGGAAGAGCGTGTGGAGGGAAGTAGATTCGAAACGGAAAGAGGCAGAAGACGAAGAGACCCTCTTTGGCCATATTATTGGCCGTTTTGTCAAGGCGTAGATGTTGGTAAATTTGGAATCTGTTATTAAAGAGGGTCTTAATGTTATCCTAGTTCTATCGATGGTTCACCCTAAAACCGCATGGATCTGTCAAAGATGCATTCCAAAATGTGGGAATGTAACCCCACAAATTGGATATCGTAGAATCGGGGTCATTGCCTTAGTAGGCTTGGTGGATTGCGTGATGGATATAAGTATGATGCCCATCGTATCTAACTTCCTTCACTCCTCAAGCACAGATGTCTTCAAACATTCAATCTGAAGCTCGCTACGTTATCGTCAACAAGAAATCGGGGACCGTAATCGACCTCTCTGGCACTGACAATTACCAGGGTAAGCAATGTCCTCCCTCGAATATTCGTAGATCATATTTATTCATTGTTTCGATATGCGTAGTCATCGGTTGGGAGCGCCACAATGGAACAAACCAGCAGGTATGAGTTCGATCTTTGGGTTTCTTGCCACGTATTTATTGGTCGGAAACTTCGTCAGTGGGAGACTATTGAAGTAGGTGGAGGATGGCACATCAAAAATGTTGGAAATGGAAAATACCTCAGTCTTGGAGGAGCTAGCGCACAAGATGGTGTTTCCGTAGTCGGAACGGACGATCATTTCTTATGGGAGCTCAAGACGGACGATAAAGACCCCAACGGTGTTAGGTGAGAACCATTTTTTTTGCACGTTTCATAATTCAGAATCTAGAACTCATCGATGGATAAAACTGTCCCTCGTTTTTATGTGAATATAAATAGAATCAAAGTCCCTCATTCTTACCAGAACGTCGATCTCTCTGATCATGGCAATCCTACTCCGGGCACCCACGTCGTCGTTTGGGGTCGTTGGGAGGGGACGAACCAGGTCTGGTACTTCGAACAAGGTATTAAGCCTCCCCTGAACTACGAGGCATCCGTTCTGACATCCTTATGCGTCCAGTTTGACTTTGAGGGGCCAATCGTGTCAAAGGAAAATCCTATGTTTCCCATGAAGCTCGAGAGATAAATTGTTACTTAAATACCCCGCCAAAGGCCGAAAACCCAACATTGAAAAAATCAACAGAATTTGAATGGACAAAGTACGATCGCGTAAAACGAAAATTATACCTTGTATTCTCGGTATCTGCGATAAAAGAACGTGCAAAAGTCTTTCGTGAGGAGCGATCTCCTAAGGCGTACGACAGCAACGATTCAATTGGTTCGGAATTCAATATTCATGATGAATCGGCGATGTCCGAGATTGTTCTTGTTACTTCACATCGTAAATTGGACCACCTTCCTTCTAACCCTTGTCGAAGAATGATAATAAAGGTATTAAAAGGTATTTGGGACGCCTATGTTAAAGAATCACCATCCCTATTGCAGCCATCTCATGTTGGATGGGAACGAGACGACGCCTCAAACTTGAAACAAAGGTGGTCGTGTTTTCTCCACGAATAAACCAAAACAATGGTATGGTTATTATTATCAGAAATACCAATAGCCTCCGCTCCTTCAATGGGTTCTCACAGTGACTCAACATACTTCGGCCCCGCGCATCTACAAAAGCATCACTGTGTACACAAATTGGTTCACACTACAATGCATGTAATTACCCTTCACGAGTTATCCATTGATTCTATCAAGGATAGCAAGATTACCAACATTAATCTGTATACGAGCCGCGCTCACGTCACTCGGTCTTTTAATGTTAATGCTGCTGCTGGACAAACCAAAATTACAATATCCAACTTACCCAATTGCGTGGATTACGATTCTCTTAGGTGGATCGCCATCATTTCTGTGTAGCTTATTGCTTACTATTATTGCGTATAGGGTTGAGGGACGAGGCCCTGCTGTGATTCAGGGTGTTGCAGTGGCCAAAGCACCCATTGCTCGACCTGAAATCTCGTCGCCGCTGTTTAGAGACCTTGATGACAGGAAGGCTAGGGCCGAGAACGCGCTACAACGGTGCATAAAGGCTAAGCAAGCCGTTGAGAAATACATGGGCAATATCTCCGTGGAACATATGGACATATCTAAGCTTGGTGAAGCTATGGATGTCTATGACAACACCGAAGAAAAATGGGACTTGAAGATAATGGAGCTCAGAAAAGATATCAAGGACTTGGAAATACAGATGGATCAAGAGGTTCAAAGGTTAGAGATGCAAGTCGAAAACAAAAAATTGCGCACAAAAGTTACTTTGACGATATTTACGGAAATTGATGCCGAGCTGGAGATTATTTTGGTCTATGGTATGTAATCTACAAGGACAGCCTACCATGCGATCGTTATTTAATTTTTCTCTTTTAAGCTGTATCGAACTCATACTGGCATGCTGGATATGATATTAGAGTGGATATGCAGACAAAGGGAGCCCCTGTACAGGTGACCTACAAAGCCGCCATTAATCAAAGAACTGGTGAAGTATGCATTGGACATGTAGTACATTGATTTATGATACTGATTTGTTTCGCTCTAACAGAAGTGGGAGAATGTACCAATTACGCTGGAAACCTCTCAGCCTACGTTTGGCGTTGAGCTTCCCGAGCTCAAACCTTGGAAAATTACATATGAGATGCCGTCTTCCAAGCGCACGAGGCAGACAGCGCGTAAATGTACTGGGGGTAAAGCCGCTCGCCGTCAGGTGGTATCCACACCAGCCGAGCCTGATTCAGACGAGGATGAAGACGAGGACATGATGGAATTTGATGTTTCTACAGTCACATCCAAAGGAAATGTCAATGCTACTTTCCTTGTGCCGGGGCTGACTACTGTCCCAAGCGACCAAGAAGAGCATGGTGTGACAATTGCAGAATTGCTTTTGGAGGCTGAGATTTCGTGGATATGCATCCCTCAAGGAAGCACGCAAGTCCATCTACAGGTTAGGGATTCATCGTTTGATATGTTTTCTATACTAACATTACTTACGTGACCCAGGCAAAGATATTAAATTCTTCAGAATACACATTCCTTCCTGGACCTAGCAATGTTTACGTTGACCAAAGCTTCATTTCTCACTCTAGAATTCCTGGAGTTGCTTCCCTGGAAACTTTTTCTTGTCCACTAGGGTATGCATACATCTAATGGAGCATGGCTCAATTGACAATTATCTTTTTATTTAGAGTCGATCCATCCATTCGAGTCACGTATCATCCACAAGAGAAGATAACTTCTGAATCTGGATTCTACAACAAAACAGTCAAGCATCTGTATACTCAACGCATATCTGTGTACAATAGCAAGTCTGTCGCGATTAAAGGCCTTAAGGTTATTGATCGCATTCCGGTTTCCGAGGACGCTGCCCTCGTCGTAAATCTTATCAACCCAGCACTTGACCTGCCAGGTCCAGAGACGGATGTAAGCAACAGCCTTGTCAGCATATCGCCTGGTGTGAAGGTTGGTGACGAGATCATAGCCCAATGGAATAGAACAGAGAGTATAGGTGACGATGTATCTGCCCTTGGGAAGGATGGACAAGTGTGCTGGATATGCAGCGTGCCTGCTTTGGGACGAAACAACCTCGTGCTTCAATGGGAAGTCATTGACTCCCAGAAAACCAAGATTTTCGGCCTTGATTCATGAAGAGTCAGTAGAACAGACAAATTCGATGTCAATTAGATATACACAGAATTGCACCATGCCCGCCTGCTGGCACAATGATCCTTGACATGCCATCAGTGCAGAGGCACGAAATCATTACCAAGTCCAGTCCATACAGTATCGCACGTCAGTGTCAATCAAAAGCAAGACCTATGGGAGACGACTAGGATGCAAGAGAAGTATAACCGCATGAAAGACCGTTTCGTTTGTCGCAATGAGGTCGGCAGTTGCACACAACTGTAATATGGACGAGGCATCACTGTTGACAGTACAACTTTATAAAGGTTGACGTAAAAATAGATGTTCGCGGCAAGGAGGGCAGGTTCGCTATTCAACATCCGACAAACGCTATCGATCTCAAGTCCTAGATCAAAAATAAAGGTAAGAAAGTATGTTATTGGTGGACGGACTTACTTTGATTTATTCACTCATTAAGCACCGAACTTGTCCACCGACCTCAAGCGATGGAGGACCACCTCAAATAAATATATTGGTACATCATTAGGGTATGTTCATATCATATTCTGTCTAGAAACATCAGCAACCTACAAAGAAAGGAGCACAGTTCGTTCTTTTTCATAAAATACACGGTATACATCACCATTTGGTTCACCACTGTTAGACCATATCAGAGTCCGAATCACGATCCATTCCCTTGCTATCATTTCGTAGCTCTTCTTCTTCCAAAGCAACGTTGTCCACTAGCTCCTCTTCTTCCTCCTCTTCTTCAATCCCCGCATCGTCTTCTAAAGCGTTGCCGAGCTCGCCATCTGACGTTGCTGAATTGACCTCGTCGTCTTCGTCGTCGCCGGCGGATCTCCCATGGGCACTTATACTGGTAGTTTGGTCGTCAATGTCCATGGGGGTGTCCCCCTGTGAGTGCGAGGAAGCAGCCGCGAGAGGCGCGGAGGTGAATGGTGGAGGAAGAGCGCCAGGTTTTTCTTTGCCTTTGCTCTTTGGTGGTGCAGATGTACTAGATTGGGGTGCTTTGCGTGCAGAAGAAGTGCCATTGGTTGTTCCCTTCTTGCCTTTGTCGTTCTTTGACACTTCGCGGTAGACTAGAAACAGAGAAAACAAGATAAACATAGGTGATTAGTCGAGAAATGAGTTCGAAACGCACTTAGTAGTTCAGATTGGAGCTTGTTGACCATGTCACCGAATTCGATCATTTCGAGCGCTTTTAACACATCGGAAGCGGATATGCTTTTATGTTGCTTGTTTTGTGCGACGTCGTGGGCTCTAAATTACAATAAAGGCGCGTCAAAAAGCGCGTCAAGAAGGCATAAAATATTCCTATACATACGTAGCAGCTTTTCAAACCATCAATAGGCAACAGGCCTTAAATTGGCTTTACGACGTACCGAGATAGTTGATGAACACCGATGAACCTTTAACCAAAGAAAGGACTGTCTCCTTCTGCAGCTTCACGTTGTCCGGGAGCTAGCTCCAAATCGTCAATAATATATCAAGAAAAATATCAAAAACTCATACCGCAGACTTTGCAATCTTCATCACAACACTTTTCGGCAGTTCATAATTCTCTAAACCTTCTGATACAAGATCTTGTTGGGCTTGTGCCGATAATGGGCCAGCGTACGTTTCTTTACGAGGCATACTGAGAAGTTGAAGTCAAGAGATGCAAGTTGTAGTTAATAAGAATTTTGTGGAGGTGGGGTTCGCGTAAATGAGTTGTCACGCTTGACCATTCCGCGTTTGTGTTTGTGTGGCAACGGCTTCGCACAACACCACGAATTTGACGAAATAACCAAAAAATAACAGACCGCAAATTATGACTTCAGTGTAGAAATGTGTTCATTAAGGAAAGCTAAAAAGAGTGACAAAAAAGAATGTATCGACTGGTATATAACAAGAAATTCCAATGTGTTGTGTTGTATGATTGCGCGAGATGTTCCAAGATGTTGCTGTAGTTGTACCAATAAATAACGAAAATAAAGATAATCCAACCCTCATTGGGGTCGACAGTCCAAAAATTCAAGAAAAAAGTCTGTGCACGCCCTCCAGAGGGCAGCGCGTGTAGAAAGCATTTTTGCCAATACCAGTCGGGCTCAGACACCTTGACGTTTTATCTCCCAAATTACTTGTATCCCTGCTTTCCCTTTCCACGATTCGACCGACTTTCGTAAACGCCTTATCTCCCTAGGTAGTCCTGTACACATCAGAATCTTGTCGTTGTGGCGGGCGAGCAGGCAGCTTCTTACTCGACGATGAGGCATCCGTGCCCGAAGGGCCGAACATTCGCTTCTTCAGCAGGCGTCCACGGTAGGCGTCAGGTTTGGGATTCATAAGGCTGTCGCTTCCAGGAAAAGGGAGATGAGGAGGCGTGCGAGCATGAAGCTTCCTCGATTTTCGGCTGGGTGTAGACGTTTTGGTTGACATGACACTCTTATTTGACGAAGATGATTTTGATTTGTTCCGCATGTTGCGAGCAGGCTCGGGACTCAACATGACCTCCATCAATGGAGGAATAGGGGTGAAGCACATCTGGCTCTCCAATGGCGGAGACATTATTTGGGAAGGACTGTTCGGGAGGATATCCCTGGTAATTGGCCGACTTCTGCGCTCTTGAGAGGTTGGTCGAGAGGTTGCGGTAGCAGATGGTCGTTTGATAGGGCTTGAGCTACGGCTGCGACTTTGGCTGCGACTACGACTACGATTCTCCGTTGTGCGGGTAGGCAAGGGCGTGTACTTGTCGATGTCCGATGGGTCGTCTTTGAGTTGGACAAAGCTTCGGTGACCACGGGTCAAGTTTGAAGAATCATCAGGTAATCCTTTCATTTTCACTGGTTTTAAGGCCGGGATGGGGTTTTCAGAAGGATCGACAAGCTCTTTTGATTTTGCGCTGTCGATGACCAGATCGGAGTCGGCTCGCACATGCCCGCGTCTCTTCCCAACAGATCTTCGCAGATTCCTTCTCTCGTTTTCGTTGTGACCCTCGGTGTCAGAAACAAGCCTTTCCTCGTCTTCTTCCCTCCTTTTGCTGTTTCTACGACCGCTCAAAAATGCAGAGCCGCGAGAAATAGAACCACGGATGGAGTCCATCCATTTATTCTCCTTTTGGACCTGCTCGAGTATACCACGCTTGATGCTCTTATGCCGAAGGCTCTCCCATGGAACTTCCTGGGCCCTCCGTCTTTCCTCTGCTTCACCGTCGCTTTCATACATATCGAGAAGAGCAATTGACGTCGCATCAGAAAATATAGAAGCAGCGCCAGAAGGACCGGCACTCGGTGAGGGTTTCTTCACTGCAGCTGTCGATCTCTGAGTCCGAGACGACTTAGTCCGCACATTGCCTGCTGCCGGAGGTACTAGCAAAGATGCGGTATAATAATCTTCTTCATCGTCTTTGTATTCATCTGGCACGTAAAACCCTTTCACAGGGTCAAACGCCGGTGGTTCATTGAACGAGGGCCACCTAAACTGACTACTGAACCTCCGGCTGCCCTTCTTCGGTATATCAAGCATCCCAGGATCCTCTGAGCCACAACTCTGGAGCTCGATATCACGGCGAGCATCATTTTCATTATTGCCTATGTATGGTGGTCCACTTATCAGTTCCCCGTCGTCAGTACGCACACGAGGTCTCCGAGTGCAACAGCCGTAAATGAACCAGCAGGCAAAGCCGAGAATTAAAATAGAGAATCCGCAGACGATAGGTATTAGATACCCAAGCTTGGATGAAGGTTTTGCAACGGCATTGGACACTGGTGTGGGGCTTGAAGAACTCGATGCTGGCTGTGGCCTCGATGATACGGAGGACGAGGTGGAGAGTGTGGTGCTGACGGTGGGTGGGAGAGCAGCAATACTGGGGACAAAAGAAAGGTCGGAAGTCAGAGAGGGTTCAGTGCGAAGATTTGAGCTTCCAGCTATAACTGATGCAACCGGTGCAATCGGGACGGTAATCAGAGTTTGGGGTGAAGTATTCGCGGTGGTGGTCGTGGCGGCTGGGAAAGGCCACCAAAAATCAAATGAGGTCGACGTCGTTGTGGGGTTCGTGGGTAATGGTACAGGCGGAGTTACTAATTGCCTGGGCTCAAGATAGTGAATGTCGACGTTGTCCGGAAATTGAGTTGATGTTGATACTGCGGAGCACGCTGGATTGACAGTACCGGCGGCCAGGGTGCGAGGGAATGTCGACCCTAAGAACAAGAAGACGCTTTGTACCCACATCTAGTGGGTAGGAAGCAGGCGATCGTAATCACAGTAACGATTGATCCGGCGGGACGACAATGAATCCGACCCTGCTTTCAACACAGAGGGCACTGAGATCGTGAATTGGAGCGTCAAACGAGAGCCCCGCTGCAATATAGGTGGACCGGCGAATGAGATGAGATGATGGGGAATACGAAGCGCCTGTTACACCTGACCGTTTTGTTTTTCGCCAAAAGGTAGTTGGACGAACTATGAATTGCGATTGATAAGCTGAAAGATCAAAAAAAAAAAAAAAAAAAGCTACCCACGAAGTGGTGGAGGTGGACGGACAAGCTCTCCTCCTTGATTTGTATGCCGGTTAAGGTTGAAGGCAGTAAAACTCCTGTTTGGATTGCGTTGCTTGAAACCCAGAGCTTCTTTGTAAAACACCTTTTGCTCTTGAGATCCTTCCTCTTGAGATGCAGATAGGTCAACAGGAGGTGCTACTCTTCGTTCTGGAGGAGCACTTTGTGAGCGCGTAGGTCGGTGTCTCGGCCTTGACTTCCACGTATTCACAGGTGGTGCTAGGAGGTCTGGTTCTACTACTCTAGGCGGACGTGGCCTGCGTGGAGGGGATGTGGGAGGATCTATAAAATCTCCGTTAGTTGGAGACTCCACGACAGGTTTCTGCCCGTCAGCCTCTTCATCGACTTCCGTTTCAAGAGTGACCATGATCGGCCTGTTCTGTGCTCGAAATGAACGCCTGCCAAATGTGAAATTTCCACTTGGAACTGGATGCAGTGGCATTGGAGACACGAGCACAGTGAGGTCCGTCATGGTCGTAAAGACTGTAGAGTGGTAGTCACTGTCGTCGAAGTCGGTAGTGATGGTGGTTGTGGTTAGTGAAAACAAGAGTTGTGCTGGAAATCCTTAAGGGGTTGTTGCCGGAAGCATTGTTTTTTTGATCGCTGTTTAGCACACGACGAAGTATATTGCACTGCAACGCCGATGTCACCCTCACTTAAAGACAATTCAGGGGATCCCTGATCGCGTCTACGCCAGAATATGGGTTTTCGGGAAGCCTATATATATGGACCTGTGGAATTGGGTGGTTATCGACCGCACTTCTACCCTGGAAGATCTCGGAGCTAACAAGAATCGGGTTACCAGTCTCGTCTAAGAGCCAGGTTTGGGTTTACCTCTCAGATAACCGAGAGCTGGGTGCTCTTTACTCTTCCTGCTCCTTGATTTTTTTCTGGAGGTAAGAAACATCGGTTCTCTCTATAAAGTGACGATTAAACAACTACTTAGCAGCATTTTAGGTTGCTCTGATGGTGGAATTACCCACTGAACTATGGCTTCGTATCATACATTTCGTACCAGACGAACATCTGTTTCGATTGGCTTCTGTCGACCGACTTTTCCTGGACCAGGCCACTGACAGGAGGTATAGGCACTTCATTATTGATGACGATCGTCCCCAAATTTTACTGGGCAAGCTTGCCAAGCAGTGCGTATACACGCCATTTAATTACTCATATCCTAATTAACAGTCCACGTTTCTTGAAGCCAAGATTCTTCTATAGCAGGAAGAGTGCGGTCCTTGACCATCCATCCTATGGCCATTCGATCTGCCTGTTTAAGGTCTGGTAAAGGCGTAAAAAATCGTGTACGGCCAGCAAAGAACCAATATTGGCCAAATGACTTTCGGTAATAAGTATCAACTTTGTTGTTGCAGCACCCATCTGAACCCCATGGAACAGCTATCGAACTGCAAAATATCCTATAGAAGAAGATGTGGGCCTCGCCGATAAAATTTTAGATCTCCTAGCCAATCTTTCGAATATCGACGAATTTGCTGTAGAATGGGACCAAGGAGTTGCAGATGAACTCCCATTCTGCTTGCCCCTGCTCAACGCTATATGGCCGATTTTTCATAATAACTTGCGAGTTATCAAGTTAGATATGATCCTTAGGCATATGGCCGCCATGGTCTCGCCATTAACTGGACTTGATCGAGTGCAAGAAGTGTCGCTACATTTCACTACGACTGACGACACGAGACTCGCCTCATTGGGTGGCACTGGATATGACCCAAAAGACGCCTTTAGCCAGCTGTCTGCTTTCCTGAACAGGCTTTCTCCTTCCCTCAAGGCCATGACCATCTCTTCCTCCGGACACCTCGACTTCTCAAGCCTCTATAATAATTTGACGTATTTCCCTCGCCTCATCAGCCTCTCGATCCTCTTGCCATGCGATCCTCGGCATGTGGTCGATCCCAAGGGACTCGGTCGTTTCCTCCGTGTGCACAATCGCGTCGAGCGTCTTAATTTCACCCCGAAACACTGCTGCTGCCAATCCAAACAGGATCCCGGTGCAACTCCTGGGCACATCTCCCCCGAGGACTGGCTCTCCCGCGTCTTTGAAAACGTCATCTTCTCCAATCTCCATTCTTTGGAGCTCGGGTTGAACGTATGCGCAGGTGGGAAGCGCGTGATGTTGGCTGTCCCACGCGTAGCAGGCGCCGCTAAAAACGTGAAGTGTCTAATAATCACAGGTTGTATCATCGCTTTAGAGGACCTCCGCCTACTGCTGGAGCCATTCTCGCCAGCAGTTGGTGGCACATCTCCGCGGACCCTCGTCCTCGAGGTGCGCGTCCTTGATGTAGCATTATTAGACCTTCTTGCCGACCTTCTCCCTGGATTGGAGATGCTTCATCTGACATATCGCTGGCTCAATTGTTTTGACTGTATAAATGCGGTAGGTGGCCCTTTGGTATCATACCCGTGCGTTTTGCTAAATGACGTTTATGTACGTAGGCAGAATTTACCGAGCAGTTAAGAAGCCGGGTATATGAACAATGGAAGCTATCCCAGCTGGTACTGTGTTGCTCCCGCAAATATGACGATGATCAGTGGCCTTCTCGACTGGCCTTTGCACCCAGCCTACCCAATCTACATTAGTATGTGACCATTTTCTCCCTGCTCAGTTGCAATACTTATTTTCCCGGGGTTTACCCCTAAAGTTATGATTTTATATATACCTAGATAGTAGTTGAGTGTGTAAACTATAACCTACTATCACTCCGTAATTACTGGAATGTGATCGACAAATACCCAACCAAAGGTCCTAATTTCGCTGCCTTTCTTACCAAAAAACAGCTCCGTTTCGTAAGCCCAGTGAATTACAGCGCTAATACAGTCTTTCAATGCCCGGATGTATCTCTTGATCTTTTCCGATATAGCCTCGGTGTCTGCAGATATTTCTTTAGCTGTCCACATCCACGATAAAATAGACGACTTTGAACTATCAATCGAGTCGAGAATAGCTCGTTCCGTTGAACAGAAAGAAGAAAATGCCTGCTTGATCATATTTCCGCATTGATTCATCGCGCCTTGTACAGATAAGCTGTTGTGATGCATCAATACGGCCACGAGATTGTATGTACTCCCCCTGTATTGCTGAAGTTGATAAGAAACAACGTCCTGTTCCGGTAAGTGGTAAGCGATTCCACGCTGCCCTTCTGTGAAAAAAGCTTACCAAAGACCACGCGATGACATCTAAAGCAGCATGCTTCATATGAATGATTTTCTCTGCCTCGGTTCCTCGCAGATCAGGGAATTCGAAGACCTCCAAGAGTTCCGCGAGGTCAAGGAGGACGCTATTTCCATGCATCTCACGGGCAGTTGCCGTGTATTCTTCAAGAGATGGTACATCATTTCGGGATCGATTCATCCGCCTCACTTCTTGAGCCGCCTGATAATCCAGGACAGACTTTTTGAACCGGGCGTTCCACGTTTCCGAGGCCGCGGAGGCCAAATTGACGAGACGCTGGTCTACGACGCTTCGGACGAGCATTCAGCTTACACGTACGTATGAGCAAATACAGATAGCATACGCAACTGCCTGAGCAATACGTGTCCTTTGAGCAGGTCTAACCCGCTTTTATAATCCATTTCGCCTACAGAACCGGCGGCTATTTGTGCAGACAGCTGGGAATGATCGACATCCCACAAACGGAAGGTTTCGCCTTCGGCATTCTCCCTCAGCCCTGAGTAAAAAAACAGCATGCAAAAGTCGGTGAGGACCCGTAACTGTGGAAAGTCGCACTTCGGGAAACAAAGAGCAGAGAGCAAGCCGATTTTCGTAGGATGAATATACGATAGTTCATCCACGGAGAGGATTCCAGTTTCAGTGAGCCATTTTTCAGATGCCTCCGTGGCGTAACGACAATGTCCATTAGTCCGCAATTCTATAGAGTTGATGACCCCAAGGATGTCAGGAAGTTGAAAGCTCTGGCTTGAAGGCGCCATAAAATCAAGCGTATTGGAAGAGACTTAGTATTCGAGACTAAAAAATCGCTTTTGAAGTTGTCGACAGTCATCGCAACGGCGAGCGGGGCGTGAACTGCTTGGGCACATTTTAAACGGCGTCTGAAAAGGATTTGTAACTATTCTTAACTAATATACATTTGCAGGCTTGCAATATAAGGCAAGATGGCCGAGCGGTTAAGGCGTGTGACTCAAGCTTAAGCTTGCCCACAATGTGGGTTCATTTCTCATCACGGAATCGTGGCGTGGGTTCAAGTCCCACTCTTGTCATACTTTTTTCATTAGGTCCATGAGGGAAAGTGTGGAATTCATAGTTTTTTTCCCAAGGAAAGATGACAAAATTTGGAGTTAGATCACACGGTCCTGCATTTGAATCAGGTCAAGATAATTTTAATCACTCATTGTCTGAGACGAAATTAAGAACATTGCAGTTCACCATGCGCATAGAAACTTTCTTTTCTACGTATTTATTCCTCACGTATTGAACAACTATTTGACAAATTGGACCAATTATATCGTTCAGTTCTCCTTGCAACTCCAATTACCTGATGCTGTTTAATTGGCTGCGGCATTCTTGTGCCACTCTGATTAAATAACTTTTCCCCCTCATGGCGTTGAATGGAATACAAGCTGTGCGAGCAGCCTCGACGTCTTGTTCGAGGCAGTTGATTTTCGGAAGCAGGCGCAATGCGAGATATACATCCTAACCTCAGATCATTCATTTGCCTTGAGAATGATGAATCATAATCATAACATACCTTTAAACAGTAAATGGCGATTGTTCGACGGTCGCTATCCGTACCATCCTGAAGCTTGGGGATTTGTTTGTAGTCGACGCTTTCTTTTTCTTCGCCCAAGAAGACACGAGAGATGGCATTCAGCGTACTGTTTCCTTTTCCCTCGAATTTCTTACTGTTACGGATGAAGAAGTAGATGTCAAGAAGTAGACGGCCTGTAAACGCTGGGCAATTCCAAAGATAATTGCGTGGGAGACCAGATAAGCGCTGTGGTGAATCTAGATTTTAAAAAATACTCATTTTTAACACCGAATTGGAAGGTGTGGCAGGTATGCTTACTTTTAACTCTACCAAGGTACGGAAATTCTGGTATTTCCAGCGCATCGGCTCGGTTCAACAGAAAGGGTATGTCAAACTGGGCAATATTGTATCCTGTAACAACATCCGGATCAACCTCGATCACAAAGTTTCTGAAGGCCATCAGCAACTCTCGTTCATTGTCATACGATAGTACTTGTGCTCCTTCAATCGGGGAGCACGACTTGAGGGTGAATATTGTGCGCAAGTATGGATTGGTCTGGCCTTCAGAAACGTCAGCAGCATACAGATTTGTTAAACGTTTACGATACCATAATTTGCGGCCATGCATCCAATCTGCAACACGGAATCTTCTTGTGCATTTGGCTGAATAATCTGCGAGTCGTTGGAAAATCTAAGGGACGTTTCGATATCAAAGCTCACAATACGCAGTGCTGCATATTTTCGATTTCGAACAGGCTTGGAAATTTCGATGTCGTTTACACTGTGGAGAATCGTAAGTATCGACGATTGGTCAAGATAATACATAGCACGCACCTGGCAAATACCTCTAGCTGACAGTGCGAGATAGCCTTATCCTTTGGAACTACCTCGTATTTTTCGGCAGGTAGACTTAGCCAGGTCATTGCGGTTATCTGACGTCACTTAGAAAAGAGTTCCATGAAACATGAACTCAACTTACGCCTTTGTCAACCATGAACCGTAGGAAGTATGGGACTTGAGCTCCTTCCGCAATAAGTGGTTCTGAAAAAAGGTTATTATAGACGCAGTGTCCTTCATTGAAAACCCGTGGGAGGAAATAAGTCCATGGTATATCACAACGCAAAAATACAAAACTCATTTTTTAACAGAGGCAGGACTCTATAGTCAGAGCATCGCACGATGAGAATAGGAACAACTCCCATGGAGGTGCTGGCCTGTTTCATGTCAATTCTTGAGACCAACTGATTGGTAGAGGATAGCGACTCTGTTCCAGGGGGTGCAATAAGTGCCTGTGGTTGCTAATCAGTTAGATAGTATGTGGTTTACATATAAGCTAGTACTAACATTGAGGTAATCTCGAAGTGGATTTAGATCCGCGCTTGATATTCCTTTAGGCGCCGGGATATACAGATAATGTTCAAATCCGGTGACCCGAACTAGGATGGAATGTCCGTTCTATTCAACGAATGGGTCATTCATATGCAGTGAATGTGCAGAGTTTCAATATGTCGACTGACCTCTGTGACCCCAAATAGAAGAATTTCAGATTCCTTGGAATCGCGGGCGCTCTCATCTACATCAATGTTTTGAAAACCTAAGGTTTATGTTAAGCGCCCAATGTATACAGACATTGTCGAAATTCAATGAAAGACATGGAACTCACTGATTTGTGGCTTTTTTTTCTGATCCTCTACTTCACCAATTATGATTGACGGTCTTGCCCATTCGGTTAACGATCTCTCTGCGGTGACGTTGATTTAATGCTTCGTATGGGGCTCTAAATCATGAAAGGGTTATCACCTTTGTCGTCTTTCGCCATCTCCTTAAGAACAGTTGTGAAGGATTGCTTTCGTTGGACCGTCGAGTTGGTCCCTAGCTGGAAAGATTTACGCATTTTTGAGAACATCGACGCTGTTGTTACTCAGAAGATAGGGAAGGAACAGTGCCTAGCAGAACTCCCTTTATGTGATTTGGCTTGCGGTTGGATCTCAAAGATAACAAAGGTGCAGCGGCACGTGAGAGTATTCGGTGATTTGCGTGGGTAGTCCTGAGTCACTCCAGTGGTATGCCACAATAACCTTTATTGCTTAGGGAATATTTTCCAGCGGTTTGTGACCTGACCGAATGAAATCAGATGATATCGTTTCGAAAACTGTCATATGCCAGCTATAGGGATAATTGGCAAGGAATTGAGTTATCAGAGTTCTGCTTCTGGTTCAATCGTCAATGGCACATCAACCATGCACTAATAGGCTTTCCTACTCTGAATGCTGCTACTGGCAGCACGGTCCTTGAGTATAGGCAGCTTTGACATTGACAAAGACATTGTTGTTCAAAGGGTGCCAAAGAAATTTCTGCCTAGTCCGTGCATCGTTCGGTTGCGACAGTCGAACAACAAAATGATTAAGCGCCGAAAATGATCTTACCCGCGCATACATGAGCGATTTCTAGGAACCGATATCCAGCATTAGCTGGCCCGTGTGTCGCAGTAGCGATATCGCCAGGCGTCCCTGGGGCAGGTTTTGAATCGTGAGGCAGGATGGTGTCGATGCTTGAAGTTGAGAAAAAATTGATACGCTATCCACAGACGCCAACTGCCGTAGGCGACTAGGTTGGGCATTTCGAAGGGAAATATGCGTTCCACCTCCGATATATGACGCTTGCAGTGTTAATGTCAACTCGTGGGATAGAACACGAATTGTTATGACTCTCAAGGAAGCATCATGGAGCTCACGCCTCTCGCGAGAGATCGTGGTGGAACTGCGTTAAGCTGCAGAGTAACACTGTCAGATGTTGGAATAAGATGATTACTGAACAATAAACATCAGCATGTTGTGATATTCTTTATAAGTATGATTTATCTCGAACCTGAGCCATTGAACATACTGATATATTTCCATATGCATCGTCTGGTCTCAACTTCGACGCTTCCATGCCCGGATTGCAGTTTATTTCTTCAATGCATCTTGAAGTCGACGATCTTGATACAATTTCCAGCACGAAGCAACTCCTTACCAACAGAGAGATGGCATAAAGCGAGGTGAAAGCACTTAGAGTCAAAAAAACTGCAATGTTGAACCGCGAATTCTACCAGAACTCAATGTGTGCGAACGTTAAATGGGGTAAAAGCGAGTAAATCAGCTCCCAGCCTTTGTAAAATGCAAAAAATTAGGCTATTACTCACAAAATAAAATCCTAGAACTTACAAGGAATTGGTATTAACCTGAAATTGTTCCCAGAGTCCCAATATCTCTAATTGCATGTCATCATCAGATATAGACACCGACAAGACATGCACAACTCTAGGCGAATGCTGCCGGCGTCGACCTTTTAATTTTTATGGGCCTCAGAGGCTTCCCTAGTACGTGTTGCTCACAAAATTGTTAGTCAAACCATGATTCCAGACGTTGTAAGCAGGAGATATCAAAGCCGAACGATGTTGCTCGGGACCGATAACAATGATGACTGTGGGAATTTTGACCGGCCCTAAAGCAAATACCAATTTTTTTGGGTGGACCACGTCCTCATCGCCATATCCATCGTCGAGCTCGCATATCTGATCTCCAGGCGACCAACGAGCAGCCACTTCTTGACTCGTTGTACGTTTATTATCTTGTAAAATCTGGCTTTTGACTTAAGCTGAGCTTTTCATGATAGTACAATATGGCGCCCTTTTCCAAACCAGAGACCGTGCTTAAGCAGGCGGAGGGCCTCATCTCCGTCGGACAGAGCCACGCTGCGCTGCAGTCAATGACCGAGATGTTCTCTTCAAAACGATTTAGATCGACCCCGCTCACCTCTCTCGAGCCCATTATGCATCGTTTCATCGAGCTTTGTGTCGACATGCGCAAGGGCCGCACAGCCAAGGAGGGACTCATGCAGTACAAAAACATCGCACAAAACACAAGCGTGCAGAGTATCGAGACCGTTATCACCCGATTTGTGCAACTCGCGGACCAGAAGGTGCGCGAGGCGCAGGAAAAGGCGGCTGTCAAATCGGCCGTCGACATTGATGATTTGGAGGCGAGCGAAACACCGGAGAGTATCCTTCTCGGTGCTGTCAGCGGTGATCAGAACAAGGACCGCACTGATCGTGCCCTTGTCACCCCCTGGCTCAAGTTCCTTTGGGAAAGTTATAGGACTTCATTGGAGACACTCAAAAACAATATGAGACTTGAGGCTATTTACCAGGTGAGTTGCGGATCAATTTATTTTTCACCGTCTTACATTGCGTTCAGCAAATTGCCCAACAAGCCTTCAAATTCTGCCTGAAACATCAGCGCAAAGTCGAATTCCGCCGTCTCTGCGAGACTCTCCGCCTCCATCTTTCCAACGTTGCCAAATACTCGCATCAGCAATATTCCATCAACCTTTCCGATCCAGAAACCCTCCAACACCATCTCGATACACGCTTCGCACAACTCAACACCTCTGTCGAGCTCGAGCTCTGGCAAGAAGCCTTCCGATCGGTCGAAGATGTCCACAACCTCCTCACGATGGCCAAGAAGGCGCCACGCCCCGCCATGATGGCCAACTACTACGAAAAACTGACAAAGATCTTCCTCATGAGTGGCAACGCCCTCTATCACGCCGCTGCGTGGAGCCGGTACTACGCCGTCGTAAGCTCAATCGGCGGGGTGTCAAATGAGGAAATGGGCAGGTTGGCCGCCCAGGTCCTCGTCAGCGCCCTTGCTGTTCCTGTCGGCCTGCACACTGAGGAGCCAGACGAACTCAAGGGTAAAAATGCACGCCTCACGGCGCTGCTTGGCCTCAGCCGCATGCCCACACGCTCTGGATTGCTCAAGGACGCTGTGAGTTTTCTTACGTAGTTTTCTGGCGCATTGCCGTGCTAATTTTGCTATTCAGCTTGCCCGTGACATCCTCAAGCTCTCCCCTGTGTCGGTTAAAAAATTGTACAACATCCTTGAAGTGACGTTTGACCCACTGACCCTCTGCGCTACCATTGCACCACTGCTGCAGACATTGGCTGGCGATGAAGCGTTCTCGTTGTACCTCCCTCTCCTCCAGCGTGCCCTGCTCTCGCGCCTTCTTTCTCAGCTCTCGCAGGTGTATTCCACCATCAAAATCAGCAACCTGCTGTCTCTCGTTGCACCACTCAAAGATGCCGGGCTTGAGGGCTCGTTCGACGACGAGCAGGTTGAGGCCTACATTATGGGCTGCGCACGCCGCGGTGAGCTCAGTGTCCGTATCGACCACAAAGATGGCAGCATCACATTCGTCGATGACCCCTTCGTCACCAGCGATGACCAGCCCACGGCGTCTACCTCGACTGCGTCGACATCCACGAGGGAAAGCGCGATCCAGCCTTCGACGGCTGAGCTCGTGCGCACGCGTTTGAGCAAGGTCGCGCTGTGCTTGCACAACACGCTTGAGGCGATTGAGGAGAAGCCCCCTGCTCCGACTGCGGAGGAACAGGCTGCACGGTTCCGCACGCTTGTTGCTGCTGTTGAGTCGGAGCGCAAAGCTTTGCAGCTGCGCCGTGCGCTTGTTGCACGTCGTCGTGAGCTCCTTAGCGAACTTAGTGTACGCAAGGAGAAGGAGGAAAGCAGCCGACGGGCGGAATCGTCCAGGAGGGAGAAGGAAGAGGAGACGAGAAGGGCCAAGGAGGACTTGCGGAGGAGGGAACAGGAACGCACAAAGAAGGAGATTGAATCGATTAGGATTGATGAAGCCAAGAAGTACGCGCAGAGTCTCGTAGATAAGGGTATCTTGAAGGCGAATGAGGTTGATGTGCGTACTTTCATTATCACTGTTTCTCTCGTTCTAAAGCTAATCTTCAATATAGAAATTGGAGTCGTTCGATACAGAGGGATTGATTACTATCCAAGTCGCACAGCTCGAAAAGGAGAAGAAGGAGCTCCAAGAGCGCCTGCGTATCACTAGCAAACGCATCGACCACATCGAACGTGCCTACCGAAAGGAAGAGCGCTCCTTACTCGCTCAGGACTATGAACAACAGCAAAAGACGGACAAAGAGACATTCGAGAATATCCAGAAATCGCGCCTCGAGGCTGCATACCGCGCGCACCAGGAAGACCTGCAGACCAAAGCGCGGCTGAGCCGCATGTTGGGTGACTATAAAGAGCGCAGGCAAGTGGTGATCGAGAAGAAGGGAGAGGAATTCAAGCGCAAGCTCGAAGCGGCGCAGAGGAAGATCGCGGAGGAGAAGGAGAAGAGGAGGAAGCAGGTCATGAAGGCCCGCGAGGAGGAGGCGAAGAGGCAGGCGGCTCTCGAGGAGGCGCGTGCCAAGAAGGAGGCCGAGGAGGCCAGGCTAGCAGCCGGTACGTCTCTTCATTCATTTCAAAAAATTGGGTTATGTCTAATATTCTGGTCTTTCAGAACGCGCTGCCGAGGAGGAACGTTTACGACTCGAAGCCGAGGCTGCTGCTGCCCGTGCGGAAGAAGAGAAGCGCAAATTGGAGGCCGAGGCCGCTGCCCGACGCGAGGCACGCGAAAAAGAGCGCCAGGAAGCCAGAGAAAAAGCCCTGCTCCAGCAACGCAGAGAAGAAGAGGCTCTTGCACGCCGTGCCGCCCAGAAAGCGGCACCCGCGCCTTCCGCCGTCCCTGCATCCGTGCGCGCAGGCGCTAAAGACGAGCCGGGTGTGTGGAGACGCTCGTCGGCAACGCCTACAAGCTCGGTGCCCGCTACGCCTGTGCGTTCGTCGGCAGATGCGCCTGCGCCACCGTCGCGCTCTGAAAGCCCCGCGCCGGGTGCTGCGCCAGCCAAGTACAGGCCTGGTGCCCTTGGAGGAGGAGGATGGAGGCAGAGGGAGCAGGAGAAAGCTGCTGGAGGAGGTCCAACGCCTCCTGCTGCTGCTGCTGCTGCTGCGCCCCTTGCGAAGGAGGAGCCAAAGAAGGATGAAGATGGATTCCAGACAGTTTCGAGTACTCGCGGTGGAGGAGTCTGGCGCCCTCGTAGAGGTCGCGCTTAGAGGAGGAAGGATGTTTTGCGAAGGAAATTAAAAAAGGCCCCGTCTTCGTAGTCTTTTTTTTTTGGTTTTGTTTCTCTTCCTTTTGTTTTCCTTTGCTCTATCTTTCGATTCTTTTGTTTGTACAATTTTTCTTCTCATTCACACTGAGTCTGTCTTTTTTTCCCTTTCTCCCTCGCTCTTGTTATGATGCATTTCATTCCATGTCATGTCATGTCAGCCCATCATGTTCTATGTTTTCCTCAAGATCGCACGCACGCACACACACGATTCTACACGCCCACGCCCACACGCCACACATGAACGCATCGCAGCACTTGTTTTTGTTGATTATACGCATGGCTCTCCCATTTCTCACCGTTTTCGTCTTCTCTTCCATTACAAGTACATACCTTTCCGTACAGTACGCCCGCGTTTTTTTATTTAATGTTCTTCGCTGCCCAGTCTTGTTTAAGTCTTGCGCACACGTCATAACGTATGGTTCAATTGTCAATGCTGTGGATTTTTCCTAGGTTTTCAATTTTCAATTTGAAGGTCGGACGGCCAACTGCGCTTCACAATTCGGTACGGGGGTTTTGCTGGGCTTCGTCTTGCATGGCGTCCTCGTGTACGTGTCTAACCCCGCGATCAGCTCGAAATGCCAGTCTAACCTTTAAAGTTCGGTCAGGCCTTGCCTCGAGGACTCGAGCCTCCTTTAATTGTCCGGATTGGTTCGTGCAAGACGGCGTTGTGCTCGATAAGACATGCCTCATTCGCCCGCTGAGCTCTTGAAGCCGATCTAATTGATGTCACCGACGGGCAGCTTGAGTTTTACGTTCTCTCTTCCTTCTATTACCACAATTGCACACTCTGCTGTCGTCTGTTCGAGTTCCCAAGTCGTTTTTGACCCATGGATGTGTCAGTGATGTTCAGACACCTGCTAAAACGTTCATGAACCCTATATTGAAGTTTCCGCCCTTCAATTTTAATAGCCCTACCGCTGGCCCAAGTTCCAACGTCGCTGTTCTCGATCTCGTCCCGCCATCAGTGAGAATCCTTATCTATATGCTTGCTATACAATGAAGATTAAAGGGTACATTGGAAGTGTGTGCAAGCTTGTCAGACCACTTCGTCGAGCTTCCAGGTAAGTACACGGTACATCTTTTGTCTTACCAGGCAGATGATTACATGATTTGCTTATAGACATGCGAGTATGGGATGTGCATATGCACTCAAGACAACGCTGATGGACTGGAAGACTGCGTTTCGTGTCTGTACGCTGTGTCGCCAAGCCAAGACATCTACGATGCAGCGCAAGGCATATTTTCTAGTATGATTCCACTTTACTCTGGCAGCACGAGTTCTCAAATTCTGGGGACAGATTTCGAAGATACGTGCAGTCCTGCGTTCGATTTTTCGTTACAGATTGTCCCAGATTATTTCAACAAGTACGTTCATTCATTCGCTTCAGTACACAGTTCTGCGGATTGTTAACTCTGGAGATGATTTCAGTGGTACTACACCGACCATCTCTATTGACCCTTCCATATCTCCGACCACAGATATCCCTGTCCCTTCTCAAACTGCACAGTGGACAGTCAACAACAAACAGGTTTGCCGTGCCGTCCGACGGAAGGGCGGCGGCGTGCCGATGTCGAGTGGTATAATGTTAAGGGCGAGGTCGGCTGCAGAGAAGAAAACATCAAAACCGGGATGGAAGCTTGTTGGGGCAACGCTATCGTGTCTCTTGGCCATGCATTTTCATTGAGGTCGTTAATTGGACATGAGAAGTATTAAAGGGAGCAGGAGGGATGACATGAAAGTGAGTAATGCCGCGCTTGTTTGGGCATTCTTCACCGCGAAACTTTTAGCGGCTGGAGAAATCGGTGCAGATGGAGATTCAGTAGAAACAGATGATGAAGACGAAGATTGGGATCCCGGAAGCGATACGTGCAAAGGCGGGATCGGAAAGGGTTCACAGTAACTGTTCCTCCATTCTGACAGGAAGGTGGACGGTCAAATAGCTCCCAAGGAGAAGAGACAGGTTGTGATAACTCACCATCAAGGATCGTCTGATATTCATCTACAATACCATCGGCGTAAGGGTTCAGCGCCACGATACAGTTCACGCATGTTTGGAGCTGCATAGAGTGCTGGGTTGTGCATGCACATGATAGATATTGGCAGTTCTATATTGCAACAGTTATGTTGTATGTTGAGTTGGACGTGATACGGTCCATAGTTTGAACGAAAGGTCGACTTACCTGGGCTGCTCCTTTGACGATGTCACATTGAACTTGACACTGTACGTTGAATGTGTTGTGTGTTATTCAGTTACTGGAGAAGTTGGGAGGGATATAGAATGAGGTCGCACTTGTACAGGGATGGAGTTAAAAAACGATGATAAATTTCTCGCTTGGATATCCTGGTACGTGGATCTTGGTAGCTGGGCACCTGCACGCAGTGGATTCGGGTCACAAATCAAATAAGCTCTTTTTCATAACAGGACCAGAACACATACCATGAGCCGTTGTTATCATTGAGCATGCAGATAGTAGCATGAGTACAGCTGTGCCAGCTGATGCTGTCAGCGCTAATATTATATGCTTATCCATCGAACGAAGCGGTCTGCGGAACTCCAAGATCCAAAAGATAGGAGGGACCAATCTTCAAAAGTAAAGATATATGTGTCCTCACTCGCTTCAAAGCTACATACACGGACATCAAAGCGCACTTTGGGACTAGCACATAGTCGGAGTAATGGAAGTCTTGGCAATCTGTAAGGCACCTAGACTTTCAGGTTCAGGTTCAGGGTTCAGGGGCATCGAAACTTCAAAATTAGCGCCCGGTTGTGCTAAAAATAAATGGGATGTCCAAGTCTCCTGTCCTTTGAAACTTGAAGCAAGGGCTTTAGCTAGCTATTGTAATTGAATAACGGTTAAACAGCTACAGTTATATGGTAAAGCGGTAAGTATTATCGCATTACTTGGTTTTACTGATCCAAACCAATTTTGACATGTATCTGATCTATTAATAGAACATGATTCCGCACGAGGCTGCCTTTGCCGCAAATGGTTAAAGCCTTGGCCAGTTCGTGATCTGTTGCGGAGGGTTTGCGGTGAAAATAGTTATGCGGGTTCCTCTTGCTCATACTAGAAAACTCATCTGCTTGGAAACTTTGTTCAGTGTGCACATGAAGTGGAAAATCTTACACTGCACAAGATACCCTCATAAAACTGTAATGGCACTGGTACTAGCTAAACTAGTACCGACGGGAACTGTGGGAGAAATTCCGAGCAGTGCTAATGCCGTCAATATGGTAATTGACAGTGACAGCTACCCAACATCATGATCTCATGATCGCGTATAAAGAGCACCCAGTCTTGTAAAGTTAAAGATCAGCGTTCGCTCATTCTTTCTCCCTCTCTTTCGACGGCATGCGCTTCCCAACGGCTCAGGCGACGATCTCCTTGCTGTGCATCGCTCCAGGTTGGCTCTACTCTCGAAAATATCTTGATAAGGGAGATTGATCTTGTTTGTTGGATCCAAGTGTTGGCAATCGTACCCAGAAGTCTCATCCGAGACGCAGTTATTTTCACTCGGCAGACGACACCCGTGAGTTTACCGTTCAATCTATGATAGTTCAAACAGCCTTCTAATATAGCATCTCTTTTAGTGTGATTCTGCTTGTGCAGTCTTCAACAATGCATTGAACGTGAGTCATTATCTTTTAAAGTCAATGATTCGCCTAAACTGGAATATTATCCGTCTATAGGGATGCGGTACACTAGGATGCCTTTGCACTTCAGCAGTGGACCGGGGATTACAGAATTGTGTTGATTGTTCCGTCAATGCACTCCCATCGCCTGATGTCATTTCCACTGCACAGAACCTCGTCGACAGTAAATATCATTTTCTAATTATATAATACTTGTGTTTGGGTTCTCACAATATTCTCAGCTTATAGCGGAGCATGCGCGGGTTTTGGACTCCAACCAATAACTGTTAAATCAGGCTCAGGTGGAGGTGCAGGGCCTTCGACGTCTTTACCTGGAAGAACCACCGGTGTCGTAACTCCGCCATCCACGTCGGGGACCCGGACACTACCAATACCATCTGGCAGCAATATCCCCTCATTATCAGTGCCGCCAATAACAGTATCTACACCTACAGTTCCGACCGATACAGATGTTCCTACGACTACTCCTGACGTTAATACTGCTGTGATCTCACAATCAACTGTTCATCCTTTTGCCACTACTAGTGCTGGAGTTACTGGGGGCCCTGGTCAAGGATTTCCAGGGTTGACGGGTGCGGGAGTGCATGCTCATGATGTAGTGAGCATCAGCGTGATTGGGTTCAGTGTATTCCTAGGTGTAATACTTGTATTTTAAAATGCGAGTGCAGTGCCAGCTTTGTTGGCATGGATAGTATTACTGTGAAGAACAATCATATTCATTCATAATATCCTGACAGATACAAGTCTACATATATTTAAATGCTCCTCTATCTGCTCTTATATTGACTGTTAGGCTTCCTGAGACAACTGATTTGAATATACCTACAGATATGTGTACCACAAGGCAGTCCAACGGCACTCGGGGCCTGAACGAGGATGTATTGAAGGTTGGGAATCGTAATGGCTATGCCCAGATGCATGTGTGCAATGTATAATACTAATAGTGGCTATATCCAATGTCGTGGTCGGCGCTGACTTTTGATGTGATGACAATCACACCCGACATCCACGATGTCGATGAGCGCCCAGCAGTTGAGTGCGTCTATTTATAGACGCTATGTCTGCAACAGAGAGAAGTTCACTATTCACGTATAGCGTCTTTTTCACAACCTAGGCAAGAGATAGAGAGGAGCAAAATGATTTGGAATCCTTACTAATATAAGTCGTTTAAAGGGACCAAGATGTGTTATACCTTCCGCACCTTGAGGACAGCAATTTTGACAAGTCGACGTCGATGTCATTTTGGGCAGCCTTTCAGATATATGACTTCAGCTGTGACTGCACCTTAGATGTACAGTCAGCGCTTTATTGCCTTGGATACAGATAGATAGGCTCTGTGTCTACACATGAACATTTGTGGCTTCCAGGGAGATATAAGAACGACCTCTTCGACGCAGTCTTCAGTAATACCTACCATTTTTAACCTAAAAGATGCGCGCAACCAAAGTAGTAATTCCTTTCTCTATATTATTTATATCTAGAGGTATTTCGTCTTCTCAATATATATCACAATTGCTTGTCACTGACGATTATTCGAACAGTGGCTGCAGGGAGTCGTTATCTTAGAGAAGATACAGATAATCTGAAACGTCAGACAACAGCAAACGATCCCGTAAGTCTAATTCGTCGATCGTTTAGGCTCAATACAGTTAATAGAGCTGACGCACCACAGTGTACGCCTACTTGTACGCCATTTTTAACTGCAGCACAACCTTGTAACGGCGCTGCTTCCTGCCTGTGCACATCCGCCATTCAAAAGGATTTACAATCTTGTTTAACATGCCTCTCTACTGTTGATACACAGTCGGCGGATTTGACTACTGACATAACAAGTGCTACATCAAGTAAGTTATTCAATTAATAGAATCCAAGTGTAATTATTGACAGCAGCGTCGCATAGCCTTTAATCAGAAATGTGCCGGAGTTGTTCCGAGTGTAACAGTACCTGCAGGAGCCTCTGAAACCGGATTTTCAGGGGGTGCGGGAGGTTTCAGCGCAGGTGGTGGAGGTGGAGGATTCAGCTCAGATGACAGTGGAAGCTTTACTGCAAGTGATGACTCTGGAGGGTTCGCTACAGGGACCAGCGGAGGCGCATTTAATACAGGAAGCGGATTCGGTAATGGAGGCTTTGCCACTGAGACCGGAGATGATAACGGTGGAGCTCCAGCTGCAACAGGGTCTCCCTTTGGTGAATCCAGCAGCGGAGGTTCGAGCTCCAGTGGAGGTTCTAACTCTGGAGATTCAAGCTCAGGAGGTTTATCAGGGGGATCTAATTCAGGCTCCAACTCGGGCTCCAGCAAGTCAGGCCCGGTCGCAGGACAGGGAGGAACATCAGGATCAGATAGTAAGGCCAGTGGAGACCTCCCAACAGCAAAACTATCCATGCGTTCGCTTTATAGTGGATTCGGGTTCATTTCGATCGTTACTCTATTTGTGATTTTTTAATACAATACATACCGGATGCTTTGTTCTTTGCCACCTCCAGAGCAGAATTTTGAATTCAGTTTCAGATTTTTCTAAAGCGCAATTTTGGCAAATGTACAGCTCTCACACTCACGTCAAATTGTCACAATATCCTCAAATATTATTGCCAATAACCAAATGGCTCACAGTTTTCCAAATAAGGCTAATGGATGACCATTTTGGATTCTTTAACGTCGTATGGTAAATAACGGGCCCTTGCGATCTGAAGTGTGTTTGTGCTACTAAGTCGAGGAGTACTAACCTTTTGCCTTGTATAGCATAGTATTCAATTTTAAGATGGCTTGTGATGATTTCAGATCAGCTGTAATTGTTGGCGTCTGTCCATCAACGTCAAAAGTTCCTTCTAAATATAGGCTTGTATTTCCAGGGCCTTCTGACTGGACACGACGAGGGGAATGAAGACTAAATTATCAAGAAGAAGTTAGAAGATCATCTCAAATTTCGCAAGGTCTCGGGAATCATCAAACACAATGGCAGATTGGTGTTCGTTATGATACATCGATAACTGTGCCCTGGAAACAGATGAGCAAAATTACCATCCCATCAGCAGTAACGACTCCGAAGCCGCACATCTGTTGGATACCCTGTACCCTGTATATAAGAGCAGTCAGGGATGCTGATCTCTCAAGCCCCAACCTTTCTGACATGCTCGCGAAGACTTTCCTCGTTTCCTTGTCCTTGTTCGCTTTGTTGGGATGTAAGTACATTGTATTAGCACACCAAGCTACTTACTGATTAACTTGCCTTACATAGCAGCGTCTGAGGTTCTAAAACGACAGTCAGATGTATGTTGACATTCAGAAATACAATAGACGTGTGCCAAGTGTTAACCAATGGCCATCTTCACAGCAATGCACCACTGACTGCACTTCTTTGATTACGGTTTGTCTTGCAACTAATGCCTCTGGGATAAAGAATCCTAACAATTATTACAGTCATGCGGCGGTGGCCCCCAGACATGCCCATGCACCAGTGATATCCAGAAGGCCGCTCAATCGTGTTTGAACTGCTTGGCCTCCGATCCTGCTTTGGCATCCATGGCTGCAGGACTGGGCCTCGACCCTACGACTCTTACCTCCCGTGCGTACGCTCTCAAGCGGTATAATGTCACTCGAGGCTCACGATGAAAACAACCTCATTTACTTCTGTTGCAATGATTCCAGAGTTTAACAGCAAATGTGCTGCGTCATCCATCAGCCTGACCGTTCCTCAGGCTGCAGCTACAGGTTCAACAGGAGGTGCCTCTGCTAGTGGTAGTGGTAGTGGTAGCGCAACACCCACCGCAAGTGGAGCATCACCTACAGGCACATCACCTGGATCGGGTACCGCAGCTCCGACTGCATCTACTAGCTCCAACACAAGCAGCGGCGAGAAGCTTCGAGTGGGGAGTTACGGCTTGGCCGTTGGGCTGCTACTATTGATCATCAACTGAACGGTCTCAGGCAAAACATTAATCATCGCAGATGATATTGCTGTTCAGTCAATTTTCTATAAATAAATATATAATTTAATTGTGTTTCTGCTTCTGATGCTTGTTCAACATCTGCATTGTCATCGGGAATACTCGCTGTCACTTGTTCATAATGATGGTACATGAGCACACATTCTATACCTTTCTATACTTAAAGACTTCAGGTGGCTAAGGAAGATATTTTCCTATTTTGTCCTGAGCCGGTGATAGCTGGTAGTCTGGTCCAAAATCGCTTATGAAGAGATTCATAACGCTTGATTTGGCAGACGCCCGAGAGAGGCTCATCTTCGCATCAATAATGGCTGTATGTGGTTGAATTCAGTTGTGATCCAACCTAAATTCATCGGAGTGAACACTATAAACGACGTCGATGAATGCTCTCCTGTAGAGCTTAATCCGGCCCCCCAATCTCTAGGCTTGACTCATGATGCTGTTCGTTGCATGCATAGTTTTCTTCTCTCTATTTAGTATAGGACGTGAGTGTTTGAAACCAATGAAGTTAGAGTCGTCTTTCAATCCACTGCGTACAGATGCTGGTGTTCTTCGGCGCCAAACCTCAACTCCGGTTGGTTCATTTCCGTAATCATACTACCAGTCGTGAAGATGAATATCTAATGCCTGTATATCTAAGTGCGCTTCAGAATGTGATAGCTTGATCCAGGTATACGGTTTTTTGCTTCCGTCTTTGTTGACCTGTTGCTAATTTTTACTGTGGTCAAGACCTGCGAGACTTTATTAGTATGTCCATGCACGGTCGCAATACAGAACGAAGCCCAAGCTTGCTTGAACTGCGTGCTTCAAAATGAGGCAGCTACTGTAATTGAAGCTGGTTTTGACCCTGTTGCTGAAGCTCGAGGTGGACATATCGTTCTCTGTTGAATGAATTAACCTGAAGTGACGTGATATTTGTGTATTAGAGTTCAACACAATATGTGCTTTAGAAGGACTACACATCACTATACCACCTGTTGGTGGGAGCACTTCAACGGCTAAACCATCAGCATCGCCAGTCGGGACGCCCTCAATTGTAACGGTCACCGTTTCGAGTGGATCGACAGCTGGCTCGCAAAGTGGAGGAACAAGCTCGGCAGGAAGTCCAACAGGCGTTTCTGGGTCAGCCAATGGTGGGACAAGTACGGGAGGCTCTGGGACAAGTTCAGGAGGGGGAAGTGGCAATGGGGATCCGGCGAGCGGGGGATCCAACGCGGGTCCACAGAAAAATAGCAATACTAGCTCAAGTCAAAGAAGCGCCGTGGAAATGGCGCCGTGGAATATTACGGCAGGCTTGGTATTCATGCTGATGTTTATCAACAAGGTTCTGTAATTAGGGAATCATAAGTATCTTGGACGTCTGTGATGCATATGTGCATGTCTGATTATGAGTTCCAGCCGGAGTAAATGCATGCGTCCAGAGCACAGTGCTCGTAAGCCTCCGTAGAAAGGGTGAATGATGCTCGTTATTTGCTAACTCCGTTCAAGCTGGGTCCATGAATAGGTTATTAGATGTGGCGGTTTTTCAAGTTTTTAACGTTTGGAGGTCAGCGCTCGACGGTAACCTGATTGCGGCCATCGTATATCCACTAAAAATGATATAAAAACAAACCTGACTCACCGATTATTCTCGAGCTCGCACTATTGGATCGTCGAGATATGTTAGTCGTTACAATAATCCTTCACATATTCTTTTTTGCCCTTTCACGTGAGTCGTGATACTCCGAATCGTTGTGATCGATTTTAAACAAAGACCTACGTCAGCGGCCAATGTTCTCCTGCGTAGATTGCCAGTACGCTTTGCTGTTAGACGGATCATCAGAGCTGAGCCACTGAATAAATCCTGTAGTGCGATCCTGCATGCGATGGCCTGATAGCGGTAGCTTTGATTTGATTTATCCATAATATCCACTGCTAACAGGGCCGATAGACCTGTGGTGCCTCAGGAGGGGAATGTCCCTGTACGACAACAGTACAACAAGAAGCCCAGTCCTGCTTTGACTGCGTCACCACCAAGGAAGCAGGCATCAACGCGATAACCGGTTTTGATCCTGTGGCTCTTGCTCAAGGTATGCCTTGATATATGATCTGTAAATAAATGGACAGAAGAGGACCAGATACTTAACCCAGGCTTCAATGATCATTGTGCTGGAACTGGAATACATATCAACTTTGATGGTTCTGGAATTGCGTCTGGAAGCAGCAGCAGTGGTGGTTCGGCAAGTTCTGCAGGAGGCAGCAGTAGCAATGGGGGTGGAGACGAATCATCGAAATCAGGGGCAGCCCCAATGGGTCAGAAAAGTGAAGCAAGCATGAAAAGTCGGTGGAATTTGGCGACATGTGTCCTTTCTGGTTTGTTGACACCCATCATCTTGATGATGTTTTTGCATCTGTAGAAAGTTGTCACGTTCGTTCATGCTGTTTTCAACATAATTACGGCCTACAAAAGACGGCCTTGAACCACAAAAATGTGTCGAACACATTCGGATATTAACTTGAACGAGTGCCATTATTATTGCACCAAGAAGACGACGAGTCATGCGCATCATGCACATGCTTTGACCTTGCTTTGAATTTTGACCGCCAAGTGATTAGCGCGATGACGCATAAACCTTGTGCCAAGCCTCTACATCTCGAAATGATAGTATGGTCCGATGATAGGAAAAACTCTGCTTACTAGAGAGTCGAGATTCAAAGGTGAACTTTTTCTTTTCTTTTCGATTCTTTGGTCTCCCTTCATCAGTCGGCGAGGATTGTGCAACATGCATATGAAGGTGCTTTATCCGACGTTGTCTCTGGCTGCATGCTTTGGTGAGTGGACTTATTTCCTCTTATTTGGATTGGGGGAAACTAACTCTTAGCACCTAGTATCGGCATCTGCGCTCACGACGCGAGACAGTTTGGCGAGCTTGGGATATTTGGTCTCGCGGCAAATCCTAACCAAGGCAAGCGTCACTTCTTTGGCAATTGTGGTTCGGGTTAGTTATGATCTGTGAGAACAGGACCAATGTGACACCGTGTGTAAGACCTTCGAAGATTCTATCGGCGATGTGAGCTACCTGTTTTCTACGGTATTGAGCATTATCTCATTGAAAGTAAAGCAAGGCTGCGATGATGTTACCTGCATGTGCAGCATTACCGTAGCAGCCGCTTTACAGGCCTGCATTAACTGCGCTATTCGAGCAAATCCAACCCCCTTCGTCGTCGACTCTGCAAAAACACTCTCGTCCAGTGGGTATCACCTGTTTCAACCTTCGTCAGCCTTAGTTATGTTTTTCCTCACAGGTTATTCTACTCTCTGCGCACCCTTTCCCAACACCCCGGCTGTGACTGTCCCTGCTGTTCCCGGAGCATCGAGCAGTAGTGTTATTAGATCTGTGACGTCTACTTCTACCACCAGTTCGATCGAAGATGGGACGTTTAGCATTTTACCTATCTTCCCGACAACAAGCGGTCCCCAAAGCACTATTTCACAAACCGTGCCATTCCCCTCGACCCTGTCGCAAATCACCGTTCGTCCTTCCGATACCGAGTCGTTATCATCGTCAAGTAGCCCAAGTGCAACAGCAGATCCAGGCGCACCGTCGAGTTTGGGTTTCAAAAATGGTGCCTCCAACGTACTTTGGGTGACAATTGGCGCCGCGATTGGTGTTGTTCTTATAATATGAGCCAAAGATGGGGTACCTGCTTCATTGGATATACCGATACAAACCCCTGTGATTGAACAGCCTCAAGTTCAATCATTATATTTATTTTCATTTATTGAATGATTGCAGTTCAAGGCAGCTTCCATGGTCAAGTTGTGACAAGCAGTCAATGAGAAACATGCAATTTTACGATACATTCCAATTGAAATGTAACACCTAAGTAGTTGGCCAAGTTTGAGTCGCAACTTTTTGGTTGGCCATCGAAGATGACTCTTTAAGATATAGGTGTAGGCGATGTCGTCCAAGTTGTTGTGAGGTTCTGAAGGTTCCAGTGAGCACTGATCCAGTTGGCTCATTGCGGTTGGTTGATTGACAAACACCTTTCGGCATTATCGGCACGTCCAATATTGGCATACCTGCGGCCTAATGAGCTTGAGTCCATACCTACTCCATTCTTTTCTTGTTCTCCTCAAAACAAGGGCATTGTCGACGCATTGTCGCTGTCTGTAAACTATCATTGTATCTGCTACCACTTCTTCACTCTGGAGGGCTAAATATCTGTAAAGAATTTCCCCCTGATAGCGACTTCCGAACATAAATTATAACCATTGTTGGTTGTAGCGTAGATCTGCTTAAATACTGCGTGAGTCTCACTCGATACATATGGAAAAGTTTCCTGACGCTGCCCTGACAGAATGAGCTCCCTTGCTTTCTTGGTGACTGAACTACAGGTAAGCAACACTAGCGAAGAGTCAGATAGAAGCTCAATACGTGTTTAGTCTTTAGCAAGTGAAACGAGACGGAAGCACCCTGAAATACGCGAGGTGTTTGTCTGCTGATACTGTTGGACAAGACGGAATCTGACAGGGGAATAGGCTGCAGAAAAATCATTGGCTATTTTACGCGCGTCGCCGGAGCAGGCGACTGCCAACTTGGCTTCAGGTATGTCGCCGATTCAAGTCACTCTTTTGAACTTTTTTAAGGCTTCATTAATAGATGGACCTCAATCCGATGATCTTCTGAGACCAGTATTTATGGGATGCAGAACTAAAAACGCCAAAGTCGTCGCGATTTCATTAGGGTCACTTCAGCGTCTCATCGCACTCAAGGCCGTTCCCCAATCCGCCGTGCCTCTAATCATCAGCACAATGAGTGATGCGATGTCGCAAGGAGTCGACATTCAGCTTCGTATTCTTCAGACACTGGTTTCCCTAGTACCCAACTTCCCTGCCATCCACGGTGATCTACTAGGCGACGTACGTGTCCTGTTATGCATGTTGAATCACGCTGAACCATGATTAGGCTCTACTATTGTGCTTCAAATTACAAGAATCGAGAATCGCAGTCGTATCATCGACTGCTGCGGCGACTCTTCGACAGTTAGTCATGTTCGTGGTTGATAAAATGGTGCTAGAGGATCGCCAGGAGGAATCCGAGGAAATCCCATCCGCAGACCTGTCAGAGGTTCAATTACCTGACGGGACAACGAAATTACTTGGACCATCTGCGAAGGACGCGTTTTCTGTGTTCGAAGACCTTTGCCTCCTTGCCAATTCGGAGAAAGCCAATTTTCTCAAGCTCGAGTTTTTACACAAAACATTTGCACTTGAATTAATAGAAAGCGTGTTGACCAACTACCACGAGCAGTTTCGCAGGGTAAGCACGACGTGTTTAATGAAGGATGCTTCTAAGCTCAATTCATCTACAGCATTATGAACTTATCCTTCTTTTGAGTCATCACATGTGTCCTTTACTTCTTAAATCTCTCTCAGAACGTCCACAATTCCCATTACTGCTGCGGTGTACCCGTGTCGTGTTTCTACTTCTTAAAAAATTTTCATTGGAACTTCGAACAGAGTCGGAAGTGTTCCTGATGCTTCTGATCCGCATCATTAGTGAAGAGAATGGCCCAGACTCCTCAGAGCAACCACATCATGCACACTCTTCCAAACCGCTATGGATGCGAGTTTTAGCTATGGAGATAATGAGAGGGTTAGCTCGCATTTTATTGTCGTCATCATCGTTGTTTGTTGACTTTGTTCCCTTTAGATTATGTAGCGATGCAGAGCTCATCAGAAATCTTTGGGACCGATATGACGCTCTCGATACCGGTTCTAAAGCTGTAACATCGCTTGTTACGGCTCTCAAACGATTGGTGACGGAAAAGCCTGCGTTGCTTGGCGTCAGTCAGCAAATGGGAGGTATTGGTGTACAGTCAGAATCATCATCTAGTGCCACCGGAGCTGCGGCATATGGGTTGGATATGGCCGGAAGAGTAGCAAGTGCCACTGTTAGCGGTGTTGTCACAATGATTGGAGGGGAGGCAGGTTTGAGCTCGTATGGCTCAGCTATGAAAGTTCAATGGTATGTTCAAAGCCGCATACTAGCCGAACTCGACTGAATGCAATTTGTTAGTATTGATCAATTGGACAAAGCTGATGCGCCTGCAATTCCCGACGCGTACTTATATCTCCTCGCAGTGCAATGCATTGTCTCCCTTTCAGAAGGATTTGCCTCCTTTTCCGGGCCCATATACAGCCAAATTGCTCTCCAACGCCCTCGTGCAGCAGGCGATGCCGTTGTCCGCGCACCCCCTGCCTTAGATCTCGATGCATTACCACAAAATGACCCCCAAACACATAACTTGCGCACCGTGCAATCCATCATCTCGCAAGCATGGCCCGCTCTCCTCGCCGCTCTCTCTTTTATCATCTCCACAAATCTCTCAGATGAGCTGTTCGTCGAAGTACTCGCGAGCTATCAAGCGATGACCAATGTATCTGGAATGCTTGGCCTCACGACTCCGCGCGACGCGTTTTTCAATTCCTTGTCGAAGTTCGCTGTTCCTCCCCGTGTTGTGTCGAGCTTGGAGACTTGGGTTGAGCATCCGCCGCCACAGACGCCGCGATCGGCAACGGCGGCACTTTCAGAGGGGCTGGGACTAGGCGGGCCAAGTCTGCCCCCTGGTCTGTCTGAGAGAAACATGGCCTGCTTGAAGGTGTTTTTGGGCTGTGCACTTTTCCTTGCTGGAAGCTTAGGAGAAAGCTGGTACCCCGTGCTTGAAGCTCTGCAGAATGCCGATTCGGTTCTTGGTGTGATGGCGAGGAGCGGTGGTGGGCAGAGCAGTAAGAAGGGACTTTTCGGTGGCGTTGCTGCTGCTGCCTCTGGCCCAAGCTCGGGCGGTAGCGGCGGAGGCGTGCCTGCAAGTCGGTCCGTTTCATTGACAATGTCTAATTCACAATCAAATGTTAGCAACGCTCAAGCCATACGACACCCCTTACTTTCCGACCTTGAGGTTGAGACCATGCAAATGGCTGTACAAAGGCTGTTTGACTCATCGAAGAATTTGGAGGATTCGGCGTTCAAGGACTTCGTCAATGCGTTGTGTAAATTGAGTTCGGAAATGGTGGGGATGCAAACTACTGAGGTTGTGGCTGTGAACGTTTCTGAGACTGGAGAGGAGACTGGGGCGACTGGGACCACTTTGACCATCAACAAAAGTCAAGAAAGTTTTGGCAATCGCAGGAGGGTCAGTGGCATATATATCCCGAAGAATGTGGTAAGTTCATGAAGTTTTCTTCCAAACATTCTTTGAATTTTGGCTAACCCACAACAGAGGTCGGGTGACTTTGGCATTTCGAAACTAGGAGGAGTCGCCATGCTCAATATTCATCGGCTTATCTACCGATCGCCAGAGATCGCTTGGAACGCGACTACCAGTCATTTGCTGATGGTCATCGGCCTCCCCTTTGCTCCCCAATCCATCCGGATCCAAGCCGCCCGTGTGCTAGATGAAATTCTACTCGTTATACCGCGAAATCTGAGCTCAACAGGAGAGTTACAGGCCGAAGTCCAGCGCCGAGTTTTGGATGTTTTAGCACAGCAGATAATTCCTGATTCCAACGTTCCTCTCAACCAGCAAACTACAACCAGTGTAGAAATCAGGAGAATGGGCTTAGAGACCCTACATCAAATTTTGCAGGCTGCTGGGCATACTCTAGTTGTTGGCTGGGAAACTATATTTGAGATGCTGGGAAGCGTGTGTCTGCCTGCAAGTCAGAGCTTCGGTAGTTCAGGAGCTACGCGCCCAACGCGGTCAAGATCCACAGATTCCGTTTCCATTTTGAGTGGACCTCCTTCACCCGTCATCCGAACAAAGCCGCTGCCCATCGGGCTAAGCAACCCAACTGAAAAAAGCTATAACGCTTTGGTCAAGATCGCGTTCCAATCTCTGACCTTGGTATGCGATTCGGTTTCTAGTCTCTCTCCAGAGCATCTTCGTCTATGCATTAGTACTTTGGGGCACTTTGGACACCAAGCAGACACCAATATCGCGCTGACAGCCGCTGCCAGCCTTTTATGGAGTGTGTCGGATGCTATCCAATCCAAGCGCAAGAATATGGATGAAGAGCCGGAGTATAGCGAATTGTGGATGTTCCTCTTGCTAGAGGTTCTTGGACTCTGCACCGATTCGCGTGCTGAGGTTCGAGATGGTGCCATTCAGACGTTGTTTCGGACGATGCAATTGTATGGTGCTACTCTCAGCATGGACACTTGGGAACAATGCATATGGAAAGTTACATTCCCCCTACTAGATGCTTTGACGGATCAGATACGATCGCATAAAGGCGCTGACCAGCCTGATGAAGGCGTCGAGCATTCATGGGATGAATCAAAGATCCTCGCTCTGTACTCAATCGGATCGATTTTCAGCGACTTCCTTATTGACAAGATTATTCTATTGGATTCCTACACGAAAGCATGGGACGCGTTCATGGTTCATATCGAAGAAACAATCTTGACAGACAATCGGTGCATCAGCCCGCCGGCGTTACGCTGCCTCGAAAAGGCCATCAAGGCATTTTCAGGCGCTGAAGGAGTGATTCGAGTGCGGGTATCGGAGTCGCTGGAGAGGATATGGAAGACCTTGGTAGCGTTGAGTACTGCCGCAACAAAGAAGTATACTTCCCAGGTTGACTTAGAAAATTCTCCAAACCCACCATTTACTCAGGAGGGTCTGGTGGCGTATGTCGATGTGATTCAAGGTACTAGGAAAGCAAGCAAAGTAGTAGATGGAAAAGAGTGGGATCTACCAAGGCTGACTACGTTGATGGCAATCCTAAAAGGTAAGTTGATTTTTACTTCAACTCAATTTTATTCTTAAACTAGTTTTGTAGGTGTTTTGACCTACCCCCATTCGCCGGATTACAGACCTGATATCGATGCTCTCCCCCCTGTACAGGTATGTTCTTTTATTTGGGCATACGCATACTTAGCATTCTTAACTGCACTATTAGTCCGTGGTAATGGATACGATTGTCGACATCGATCTCAGTATACCAGGCTCTCCATCTCTCGTCATGCGCGACCTGTCTGAATACATCACCCTGCCATTCCTTGCCGCTTTTGATGTCCAGCCTAGCTCCAAAACTTCATCGCAGCAAACCCCTCAAAAACGCATCACCTACATCGCCATTTCGAAAAAGACCATGCCAATGTTGGTGGAACTTTTCTTGAGGTTCAAATCACACGAAGACATCTATGTTGATGGAACTTTGGAATCCGTCCTCTCAGTTCGTTTCCTTGTGTACACTCAGGGTCATCACGTTGAATCTTTTTATGTTAGGCATATTCAATACCTGTCAAACTGAAGTACGATTGTCCTGCACCTTCAAAGTACGGCAAGGATCTGCCTTTATGGAAAACTGCGACGACTTGCTTCCTCCGCATCGTAAAGGAGTCCACTTTACAAATAGATGCAATGGGGGAAAAAATAAATGATGAACGAATTGAAGGTATCTGGAGGCAGATTCTAGATGTCTTCCGTGGTGGTATTCTGGCTGACTGGTGCGTCAACTTTTCACTTTTTTGACCAGAGCTATTCATTCAATTCGACTTATTTTCAGCTCAACTGCGGAGAACTTCTCACTCGATGTTCAAGAGGCTGAAGAGAATTTTGATCTTGCCCTTATTGCATCTCTGGAGATTGATGTCGTACCGCATCTGGGTGGGCCCCGTGTTCCAGATGTGCTTGTGGCCCAGTTGGGGAAGATTCTTCTCCAAGGTAGCAAGATCTACAGAGTGGAGGATTCTGAGATGTCACCCATGACTTCGCGACCGTCGTCCTTCTCTTCTGTGTCATCAACAGCGGATGTGCCCTCGTTGTCTATGAGAAGAGGATCTACATCAACTGATGCTACATCGCCTGCAGTAAGCATAAGTCCGCCGTTGAAGGTTATCAAGGTGGATGTGGATGTTAATTACCCTGACCTTGGGACTACGGACTTTGGCAATTTGGTGCCGCGAGAACGATTTTCGTATTGGTGTTTCGACCTTTTATTCCTCATCTGCTCAGATGTCACGAGAGGTATTAATTTCCTTATCCTTTCCTTTGTGAAGTATTGACCATTTCTTTTGCCAGATCAAGAGCAATCGCGACGACGACTAGCTGCTTTAAGTTTACCTTCACTTCTTAATCGATGCAAAACTACACTTTTGGGATACGTGGCAGATGAATCATTGAGGGGTAACACACCATTCCCTAGGTACGTGTTTTTGGCATCTTTATTATTCTGATGCTTATGCATTATAATAGAGCTCGCGAGGAAGAACTTTTATATGTTCTTACTAAGATTCATGGCCTTCGGCTTTGGCCTGGATCACTGTGGGCAGCATTGTCCGACAAACCCACAGAATACTGCATCAATCAGCCAGGTAACGGATTTATTTTTGAATAAATCGAGGTTTCTCATCCTGATCAATCCACTAATTAGCAATTGGCAAAGATATACCTATACCCTCGACTCCTCAAGAACTCATTGCTGATTCGGTGAAACGGACCACTGTTGCCCACCTGTTCCACTTTTATCCCATCCTATGTGAAATTGCGTCAATACCACGCCGGAGCCCATCAGAGATCAGGATCTACCGCTCCTTGCACACGCGAGCTGATAAGATGGAGGTTGCTAGTGGAGGTGGCGAAGCTCTGGATTTGTTGGGCAGGGACAACAATTCTGTATCTGACCTCGACGCGCGGACGGTGGCGAGAGAATGTTTGAAGGAGATCGGACGAGAGATGGGCGTCCCCTGATAAATTAATGATGATACTATACCACGATGTCAATGGACTTGAAGGATTCTTTTTCAGTGTTTTTTTTTTCAGTAGAAGTATTAGCGTATATCTGAGATTTTCAGTTTAGTAATTCAGGCTATAGGTGACTTGTGTGGCCTGTTAATCCGGTGAATAATGTAGCATGTTTCTCCCGCAACCAGTGATAATCTGAGACAACTGCGAACAATGACAACTTTTAAGATGATTTAATTATACATTGATGGTAATGTTTGTATATCTGCTATAGACGCAGAAAAGATATAATATGACAAGGAGGGCAGACATGCCACATGTGAGAAACACTAGTAGATACACAAGAAAAGAGCCGGGTAAAGGGGAACCTGTTAAAGGGGTGACCATATACTGAGTAAACAATTGTACAGTAAGAGTAGTCGGAAATGGATGATGTAATGTCCGTTGAAGAAAGTCTTGTGAGTCTGTGCTGCTCAGGCAGAACCTAGAAACAGCAGACGCAGGGGCAACATAAGGTAGCTGTCAGGCATCCAGCACAGCTTACCATGATGAAGTAGTGTCAGCTATGAAAACTCGGGATAAAGGAAGAACTCACCAGGCAAAAGGCAAACAAATTGCATCAGAATTGTCCGGTCTGGATTGCTGTTGGACATAGATGACTTGTGGCTGGGCATGCGGCTGCGGCTGCGATTGATTATAGCCGCCTTGAGGAGGCCTGTACTCGGTTTGATACTGCTGTAGCTGCTGCGGGTAATATCCATGGGGCTGGGGCATTCCAGGCGCTTCTGCAAGGTAACAGGGTAGATATGAGATGTTCTGAGCTCAGAATGAAGAAAAATGGGATGCGCACGAGAGTTATAGTGCGCCTGTGATGTCTTCTCCGCCGTGTATGCAGGTGAAGGAAATGCTGGTGCCTCTTGACCCATGATTAGAATTGCACTTGATGAAGGATATTAATTCGATGATATCGCGTCTAACAGGCCAACGGATGGTCAGCTTCAAACGAACAAGCAAAGATCCAGGGTGTGCGCACCAAGCAAATAACACGAGGGTTTTATAATTCTGAGGAACAAGACTTGGGTATGATATGGAGAGGCTTCTGCGGGATAGCCAACACAAATGGGTGACGGGAGAAAAGATATGCGGGATATCTTGATATTGGCTTTTATAGCTGTGCTTTCGTGGCTCTGAAGGCCCAGTCACGGTAGGAACTTAAGAAACGTGTTCATTAGAAGCTGTGTCGGTACAAAAAAGCGATGGCTGCGGGTCTTCAATTCGGAGTGGCTGTGCATAGGCAAAGCCGAGTTCGGCGCGACCATGAAACTCAATTTGATTTTGTTACTCAAGCAATGGAGTTTTTGTTTTTGACTTGGAAACTTGAATAGTAACATGAGTGGCTTGCGGGAGATATAATCTGATGACAAAATCTGACGCTTTTCCTGGTCAATTTATTCAGTCGATCATTTTAAAGTAGAAAGAATGAAAGATATTCTTTCAATAAGACCAGTCAGCATGGCTCTTCTCGTTATTATTTTGCAATCAATCAGAAAGAACAGACCCTTGACAGGTAACAGACACTATTGATTGGACTGACAGCGTCGCCATTCTCTCAAGCCCTCATCAAATTTCTGTCTGGTCAAACCTCGTGGAACATGGCAAAATGTAACCCCTGAATCAAGAGAGTAAACGAATGGTGCAGAGAAAATCAAGACAAGTATTGACCTAGCTTTTCCACCTCCGAGTTTCTATGTTCATCATCGAAGAAAAGCTAGAAAGACTTATATCAAACAGCGTCTAAACAAACAGAAAGTAATGATGTACCATTTCTGAATAGGGTATACCTGTTCTCTCATGAATTTTCTTGAAATGCTTGATCTTCGAACCTGGGTTCACGTTTCAAGACTAAAGTATTGCCTGTGTTCGACTGGACTCACCTGGATATATCTCCATTTCATCGAAGAATTCGATTGCAGGCTTTAGATCAGGAGAGGAGTCTTTGGGACAGGGCGGTACAAGCAACAATCGAAGACACTGATTTGCACTGATCAGTCTTGAGGGTCAGTCTCGGCCTTTTTGAACAACTCCAGATGAAACCGCACAGGTCTGGAGCATGTGTTCGCGAGCAAGCAGCGATTACAACATGTCGGTCCACTTTATCGCCATGTGTCGGAAAGGAACGGGAACGAAGATCGTGCAGTATATGCGGCACATCGTCGTAGAAGGAAATGGTTTCCCCGTATCTGCGACAGTAAGATCGAGGAGTTCACTAGACGATGAAATTTTTTCATACTTGTCCAACACCTGGTTAATTGCAGTACCTTTCCTCCTCAAGGGTCCTAGATAGTTCTACGTCTCAATGAACAATCCAAATGTCTGGTACATTCCAGACCTGTGACATGAGTGTCGATCCATAGATCCCAGAGAGTATAACTGATGGAGATTGTATAAAGTTAAGTATGTTGTGCAGAGTCTCTCTGTGAACTTACTCTAAATCGAAAGCCACTAGCTGAGGATGTAGTTCTGAGTTACCATTCTCAGATTCAGTGCCCAAAATCATCCTTAGAGCAAGTAAAAGGTTGAACGGTGAAATAACTGAACGCATAATCGGTGGCACGACCTGCCCTAAATCTCATGGCATCACTTCGGTACACTTCTACCCAGATCCTAACCTTCGTTCTCCTTCGTTTCATTCAGGAAGCATTTCGAACAACTGTTTCAAACAGGTTCGAGAACAACTTGCTACACTCGTTAAGAAGTTTATCTTGAGGGACGCATCCTGATTACGAACGCACTGAAGAACGTAATCTTATAACTCCGGCTGTCAGTATAAAACTTGCGACTTCCAGTCTTTGTCAACATGTTCGGGCTGATTTATTTGAGAGAATATATTAGCAAGACGCGCAAGTTGCGCAACAAGTAATTTTGATCACGACATTGGCTTGCTGAGTAAAGGCCTGTCAAGTATAAAACTCACGCCATTTTCAGTTCATCTAGCTTCTCAAAACTAACACGAATAACCAGCAAGACATGGCATCCCAAACCCCTAAACGCGTATTGGTGGTTGCAGGTGTGTTTCGGGTAGCAATTGTCTTGGAAGTACCACCGTTAAAAAGAATATCCAGGACTTGGCAATGGTTCTGGTACAGGGGCCTCTACGGCGTGAGTACGGGTATCATACCGGCTCGTTGAGCACTCAACCGTTACAGGCGACTATTTGCGAAGAATGGATACAGTGTTGCACTCATCGCCAGAGGTGCAGACTCTGTCAACAAACTTGCTCAAGAAATCAATGGTTCAGGGGGGCATGTAAGTTACAAACTCATAAACTGTGGAACCAAGGTTTGAACAACACTTCATGGTTAGGCTGAACCTTTCCCTATCACCTCATATTCGAACGATGACGTAACTTCTGCTTGGACTGCTGTTCACGCTAAGTTCCCAAAGCCAGAATACGTCGTCCGGGTCGCTGTTTTCAACGCAGGATTTGGCGTGTGGAAGAAATTTCTGGATATCACGCCTCAGGAGATTGAAGAATCGTTGCAGACAAATGTTGTATCCGCGTTCGCCTTTGCCCGTGGGGCTATCTTAGCTTTCAAGGATAACGATATTGAGCAGCCCAACGGCAAGAAAGGGGCTTTGATTTTCACAGGAGCAACTGCTAGCACTAGGGGCAATGTCGTCACCAGTGCATTTGCGGCTGGCAAATTCGGTATCCGAGCACTCTCACAGAGCTTGTCGAAGGAGTTTGGGAAAGAAAATATCCACGTTGCTCATGTAAGAGATTTAATCGGTACGACTCATTTATTTGCTCATGTTTTTTCTCTTTTCAGTCGATTATTGACGGAGGTTAGTGACGGAAGTCTCACAAAATAAAGACTTTGCTAACACTCTTTTCTTCAGTAATTCTCGTTGATCGTCAAAGAGAGAAGAGGGACACTGAATGGCAAGAAAATGAAGATGTCCGCTTAAGACCAGAGAGCATAGCGAATGTGCGCTCCTATCCCTGGAAAGAAAAAACAAACTTACTAACCTTTTCATCAGTCTTATCTCTACCTTGTTAATCAAGATCGCTCTGCATGGACATGGGAGCTTGACTGTAAGTTTATGTCTTCTTGTATACGATACTATTCTTTGTCTAACATAGTTCGTATCAGTGCGTCCAGCACATGAGAAATGGTAGAGAATTTTTTGCTGGCTTTCCTGTATAAGATGATATAGCAAATCTGTTGTAACCCACCTGAGTAGAAAAGAATAAGAATCTCTGTGAAGACGCCAATGCTTCTTCATTTGCCTAGATATTACCACCTGCCAACAGGGTTATTAAATTGCAGTGGACACAAGTTGAACAATAAATGCGGTGATTAATTAACCATCATGAGGGTCATAGTAAAATATAATGACTATACAACATGTCTCTGTTAGTATATCGGTTAGTACACGCGCCTGTCACGCGCGAAAGCTGGGTTCGACTCCCAGACAGAGAGAAAAATTTTTGCATACTGTATAGCCTCAAACAAATTTTATCCCTCTTGAAAACGATAAATCAAAAAGAATAAGTCCTCTTTAGTCAAGATGTCAATGTCAGGCCTTCCTAGGGGAACAAATCTTACCAAAGACTTCCATGAATATTGAAAAGCAAAGCAATCGGTCTTTACCGTCGGCATTTGCCGTTGCGCTTATTTTAGGCGCCGAGAAGAATTAACGACTTCAATTTTATACACGATTAATTGCAAGCTAAATTGTAAAAAAAAAAATAACTTAATACAATGGTAACAGCACACTGTCTGTACAAGTTGCATAGAAATTTCCAGCAGTTCAATAAAAAGTTGCTACTCTCATTCCCAGGTCTGATGAATCTGGTTCTTTATAGAGTTTGGTTAAGTATTGATATGATATCAGAAACAAATTGGAAAACAACACACCTTTCTCCGCATATCACCAAGCTCCACACCCGAATCTACGTCCAAATCTACGTTTCTAACAATCTGAACTTTTACTGGTTCGTTGGGTTCGATAGCAGTTCTGGAAGGCAAACCAGTTCTCCCGGTGTATTGTGATCTTCCATTGGTGCTGTCGTGAGTAGATAGGTAGTTGTGTGCTGTTCCAGTAGAGGTTTGCCGACGATTATTCAGAACAGCAATTAGACAATTTGTATACCTAGAGAAAATATGAACAGGCATGTTCTGAAATGTAACTTGGTTAAAATGGCCTACAGCTTGCTTAGAATAGCAGTTCTGTAAACGAACAGAGTAAGAATCACTCTTCTTCCACGTATATAAATAATTGAACACGTACGGGGGGACAACCAATGTTGAGTGGCTCTTTGAACTGATTTAGAGGGAAGTTTCAGGATGAAATAGTTATGCCACGTACGGGAACCCCGAGAAAGAGAATCAACCCTAAAATCGCCGTTGCCGCTATGGAAAATGAGAACGCACGCCCTCTGGACTGTTGCACATCAGAGAAAGATGAACATACTCGTAATTGCATTTGTCTCAACAGTCAAGGTTACAATCCTTTTTATCATTCCATGCGACGTTGATGGGACTCGGGACCGTGCATGAAGGAGCTGAAAATAGGAACGGGTCATAACTTTGCAGGATAATTGATACGTGTAAAAATACCCCTTACCGTCCAACATAGAGATGCCGTGATAAGTATGTCGGCAACAGCACTACACACCAACCATATCTACTAAAATTTAGAGGATGTACAGTCGGTGGTTGTACGTTCACTTACTGTTTGCTCTGCAACTTCTGTACTGATTTTGGACAGATGCCCGAGTTTGTGTGCCTGAAATAATACGTTAACATGACAAATTACCAGCCTAATGCAACATACAACTATCGCCGTTGCTATTCCTCCTCCACATTGCGTTAGAGATACCTGATCAATTGAAATCGTGAGGATATGGGGTACAACATTGAAATTATTGAGACCTCACCAAGCATATAAATGCCGGTAGTAGAACCGACTTTTGAAGCAAGTAAATTCTCCAGCAATAGAAGCATTGAACAATCAACGCGACCACCGAGTCGATAAGAACCACATCCCATGAGTTGAGAAAGGTGTCGTCGAGTTGATTTAAATTTCCAAATCCGAAAACAAACCAGTGGAAAGCATCGGCGGTGACCATGAAGGTTTGTAGAACATCGAGAATCGCTAGCCCGTACACTAAATTCATGATCAATTTTGCGATATAAATTCGAACCAACTGTGCCTCCTACCCAAGCACTTTAGATGCAAACCATCCTTGTAGTATGTCTCAGAGTAGAAATCTGAAATATGTATGCACTATTAGTAGTGTTGTGCCTCTTGGTTAATCGATTCTATCCGCACAGATTTGAACCACCAAGATTCCCAGAAATCCCCAGTTCAGGCATATGCCTAACATCTTGAATCTGTTTCTCAGTCTCTATTCACTGTAATCGATGGACTTCGACTCGGACTTACCGTGGGACCTGTACTACAAGCGCTCAATATTATCATGCACTTTGTTTGATTAATTTTTCACTAATGTTGCTCACATGAATGCGATATCGGAAGGGATGGTTGGTAGACATGTCGTCGCGTTCGTTGCCATTGGGGAGCCCAAGAACAGCTATCCGAAGGGGTTAAAAGGGCGGATTGTGTGTGCACACGATTGTAGAAAGTCAAACGGTGTCGTGGGGGCGCTAGAAAAGTAGTTAGCCTTATAACAGAGCGTCTCTTTCTGCGGAGATCTGTCACAGATGAAAGTTCCGGGCAACAGCCTATCAACCGACGTCTCGGCTTGAAGTACGTAGAAAGACTCTAGGGGATATATTCTCACGAAGGCAATCCTTGAAAATTTCAGGCGACCGGAGCTTTGTGACCAACATGCTGTATAGCTCTTATAAAGCTACTTCTGGACCCGAAACGTTGCCTAATATTACATTTGATCATCACGGCCATGTAGAGCTAAATGAACCTTATCACACTGTCCTGGCGATCTGTTGAAAAACACTGCCATTGGGACATAACGCTTGCCATGATACATTGATAGCAGTACCCAAAGCCCTAAGAATTTGTATTTTCTACATGAGATATGATTGCATACAAACAAAGAGCACGGAGCCTTATATAACGGAGTATATATATCCCTAAACCCAGAGAACTGGTCGAGACGACTTATAAAGGCTTCGAATTAGATAACAGAACCGAAAGACGTAAATAAATTCCAAGACATATGGAGTGAGTAACCGGGTCATAAAAAAGGTAATCAACTTTTCGAAAGTGATCCAGACGTAGATGCCCCCTCCTTCTGCACCTCTAAGTCACCATCATCAGATGTAGAGACAGGCTCAGATTCGTTTAAGTCTCGTGGTAGTAAGAGGTTCAAAATAACCCCGACAATCCCTGCCATAAGAACTATAATAATAGAAGATACATTAGCGACGTACGTGACAAAGGAAACAAATGATAAGAAGAAGATGCACACGCACAGGGTGTACTTAAGACAATGGTAATGGCGCTCAAGAGGCCTGACAAGCCACTGGATTGATTTTTCACTCGATCAAAAAGATGGGTGAACAGTTGGGGCACTAATAGATTTCCAAGGCCAAATGATAGTGCCCCAGCAAGCACGAAACGGTCTCGACGGGTGTACTTTGCAAATCCAAGAACGCGGGTACCGGAGACCTTTTCCAAAAAGCGTTAGCCTCGGAATTGTTTCCGAGAGAGATAATTTTGATAACATACAGCAACAGAGGCGAACAAAAAGGTGGTAACTCCTCCCAACACAGAGTTAGGGACTGAAATATTGTGGTTAACGACTTTGATGGACAAATAGCATATAGAATACTTGCTAGCAAGAAAGACCCCGGAAATTTTGCCCAGGATGCCAAACAAAATCAGGAAGAAGCAACACCACCGGCCGGCTGTGATATTTGCACAACGTGTGATTGCGATAACACCATTATTCTAAGTAGCGCACCGATATAAGTGCAGTGGAGTCAATTTCTCTTTACGAAGCATAACTGGTCATATGGCGCACCTGTGCAAAGACTGACAGCGGCGCAACTGTAAACAGGGCGGAGAAGAAACCCCCGATACCGTCGCTCTACGAAGAACTGATGAGAGAAAAACTATTGACAAGAATAGAGTTCTCACCAAGATGCCGCCTTGTATTCTAGAGTCAAATTCTACGCCTCGAACGTCAACCCGGGATACCTCCGCCGAAGCTGTGATATCTCCCATTGCTTCCATTGCCAATGAAACTTGAAATTTTTCAAAAATCTGGGATACATCACTGGAGAAAGTACTCACTGTAGACTGCAAGCACTGCAGATAACAGTTAATGGTAGAAATTTAGCTTTCCTGAAAGGACAACTTACTTGGAAGGATGGCTGGTGGATAAACACTAATTTTGAACGTGTGTACCCTGTGTAGAAGGAACGTTTTGAGTGATCAAGAATGGTAAACGTCGGTACTTGAGACATACCATAGGAAAGTAATTGCTGGAGCCGTTTTGATACTGGAGCTGTCAATGTATCCTGTAGCACCGGCAACAATGCAACCAACAGCAAGACCGACAATGATACTAATGTTTTTCATGAATGGTGATCCAAACATTTCCGTCAGCACAATGCTAATGAAGGACAGGAAACCTAGACCAATGAACTCCGGCGATCCCCATGGTAAAGGACGAGGAGCAAAGATTGTTGGGCATAGTTGAAAAATTCCTGAAGCTGGGAAATTCTGGCAACCATTCGAGCCTCCACCCCACGAAAGGGCGCCTGAAGATCCCACAAGTGATGCTCCGATAAGAAGGACCACAGTTCCTGATGTGGGCTGTTTAGAGAGTGAAGTCAGAGATGCATTGAAGCTTTACATACCAGTGATAATTGGAGGAAATATCCTTTTTAAGGTACGAGGAGGCACGAAGGCCAGGAACATCTCAAGAAAGGAACAAATCAGAGAAGTCCCTATGCCAAGCATCAGTAATTAAAGTTTGTTTTTGGATATACATCTAGCACACCTAGAAGCTTTCCATAGGCCTCTGGACAGGCATTCCGCTGAATAGTTCCATCCGCAAGTGTAGTCGAAGTACACGTCCCATCGGCATACATCGCGTCGAATATCTGAGAAGCAACGTTAACAAAAAGCAACTTCCTTCTTTTTAAGAAAGTTAACTTACTGCGTTTGCTGTTGATAATGTACTGAAACTCGTTCCAACCACTGTCGGGAAGGTTAGCGCTGAACTAACCATGAAAAAACAATCTAATGGTTACCTGAGATGAGGCCAGTCCCCAGATAATATCCACCAAATAGCCTCATGCGAGACATCTGCACGAGGCTGAGTATTCCTGAATGCACATATGCCATTAGAAGCACAAAATACGAAGGCTTCTTTACACTTACCACATCCAATTAAGGATGCAGATATCATGTACGCGGAGGTTACAGAGTCCAAATTCAAAGCACTGGCAAATATAATGGGAGGTGTAATGAGTCCTGAAGAAAAATATGTTTGTCACCGTAGCATGTTATTCTTGGTGCACACAACACACCTGCAAGCATGGCCAAAGCATGCTGTAGACCAGTAGCTGCCGCCAATACAACCGGTAAGTCATCATTGAGGCCATAAAATGGGGGTGAACGTTCGTTGTAGGCCTTTGAAAACGGCACAGGGGGCAGACAAAGCCAGCTGTAGTTGTAATCCCCTAACCAGCCGTTTCTGGTGGTCAGTTTTCGTTTTGAAGCAATAAGCCTTTCGCCGAGTGACTGCTTTTGAGGGATAGAGGAGGTGTCCACCTGGAGTGCAGGAGAGGCAATGGCTCTAGGCTGACTGTCTTCGATAGCACTCATGGTGGATACAGTGGAAGGCGTTGAAGTTCTGATAGCCCTGATACACCTATTTTAAGAGCCGTGAATCTGTGAGAACCGAAATAACATTCGGAATTCTCAGGATCTTTCGGATGGTAAGGGACAACGCATCACCCTCAATTCGGTGTAGTAATCGCCGAATAATTCTGGGTTGATCCTGTAGGTGCTGAATTCTGCTTTGGTCCTTCCTATGGGCAGTGATACGTGTCGACTTGGCTACTGGCTGAGCACAAGTACTGTATTTTATTGATATCCCCCAATATCTCGAATGAGGCAGGTTCGTGTTGCTGTATACTCCTCTCTAGAGATCCATTCGCAGAGTTCGGGGAGATACCTCATCCGTTGGAACATAATGTGCTCAAAATAGTGCCTGGTTGCTCTGCGATTAGATCATTGAAAACTATTAATGCGTTGGCTTAACTCACTCTCAGAGCCTGACCATGCATTATAGGCTTTCAAAGATCAACCTCTCGACCGCATTCATTCTGAGAACCTGATATCAGGGAGTAGGTGGGGTGGAGCGTCGAGCTATTTTGAGATACTAATCTTCGTCCGAACGGTGGCTTAAAGCCCTCCTGAGTCCTGGGTTGATTTTGGGCTGATCCCAGCAGTTCGGAAAACACAGAAACACATGGCACAAGTATCCTGTCATCCACCGAGCGTCTAATTTTGTGACGGCTTGTAGCTGTGGCTATAAAATTGTCGGTGAGGGCAACAAGCAAGCTTCCATTTCACTATCATTCAAATACAGAAAGCATGTGCATGATACATTGCTGCAATGTTACGTTATCACCATAATGCTTAAATACACACCCCGCTCGTAGATAATGTGGAGGTTGCACTTGCATCGCATCTTGTCTAATCATCCTAATCAACATGGCTATTGAACTACTTCCGATCCCTCTGCCAGAGACCGCAGACCCTTCCAAGTTCACAAAGTTTGGCAGGGAAGTCAAAGGACTCGACCCGGCGAACTTTACTCCCGAGCAATTTGAAGAACTCAAGGATGCACTCTACAAGGTATATGTTCCTTCTTTCGTTTACAAGGCGACGACAGGGTGCTCACTGGTTGACACCAGTATGACGCCCTTCTCTTTCGCAATGTCGACATGACACCAGAGCAGCAGTATGCGTTAACAAAGGTTTGTAGCTCGTTGCTGTTCGATACCTCCGTAAATTGATTCATCAGGCTTTTGATCCTGCTTCCGAGAATTATGGACACGGAAATAAGCAGACTGAGGCTGACAAGAAGTCAATCCTACATCCCGATCTCAAGACTATCCCTCGAGTCCCACAAGTTCAGCTCATCGGCAATGGCACTGTTTACAACCACGAGGGGCTAGCTGAGGCCCGTTTAAAGCACCCCCACCACAAGACTTTCCACAAGAGCATCGTGAGCCAGGAAGACGAAGACAAAGGCGTCACCCGATTCTACCGATGGCACATCGACGCTGCACTGTACAACCTTTCGCCGCCAAAGGTCACAACTTTATATGCTCTCAATGTGCCTCAGGGACCGAAGCAGGTTGTGAGGTATGACGACGGTTCCGGAGACGAGCTTCCGGTGCCGCTTGGGACAACTGCTTTTGTATCAGGCAGGACGATGTTCGACATCCTGCCAAAGGAACTCAAGAGCGTCGCTGTTCGTTCGCGGGTCAAGTACGCTCCTCACCCCTATGTGTGGATGGCCCCGGCTCGCGCCAAGTCGACGGGGCTTGGGATAGAGAGTGACGGCCTCGAGTCATCTTTTGACGACCTTCCTCCATGGGAAGAGTCTCGTCGAAAGGTCTACCCTGTGGTGTGTGCAGAAATATGTTGATCTTGCATATTTTCTCAACCTACCGTGGATACAGGTGTGGAAGAACCCTGTCACAGGAGAACTCTCATTCCAAGTACATCCGTGTGGCGTAGCGGAATTGCATATCGACCCTATCCCTGAGGGAAACCCACGAGATGGAGCGTTGTACCCGGACGGGGCCCATCTCACGGATCTCAAAGAAGTCAGAGACTTACTTTATAGTATGCAAAGACCTGCAATAAGTCCAGAGGTGAGCTCTCGAAAACAAACTAGAATGCTGGTTCTGACAAGGTTTCAGTTCGTATATCCTCATGACTGGTATGTTAGATTAGCCTGTAGAATAAATGGCATACAACTCATCTTTAAACCTCAGGAAAGAGAAAGATATGGTCCTGTTCCACAATCGAGGACTACTTCACACTGTCGTTGGAGCTTTCAAACCAGACCAGGTGCGGGCATTTCATCAATGCAACTTGGCTGCATCGGATGAGCCCACTGGGCCGACTGCTGACGATGTCAAGAAATGGGCCTAACAGTAGGACGAATCAGCAATCATCCCTGTAATTTGCGACATACGTAATGACACGGTTCGTATGTTCTGTTTACCATACGGAGAGTTGTAAAAAGTGTCCCAATCAAGTATATACAACCAAAATACCGAAGGTAGGCTGGCCATGCCATTTCACGAGTTCAGGAAAAAGTTGTTGCTGAACTTCCGGGATTCTCCGAACCTCAACACTGTCGCATAAAGTCACGTGATAGACGCTGGAATTGCGCGCGATGAAGATAATTGAGGTCGGGAACTATGTGAAATACAGGAAAGGGAATCTCAGAGTGGTTGTACCAAACACTTCAACAGAAAAGGAAAGGGAGAGAAGAGTAGGAGCCTCGAAAAATGAGGAGACTTCATTGAAAGATGAGAGACAGTGAGCATAACAATTATTTCTGTGCCGGTAGTCTACGCTACTCGGAAACCTCTGCAGCACTATTAATATACTCAAAGCTATGACACGACTGTCCAGCGTGATATATTAGCACAGCCTTTTATTCCTAGATATTTAAGTTGACAACTATAATCACTTGCACAATACCCCCTGAGCAACCACCCCACCAGCGCTTAATGTCCACAATCAGCAAAGGGGACGTTGCCCCAATTTTTGACTTTTCCCAAACACCACTAGCCAAAGTGTACGAAGGGTTTTATGTCAAAGTTCTCGATAATGTCTTTACACGAAAGGAATGTGAGGATCTGATCGCCCTCGCAGAGTCGGATCAAGAATGGACCGCAGCTGAGTTAAACAACGACGTGGTGCCAGATTACAGAAACAGCTTGCGTATTCTGCGCTTCGACCACAATACGGCCGACATGATTTTCCAGCGGCTTTTGCCTTACATCCCCGAACTTATCGAAATTGAACCAGGCGACGAATGGGAAGGAGTCATTGGAAAGCCTGGAACTGTTGAAGGAACTTGGAACTTGGTTGGGTAGGTCTATGAGGGATAGCGTTTTGCGCGTGGGATCTAATGATGATCTGAAGGGTCAATGAACGGCTCAGCTTTCTGAGATATGAAAAAGGGCACTTCTTTAAGCCACATCTGGATGGTCAGATAGAACTTTCCGATGGGCGTCAAGCTCGCGTCACGCTGCAAATTTATCTTGGAGAAGAAGGGGTGCAGGGAGGGGCAACGCGTATACTTGGGCCGAAAGGAAAATATGTGGATATTGAGCCCAAGATGGGTCGAGTGTTAATATTCCAGCAAAGAGGTTTTGGTCATAGTGGAGAAGGAGTGCGTGAAGGAGTCAAGTACACTTTGAGGAGTGATTTTATGTACCGTACTATCTATATCGAGGAGATTGAAGATGTTGACGAGTAGATTCAGAAGTTACTTCAAACATACGGTCGAAAATATTTGTGTTCAGTATGAAAAAAATACAGTAATCCAATGAGCAGCCCAAGTGAATACTTCGAAGAAATGTGGATAGCAAGTCGATCTGGCAACCTCAGCCTGAGCGCTTCAAGGGTGCGCCATTTGCCTCAGCTTGGCCCTAAGCGGCATGGGCAATATCAGAGGTTTCACATATGAGAGTGTCTCAATGAGAGCACACTCGCCACAGCACTCTCATCTGCACTCTCACCACGTTTCGAGCGCAATCTGTGTTCTAAGGCGTAAACGAGGTACCTCTCTTGCTATCCTCCAAACTTTGTGTGTTCTCGTGAATCATTGGAACTTTGTTTCTCGCAGTGCGCACTTCGAGCACCCCAATTAGTGACCTTGTCGAGTTTCTGTTTCTTTAGGAGTTAATCCAAACAATTTATGTTCCAATGTACTGGCAGTTTCATTTTTCGAAGTTGCTTCTCTAACATGGCTACTTACAATGCTTGCCGACATCGGCGACAAACTAATTGGAGTTCCGAATGACACCCAAAGTCCGATAAATGTACATGTCAGCGCCTATCTTTTCTGCTTTTAACTGGTTCAGCCATCATCATCCTTCTCTCCGCCTTGCTGAGATATTATTCTCAAGTGTCCAGTGTTTTGATCAACTTGACTTCCAAAAATTTCCATTGATCTTGATTCCCTCACCCAGGGCGAAATCAGAAAGCCAGCAGAAGCAAGAGGCATGTATTCAAAGCCATACACACGAGCATTCATCATCAAAGGCAATACCCCGTTTTTTACACATCCAGGGTATCTATAAGCTTCGATCAGCAGTCGTCGCTCCCCAAAACAATGAGGAACATGTTCTATTTTTATATAGGCCAAGCAGGCCAAGTGGTGTCGACTGCTTCTTGGCGAATTCATACGAGATGGGCGGACACTGGACGTCAATTTTCAGTAACAGCAATTATTCGCAATGTATCACAGAAATCAAGGGATGGCCTCCTGCAGCTTCGTGTATGAAACTGGCCAAGCATGCCCGCATTTTCTTCTGAATGGGCGCGTATTTGGCTTCTGGACCTTGAGTCCGCAAAGCTCTCGTTATATTCTATCCACAGGAACAGGGCGAAAAGTCAGCCTTTTTCCCTGCATGACATCTGACCATGTCACTTTATCGCCTGTCTATCTTGGACAGTCTGTTTGAGACTCTTGACCGATTCCGTCCTCAGACGTCTTGCGTACCCCACAATATCATGGATAGCGCAACATTCTTCCCCCCCTTGCCTTTACCAGGGTACGGGCAAAGGTGAAAATGTAGTTGTTACCAACTGGGCTGAAAGACCAGATAGCGCAACATTCTTCCCTTCATGGAAGGAGATAACGGTAATCTGGAAGGCTGTCACTCCATTCCTCGTACCTTCACCATGGGCGGCTCCCGTCTTCGTTTGAGATCCGACTCTACTGCGGTGAATTTATATGATGTTCTAACTACCCCACTTTCTATTTGCCAAGGTTTATAGCGCTGATAGTTCGATTCAAGGCGAACACTGCCCTCGAGCTTTGTATAAAGGGATAGAATAAAGCTGGTATCTTCATTAGCTTCCTCTAGCAAACTTCACCATAATGGCTACGCAACAACCAGTCTCAGCCCAACCACCTGCACTAAAGCTCGACAATATCCAAGGGGATATCCTGTTTGTTCCTTCTATTCGTTTGCTACTGCATCTTTACTGACTAATGATACTGCACTGAAGGAGTGGATTGCCCAAGAAGACAGAAACCATGTACTTCTTCCAAATCAAGGACGCCCTCAAATTCCGTCGAGATCTTGTATCATTCGTGCCGCTGGTCAAGAGTGTCGCCCAGGTACTCAAAGATCGCAAGGAAATCGACGAGCACAAGAAGGGACATGGCCAGGGATATGGTCATGGTCACAGTGTCAGACCTCACCTCATCCCTATGGTTGGCGTCAATATATCTTTCTCTCACATTGGTTTTAAGACGGTATGTAATGTCCCCATCAATCTCATTTATTTAGGGTTGACACAAGTCCAGCTCGACATCGACGATAAAAAACTGCACGATACAGCGTTTCTCCGTGGTCAACGACTAGATGCTGGACGAAGCCTTGGTGACAAGGGTACTGGAACTGGGGACAGTTTCGTCCCTGACTGGGACGAGCCTTTCAAGCAAGATATCCATGGTGTCATCATAGTGACAGGTGATAGCCATGCCACTGTAAACAAGACTCTTCACGACATCGAGAATATATTCGGCGTTGGAAGCAACAACGCTTCCATTGTTGAAGTGACCTCTGTTCGTGGTGATGCTCGACCAGGAAACCTATCCGCCCATGAACAGTAAGCAATCTGGTCTTCTTCTACTGAATGCTTACCGATGCCCGTGCAGTTTCGGATACCTTGATGGAGTGTCCAATCCAGCGCTCATTGGGTTCGACACAAACCCTCCTCCAGGACCTGCTCCCATCCGTCCTGGCGTTATTGTCCTTGGCCACGACGGGGACCCCAACGTAACGGACCGTGATGGTTGGATGGTAGACGGCAGCTTCCTCGTCTTCCGTTACCTCTTCCAGAAAGTACCAGAGTTTGACGACTTTGTAGAACGAAACAAGCTTAAAGTCCCGGGCCTTACCGAGAAAGAGAATGCCGACCTCTTAGGCGCTCGCTTAGTTGGACGCTGGAAGAGCGGTCAGTATCCGTTGAATTGAATAATTATATCAATTTTCTGAATATTTTGTCATAGGTGCACCACTAGACCTAGCACCCTTCAAGGATGACCCAGAACTTGGCGCCGACCCCCAGCGGTAGGCACATTTCTTTGGAGTCACTCCCTGACATTAGTGATCCTACTAATTGTCTACACTATTTCAGAAACAATAACTTCCAATTCTCGGCAGAACTTAACTTCCAGAAACTTTGCCCATTCGCAGCACACGTCCGCAAGACCCTTCCGCGGGCTGACCTGGAGAGTCTAGGATTTTCTACCGAGAGGAACCGCATCATGCGCCGCGGAATTCAATTTGGGCCTGAGGTTACCAAGAAGGAGAGGGCGGACAAGAAGACGTACCACGGTCGCGGACTCGTATTCGCTTGCTACCAGAGTAGCATCACGAATGGCTTCCAGTTCATCCAGCAAAGTAAGAAATACCATAATTTCAGGCATTCTGCGCGGTCCTAATGGCATGACATAGGTTGGGTCAACAATCCAACGTTCCCCTTCGGAGAGACCACTCCAGAGGTTCCTGGGTAAGTCTTCACTGATTGATGATGGTATACTGCAAATTGACCATCAAATAAGTGTCGATCCGCTCCTTGGGAGTGGTCCTAATCGCAAGCTTTCTGGTGTTGACCCAAATAATCCTTCATTTGAGCTCGTACTCGACGATGAATGGGTTATTCCTCGTGGGGGAGAATACTTCTTTACCCCATCCATCAAAGGGCTGAGTGACGCCATTGCGTTGGCCGCCTAACAACTTCTACATTTCTGAATCATGTATCATACAAACAACTGTAAATGTGTACAAGCCTTCAATAAACGAGTCAGGGAATTCCGAAACTTCGTCGTATCGTAGATATGCGATAACACCGATCGACGTGACTTCGATGAATCAAACTTTGGGAAGGAGTGCGGCAGATATGTAGAAGATACAAGTCTCCAAGTTTAAGAACCGTCACGCTTCAACAATGTCAACGACACGAAGAATATTCCATTTTTCCTCCCGCACTGAAGTCTCACATCGACCAAATCGATCTTCATTGTCCATCTGGCGTGGCGTTGGTAACAGTACGCCTGTAACACAACCGATAATGCAGAGAAAAGAACTTTCGACACCGCAAAGAAATAATGGATGAAGATGAGCCATGCCATGGCTTGGAATTCTCGAGTGCTCGGGGGGTTAGGAGAACGTCTTGGCCAGAATAATAGGTTGACAAGGTATCCAAAGTAACCAATGATAGCCATTGGTAAGGATAAGCCTGAAGGCATGTTGTTGCCACGAACAATGGTCTCCGATACCATGAGCCTGAGATTGGGGTCAGGTCGGTGTAAGCACGTTTAGAAAGCAAAATTATCTGACAAAATGACAGCGCCAGATACATTGGCAGTCGAAAACATCGCACAAAAAATAATGCTATCGAAAAATGGCGGTATGTGAGTGAATTTGAGAGCATAGACGGAACAATGTTCTCACCAAATGGCACAGGTGAAGCATATGTCGCGGAGATTGCGGATAAAAAACAAACAAAAAATGATTAACCTGTCAAATGCAGTAGATAGTTTGTGTATTGCATCATGGCCAATAATCGAATGGATTGGTGTCGTCGCTTTGTTTCCTTGGGCTCCACTTGAGGATTCGCAAGCAGGCGCTGTTTCTTCGTGATTTAGCATGTGTATTTGGAAGCAGTGAAATAGCGTGGGGTGATGCTAGATGCTTCAGGTATTTATGCCTGAAACTACGACTTCTCAATAGAACAGATTGAGAAAGAAATTTCTTATAATGAAAGAAACTTCCATCGAAAAGTACAACCACAAACGTCTTTTAACCATCTGGTTAGCCAAGAACATAAACAGACAAAGAACCTTTCTTTTTCGAGTCGGCTGCTCCAGGGTGTCATTAAAAGGTTAAAAGACGCGTTAATTCGGGACTTCTGTGCGCTTTAGCTCCAAAATGAAGCAAATGCGGGTATCAGACAGCACGATCAGGATAGCAAAACGAGCAGAATACAGTTACGAATGTTTATAAGAGATAGGAAACAATTACACTTGCAAGAAAAGAGAACAAGTCAGTATCTGTAGCGCGTCGAATAGTCTGCACAGGAAGTCAGTCAAAATGCTACATGTGGCAAATGAAGTTTATTACCTTTCGGAGACACGACCAGACCACGACCTTTAGACGCGCCTCTGTATACTGTTTCAATTATATCAATCAACTAGAAGAGAATCGCTATAAGTTTTGTTGTTATCGTCGGAGTAAAGGATACACACTTCTTGTTTGTTATCCATAGCCCAGTTACTATAGTAAATAGATGGTTAGAAAGTGTCAACGGCGAGAGAGAGATGCGACTAACATTTTGTTGTTGTTACCGGTCCCCAGATCGATCATGATGTGTTTGTTTCTAAGTTGTTGTAGTGCTCAGAGTGTGCATTTTCTGAACGTTTTTGTACTCTTACCGATAGAAAAACATGACAGTGCATTGATCATATAACTCATACATCTTTGAAGTTAGACCAAATCTGTAAGCAGAATGCGACAAAAAGCAAAAGAAAACATACTTTATTGAAATCAGGAACTTCCGTTATGTCAACAAGGTAAATAACGGCGAAGTTCTGGACCTTTTCTGCCACTGAATACAATGTTTCGTCCATCGTCATACACTGGCTATCCCAGTCATGACCGAATCTGATAACCACAACACGATCTTCTTCTGACTTGATAGCTTCGTCAACATGCCAGCCAGAAGGAAGATGGGGCAGGAAATAGGACATTGAGTAAGCTTAGATGGAGAAGATCGTCGTAGTCAACAACAGAGAGGTATACCTTGTGGCTGTGTATCTGGTGGAAGTCTGTGGAACTCGGTAAATAACACGTACAAACAAATGTACTGTAATCTTATCTCGCTTAGGGGCTTTTTTCTTCCTAATTGGAACCCTTTTTGAGCGTTACACAGTTTCGAGACAAGATCCTGGACATAATCACCATCAAGTCAGAGGTGCTGTTAATTCTAAAAGCATGTTAATTTAAACTTTAAATAACAGTCGAGATCATACTAGGTGCTAAGTGCGTAAGCGCCTGTGTAGGCTTGTGTGGTACTAATATCAATGGTTTGACTTTCAAGATGTTGTTCAACGAAGTTTGCAAAATCTAATGTTTTTCCTGACCAGTGTACAACCGAATACAGAAGTCTTCGCCTCCTGACCTCACATATGATTGCTTCTTGGTTCTTCGAGACACCTTGACTTCACGCATCCACTCTTGAGGCTCTGGTGTCCCATCCTTTGAAGTTGAAGATCCTGGAGAACTCGAAGCTGTCTCGCGAGTTTCCGGCTGGCCCTCTTTGTTCAATTTGAACGCCTTGAACTCAGGTAGCGAGCTCAGCTGAGCATAATTATCAACGGATTTTGCTGACGTCGCTGATGATAGGATCAGCCAAGCATGATGATTTTTCCGAATAATACTGACAGCTATTCAATCTGGTAGAACTGGTGGGGTGTGGCCTTTGGAGTCCTCCTTCTCCACCCTTAGGTCTACTACTGCTACTGCCTTCATTAATAGAGTGCTTGTGGGGCAGTGTCCTCTGTTGTATGGTATGACTTGTAGATTCGCCGTCCAACATCATATGTGACGTGCTGCGGGATATTTGGACGATCGGATCCTCTGAAAATCACAGGTGTTAGTAAGGCAATAGATTAAAACTAGTCAAGAGTTAATCAACTTACCTTTCTGAATTTGGGCAGGATTCGGCAAGACCACCTTACCATCATGTCTTCGAGGGAATAACTGGCACGACGGAAAGCACGGGCAGTCTGGAGATTGGGCCGAAGCCGAGTTGTGTGGGTGGCTTGAACGACAAGCCATAGGGGAATTCTAATCCATGAAATGGACAATGGATACAATTGAGGACAAGGATATTTATGTAGTCGTGTGGCCAGCTAACTTGTAACTCTTGTGTCATTGGCCCATTTGTGTCATGGTGTATAGTGTTCTTTAGCATCGTTTAGCAAGATCTTGACTTTGACCCTTGGCAGTGGATCGACTGAATTGAGGGGCTGGCTGCCGCAACGCCGTTCCTTTCTTATCTATGTCTTTCAAATGGTCTTTGATGTACGTCTATGAACATGTAGAAGCCACCCCTGATAAAGGTTATGGGACCTACAAACGTTCTTCATTCCGAGAATTTAATTTAATTTTGTTTGCGTGATCCTGTCCGCTTTCAAAAGTGGCATCTAATCATTATTTCTATTAATCAGCAGCAACAGCGTTACAGCTTCTAGCGTCCGGTGTGCATATTCCATACATAATTGCCGTCATGGGATTTCCTTTCGAGTTAAGTCGAGGCTCATCAAGTGCCTTTGTGTACAGGAAGAGGCCGAATCTATACTCTACTTTTGGCGTTGACTGAAAGCTGTTAAAGGAAAGCATGACTGTATCCGAGTCAATGAATCCAGATCCAAAGATTGATGACTTTATCGCAGTCCATTACAGATTTACAGTCCATTCTCGTTACCCTAAATCCTTCTGACATTTTCCACGCGATCCAAAATTAATGCGGCGTATTTCTAGTACCCGCGACATAGCATGGTATGTGGATGTGGCAATCTATAGACAGAAACTACCGAGTCTCAATGAGACTAAATGCGACACGAATCCTTTACCACAAGAGGTCTCTGAAGACGGTATAGTTCAGTCCTCCCTGGAGTAGCTTGAGCTACCAGGAACATCGACATCGAGGGGATAAATGACAACTTGGTCATATAATGCAATGTTACGCATGTCAATGTGCGAATCAAGTGTCCGTATTCTGCAAATTCTTCATCTTTCCAACTCATTGAAACCTATTCCAAGATTTGAGTAGATAATCAAATTCAACATGGGACGTCGGATATACTTCGCAGTTAAAAGCGCAGCAAAGAAGATTTAGATTCCATTCACGAAGGAAACCTGAAGAACTTACTCATGTCATGCCAGATAATTCCTCAACAGCATAGCAGTAAAATATCGATGCTATAGGGACAGCTTCAACGACCCACGTAACAATGATGACAGAATCATTTTCGTGGTGCCTTCAAGGCTTCTAACAAGGATAATAACACAATTTAAGGATAAATGTTAATGGTCTCGCAATATTGTCCTGCAAAATCTACAAGCGCTCGATGAGAGCTATCAGATGATGCATCGAAAAAATGAAAACATCTCACGCTTTTATTGGCATACCTCTTATGTGAAAGCGTGGTCAGACGCCACTGCCCTTGCGCTCGGGGTTGGATTTAATATCACCATTACCAGTGGGTGATTAATGATTCCTTACCGGTAATGCACAAGGAAGAGAATAGTAAGAGATAGCTTGGCGCAGTATGTCAAATCATTAAAATTTGTTTCTGACGAGCGAGCAAAGATCCGTTAGGCTAGCACAGCAGCAAAACCAATTCCCATCCGATCCATAAAACATAAACACCGGATGCATGGCATACAAAAGGAAATCGCCTCCCCAGTCCAAGGTACCGTTGTCCGAAAAAAAAACGAGCCAGAGATACGGTCCGTAATATCAATCCTAGTCTATGCTTCCTGGACTCAGTCAGAACACGGTAAGCCTAGGATAAGGCAGAAGAAGTACACGGTCAATTCATAGGGCCAAGTTCGAAATAACCTTTCAGAAGAGCAAAAAAACCAGTCCAGAAGCCTTTAGCCATAGTTAATCAGATTTGATGTGAGACACCCAGAGACGGCATTCTAGCAGTTGGGCCTGACAGAAAAGGACAGAGAGATGTTAGTACTGCCTGAAAAGATAACACATAATTTTGAATACGTCTGTCATGCCAATGAGCGTTTGGATATCGCAGAAAACACCTTCGGCATCTTCCCTTGCTCTATTTTTGCATTTTTCGTAGACATCCATGGTGTCGAAAGCCTCCTCGTCCAAAGGTTGGCCAAGTCCGTCATCAACAAACATATCACTTGACCAGAACTCGGACCGATAATGATCAGAAAGGCTCTTTAAGATCCCATCCATCAGAGATACAGAAGTTAGGATCGAAATAGGAAAGCGTTGAACGTCAGGTTCTATTTGGAGTAGTAATCAGTAAGGATTAACGAATCAACCTAATAAAAGCAATCACCCCTTAGAAAGTTAAATAGACAGGACCATGCAGTAATGGTTGCTTGTTTCCAACCTTCTTGAAAGTCTAGCAACGAGCGGAGTGACGGGAGTGCAAGCCATAGCTCATCCAACACTGACTGGGGTGTGATTCCTAGTCTATAATCAAACGCCGATAGTATATCGCGGTGAGCAGCCTGAACAGGATTAGTCACAGCTGAGGCAAGCGATGAAGGTGCGAAGGTCACCTCCAAGTCCTCATAAGACAGTGTGTGCGGAGCCAGTGTGACATATTCGTGGGCGTAAACAGGCACTAATGGGTTAAGGAAATCTCGATGAAACTAATGCGCGAACTATAGTAAGCAATGACCCAGAATCAGTATATTGTAGATACCTTGACGCTTAACGATAAGCATGCGATTGCTATGTCCCAAGAGATAAGTCCAAGTCCTTGTTGTTCAAGAGCTTTAGTACTCCTGTATAGATTTGAACAATTCGGGTTCCCTGAATCGTCTTTGCATGGCGTCTGAAAACTTGCTGGCATTGTTAAAAAGAAAAAGCGAAGGAACATCCAAACTGCGTGAAACCGTGTTTCTGAGGAGCCGTGCAATTGATCATAGAGGTCATCACCAGTACTAAAATAGCTCGAGTCGCTTGACAGACTACTGCAAACAGTGCCTCCAGAAGATTGTAAGCTGGACGGAGACCCAGGTGACGACTGTATGGCACCGGTTACTCTAGTTGACTTAGCCGGCAATACCTGTACAGACTAAGGTGAGCAGAAGTAGGTTTCGCAAATTTGGAGTGATAGACTTTTAAAAGCCAAGCAACAATGGTCTTTCGCCTCTTGGACCCAAGTCCAATGGCAACTTCCCAATCGAACCTGATGTCGTCTTCGATGCTGAGCTTGCTGTCGTCGTCAAGTGGGCTACATTCGCCACGATTCTGGATCATGCATGGAGGGGGGCGAATAGATATTCCGGGAAGCAGACCATCAGCCATTCGGCCTTCGGTTTCACGTTGTAAAAGACGCTCAAGACGAATTTTTGCGAAGGTCTCTGAGCTCATGGGCAGCTTGGCTACATGTTCGGAAGGTGGTGCAATAATAGGAACAGGTAGTGTTGCAGCAGTATGCCTTTTAGCAGGAATCGGCGTGGCTGGGACAGTCGGTACCAGCGGAGCCTGTTGGAAAATTCAAGCAAAGAAAAAAGCGTTAAGAATGATCGTACTTGTCGACCATCACTATCAACCGATTTGAGGGACTCAGCTCGACGGAGACTGGCAGTTCGACGCGCATATATTTGGTCATACGTTCGAACATTGACGTCCTTGCCCTGTTTCTGTCTTTTGGTCAGCGTTTCGTTTTCGCCCTGAACTAATCCATTTGACAGTGCTCTTTTGATTATCCGATATTGAGGAGGCATTTTGATCTTCTGAGATGAGCTATCGAAAAATATACGTTAATTTGACTCAGAAGCAGAGTCGTGCACTTACATGGAATTTTTCGGGACTTCGAAAGATATGGGTGAGATTTCACCAAAGGAACTGTCTATTTGACATAGACTAGCTTTCTCATGTGGAACGGAAGAAATTTCTGGGGTTTGTACAACACTTGAATCTGAATAGAAAGAGAAATCTGTTTTATCACGTAGTTCGCGTTCTCGCAAGGCTTCAAGAAGAAGTTGATGAAGCTTTTGGCCAAACCCTTCCGTCGTAGTCAAATCAAGTGGGGAAGAGGAAGAGATATTTGATAAAGAAGAATTTGAAGTTGAAGTTTTGTTTGAATCATATTCACCCGAACTATTTGAGCGTGGGGAAGAGCTCGTGAAGTCAGGAGGGCTGCTAGACAATGGTACATTTGGAATTTCGATTGTTTCTTCGTAGTTTCCTTCCTGTTCAAATGAGCTTTGGTCGGGTGGCATTTGATGCGGCGTTGTCTCTAGAAAAGTGGGACTGGATCCATGAAGTGAGTTGTTAATGGGATAATGATGTAGCTCCAATAGACTTGAATGTTCTCCTTCAATGAGAGCTCCAGGAGGCATTTGGATCCAAGAAATGCAGAAAGTCTCAATTTTTGAGAGAAGAATACCTGATCAAGGGGAAAAAATGAAGTGAAATGATGGGAGGAGGAGCCAATCTTGAATATTGAATCGTAAAGTTACATAACATCACGTGATGTCAAACACGTCGCGTCGCGTCGCGTCTCCGGCAAGGGGTCTCGGAGTCCGCCAGCATTAGTGAGTCAATGACCAGCGGTCAACGTTTGATGGGTCTATTGGCCGAGTCATGACTTATAATCAGTCAAGGTCTAGTCAATGGCTCTACGATCGCTTGATAAGACGCTATTACAATGCTATTAACTTGTTTGTGCCCTGATACAACTCTTGAAAGTATATAGAGCATGCTCTTTAATTGCATCCATTTAATATTCCCACCGTAGAGACAAGGATAATGCGTAATGTACAGAGTTTTCAGTTGATTCCAAATAAAAAGAATATGCTACGATGTAAATGTGCAAAAAATGAATGTGTCCTTGGAGTCAATGGCATGGAATAACTATAGAATGCTGGGTAAAAGACAAGGATCATGAATTACCAAGGATTCGTCTAGGGGTTTCGACCATTTGTCTATAGAGAACCAGTTAGATATTTCCGTTCGCTTGAATCAAGGAACAAAACGTACCTGGACAAGCGACAAAATAGCCTTCAAGGGCGTTAACAAACCGATCTTGATATTCTGTCGGTGGCATGACAGTAACTTCTTTACCCGATTGAAGACCTTGCTTCGCCTTATATTCGAGGGTTTTGGCAAAAGTGTAGCTGCCTATAGTGTCAACAAGCCCACAAACAATCTCCTTCTTTTCCTCGTCGATTCCCAGAAGGAGTCTGGAAAACAAACGGTCAACGCAGTACATTAAAGGACCCAAAGACAAGACTGACGAGTAGTCCATAATATTACTCTTGGATAAGAACTCCGCATCGTGCTTGATGGCTTCATGAAGGACTAATTTGGAATGTGGACGGACTAAAGTCAGTGTGCGCTGTTGACCTGTAGGTTGACGATCAGGTTAAACCCTTAATTGTAATGACATAAAAAAAGAGCTTACCTTCAATCCACTCCCCGTCAAAAAGTGTCTTCGTCGTATCTCCATGTGACCTAACCTTCCTTCCTTGGATGCCTTTCAAGTCGAACGTCTTGCTTATCTTCTTATCGAAGAATAGGTTTTCCATCACCAAGAGATCGGCCTTCGACTGAACAGCGCCAGTTTCCAGATTTCGTATTTCGACAGTGTAGAACCCAATGAGCTTTGCGAGGACAGTTGCCCTGCTCGCCGTTGCGTCCATGTACCGGAAGTACGAAGGTGCCAGATCAACAAGAACTTGCCTGTTTGACGTAGAATGAGAGATCCATTAAAAGGACAATAGGTGTTTGTACATACAAATCAGCAACATTCCAAGCATTAACCAGCGTCTTGATCACGAATCGCTTGTCGCTAGTCTGCCAAAAGTTGGACTTGCTCTTGCCGCCTTCAGCCGCCCAATTCGTGCTCCTTGACAAGCTCTGAACAAATCCATCACTGATACCACATCGCTTTCTCAAAACATCGAATTGTTTCGCGTAGTAGACCGTACAGCTGAATTTTAGTCGTTTACCAATGGTCCAATCATACTTGATATGGGGTCGTTCATCGAAAGTGGTGATATCAGCTAGTAGTGCATGATGCTTTTTCGCAGAAGATGGTGGTGGAGGAGTTGAAGGTTGTGACAATGTTTCGGAATGAAGAACATATCGTACAGCCGAGTTGATTCCATGGGCTAGTGTGCTGGCAAATCCAGATGCAGTAGAATGGTGGACTGTTTCAGATTTGGCAGATGCCTCTGGGGTCACGGGAATTGGCGTAGAAGGGGAAGATACACTGTTTGGGGTTTTCTGTCCGTCTTTCGGAGGCAAAGGTGGAGGAATGTCGTCTTTGCCAACTGTGACCTGACTTTCTGCACTATTAGCAGAAACAACAGAGCTGTCTTTGACCCTTCGTATATGCGTCTCCACAATTCCAGTACTTGGTTTCTCTGAGTCGACAGAGGGAGGCGGGGAAGGGATACTGTTTTCGAGGTCCTGCAGTAACTGTATGCCTGTTTCAACACTATCTGATGTATCCATAGTGCCATCCACTGCTTCCTTGCTTATCCCCACATTCGCCTTAGCTTTGACTGCCGTTGGCTTCGTGCCCGTAATGATTTGCGCTGTGGCATTCGACAAGCTGGCAAATCGAGATGGGGTAGTCGTCCCGCTAGGTTGCTCCGGGATCGATGTTTGTCTCAGAACATCCCTAATTGAAAGTAGTGATGTTGGATCTCGAGTATGCTCCTTCCTTGATATGACAGCAGAATATTGTTCAGGTTCATTCCAAACAACGTCTTCCTGGTCTGGATCTGGTTGGTTCTTCGACGATGAGGATGCGAATAACCTATAACCAGCAGCCACAGAGAAAAAGGACGACGTTCCAGAATCTGTGATGGTACGGGGGGTTGCAGCGGGTTGCGATGCTCCAAAAGCAGCTCGAGCTATTGATAGATTCGCTAATTCTAGCTGATAGTCGGTAGTACTAAAAGTAGAGTCAAATTTGGAAAACATGTTCATTTCCGAGAAAAGAAAAGAGGACAAAATTGCTGGGGAAAAAGACATACCTGAGCGTGTGTGCAATGATACTTCCCCAATCATCCTCTCTCACAATGATATTGCCTCCTGGGACAGCGTGACATCCTTTACCCCACCATTCTGGCTCTTCGGCGATCAAATCACCCACTTCCTTCGCTTTCGAACTGGAAAGATGTTTCTTCTGCCACGCTTTGAGTCTTTTCTGTGTGCCTTTCCCAGTCGCAATGAAAGACCTTCTAACATCATTCAAAGATGTTTCGGGTGTCTTCGCTAATTGGCTGTAGAGAGATTGTTCAATCTTTTGGAAGTTATGTCGCAACGTGGAAAGCAGTCGCCCCGGATCCTCTTTAGGTGGCACTGTTGGCGCTTTCGATGCCTGCGTATCCGTGCTGACACTGGATTGGGTGGTGAAGTATGATGTATTTGGCCCATGATCTTTTGACGGAGAATTGGGGGCCGTCGGTGGCAAAGAAGGCAAAGGAGAAACGGCTCTTGGGGTAACTGACCCGGATCCTTCAGCAGTAACATCAAAGGCAGCATATTCATCGTCTATTGACGGCAAACGTGGCAATGCCTTCTGAGTAGCGTCCTCGGAGTTCAGGACTTTCTCCTACGATGGTTACGTCATAAGCCTATTTGAATTCAAAAGAGGGAGGGAATTCAGCGCACTATTTTGTCAATGTGGTCCGCGACTCCTTCCCACCATCTTTTAATCTCTTTCCTCAGAAATTTCTTTTTGTCTACGGTTGTCTCAGGTTCTGGTTTTGAATCGTATCTGGTGGGAGTAGGGGATGATCTTTCAGTCCCACGGGTTATTTGCAATCGAGGCACCCTGAATTCAAAGATGTCCTCGATCTTCGAAAGCGACAGCGATATTTGACCAAGGGGTGTAGAGAAATGTCGGATAATGTTGAACCTAGATGGATGAAGGGAATTCGACGGCCCAGACGATGGATTTGTGTGGTCGCACAGGGGAGGCGTCAAAACGTGTATTGATGGCGAATAAATAATGAGTTCAAGAAATTTAGCGTATGAGATTAAGCTGAGAAACGAGTCAGCAAGTCCTTGAAACTGGATACACAATATAGCAAGCGTACTAGGTTCCATCGTCCATTAATTTTCTTGAAGTGCTTGCATTACAGACAGCACAGGTCTCCCACACGCTAATATGCTGTTCGTCGTTAATTTCATTTGCATCGTGGGTGCCAACTGGCTTCTCCTCCTTCGACTTCCCTTCGGTCTCTCCTTCGTCCTTCTTTGCTTCCGTTGAAGTCTTAGAGGAACGGAATGTGATCCTGACTCCGTCATGAATAACTCTAATCTCGTGTTGTCCCCTGGTAAATTTACATTCCGGCCTATCACAAGGTAAATTACTTGACTTTGTGAATTCTTCGATCCATTCACCCAATGTACTATCGCCATTCGAATAATATCGATATGTTATCCAGTGTGGTTTACCGCAAGGTGACAGACCGGACGTAGGTAGGTTAAAAGGAGGTGTCTTGACGTTGTTGGGAGAGACTGTGGCAACAGATGCCCCACTTGAGGAGGATGCCGTACTATTCGTTGTAAAGGTGGAGGAGCCTTGACTGGGAATATCAGACGTGTTCGTCAAGGATGGAGATGGAGCAACATTGGCGGGAGTCTTGGCGGGAGCGACCGGAGGCACGTGGGTTGAACATAACACTGAAATTTGTTGTTGGCGAACGAAACCGAGGATACCAGACATTCCGCGTCCTTCTGCGTCCTTTCCATCCCAACCTAACAAACTCGTCAAAGCCAGTCTTTCGTCGCCTTTGAGTCGCCTTTTGGGTGGCTGATTCTCAAGGTCAGCGATACTAAGATTCTCCTTGTCGGCCAAGTCCACGAGAAGTTTAGGGGCGTTGAGTATGACACCCGGGGATGTTGACAAAAAACCTTTGGATTCTTCAATACGCTTCAAAGCAACAACAAAGGGTAAGGATGGCGTGATAGCCCCGCTATCGACTGGAGTAGAGGAATGTGTCGATCTCCGCAGAGATAAACGACGTTCTCCTAGAAACGAGAACCGATTAAGGCGCAACCCGCTGAATCCATGTCCATCAGTTGATCTGCGGGGAGATGAATCTACTGGAATATCAACTGTCGGAGCATGAACGAGGTTCACGGTTAAATCTAGAGAACCCCCACGCCCAACGGAATTTATTGTTTGTGACCTGTGGCTCAGACTTCTCTTCATGAAGAAATTCGTGAAACTCGATGGGATATTCCGCATTTTGGGACGGGTCGGCCTCCATTGATTGACCCCTTTCTCCAATGCGGGGTTGCTGGGTGTCGATGGTGATGGTACGGGAAGTTTAGGCCGAGTGAATTTAACTTCCACTCCACTGTCACGAAGAAGACGTTGCTCAAGAATCAGAGCCAGGTGAATGTATATCGCAAGGCGAAGGACCTTTGAAAGTAGCATATGTTGCATGGGGGAATTCACGCCCTTCAATGTAAATGTTCCTCCAATTAACCGTAACTGGGTGTCAAGATAATCATCTATGAGAGGGTTGCTTAGAGCCAGTTAGTCAAAACGTTTTATATCAAAACTTACGTTCTAGCCCATCTAGCCCGTACAAAATAGTGGTCTCCGACTCGGTTTCGGTTTTCTTCAGAGTGAACGTTGCAGGTGAGAAAGTACATCCTATGTTAGCAGGTAGGACGTCGAAACCGCTATCTTCGGTTGGCAAAGGCAGTCGTCTTCCATGTGGTGACAAGCAGAGTAGTAGATGCCCAGGACGGTGCTTTCCTGCAGGTATGTGCGGGCGAGAATTTAAGTCAAAGAGGCGTTGGAAAGGAGAAGGTCCGGTGGATGTGGAGGCTAGAATGTTGGTATCATCTTTGCTAGTCTGGGAGCCAGCAGTGGTATCTTCCTTGGAACTATCCTTGGCTGCTTCAGGTGGTGCTCTGACGGGGGTCGCTCGAATGGTTTTGGAGCTTGACGAGGGTTTCCCGAGACTCTTTTTCAACTGTTTTCCTCGCTTCACCGCTGCCAGCCAGTTTTCGCGTTCTATTTCCTCGCTCATCTCGTCCAAAGCCTCCTCAAACACGCACACCCATCCATCGCGACGCGCCTCGATTCCAGGTTCATGAATATCTTCCAAGAAATGTCGAATGAGACCTGCACGGTGATTTCGTGATTCTACTGACAATGCATAGTTTGGCGGCAGATCTGGAAGAGGTTTGTGCTGGGACATATGCTAGCCGTCGTTGGACAAGGGTGTATATGAGTCCCAGAACATAAATGGTCTGAAATCATATGAGCGTCATGGTGATAACCAGTTGTCTTGTTCCGGGCCTCTGTACGCCATAAATGGGCCTTGCTCCGCCCGTCTCCCCGTCGAGGCCCATGCATTATGAACCACACTGACGTTTAGTGGAGAGGGAGTCGAAATTTTAGCGAATCATAGGAAGAGAAAGCCAACATCCATTGTCCTCTCGAGATTGTCTTTGGAAACGGCAAGGTCCTTGCAGTTTGGATACTCGATGTCGTTGGTGCCAAGGCACACTTAATGGTCAAAAACCGGCTTTCATAATTCTCACGAGGGGCATCCCAATTTGCCCGTCCGTCAGCCAACCCATTTGAAGTGCATCTCATCCCTATTGAAAACGAAAAATAAATTAAACTTCAGTGTAAGTACCTTTCTCTCTAACATATGAACCGACTTATTATTTTTTTCTAGATATCTTCCTTTTGTTTATAGATCCTCGGGGCAGTTACCATGATGAAAATTGAAAATGTATTCGTTCCTGTGGTATTGAATACCACAGGAACGAACCATATTTTTGAAGTAACTTACTTCAAAAATATGGTTCAGCTTTATTGCCAGGCTAATTCACAGCATGGTTGAGGAGCGACATCTTGGATCAACGTTTTGAAATTGTGCTTCAATGTTCTATTTGTTCCATTCAAGTTCAGTTCCGCATTCGAGCCTATTATAAGACAGTGAATCACGAATTGTAACAAGCTCAAATCAAGTACAAATACCAGAAATAAGTATCGAAAGTCCGATTGGACCTTTGTCACCGATACCCACCTGCTCAACGTACAACCAGGGCTATGCAACCTAGCTTCTCAAATTCTTAAAATTTCTGTCGGACCGCACATTCTCATCACCTAGGTCAAAATATATATTTCTATGGGAATGTCCTCTTTCGATGACACCCAACCACGAACTGTCTATTTTCAACGGAGATGGCCACTGTCTACGCTGTAGTCAGTGGGGCATTTAATTGGCAATGGGAACCGTAGCATCTCTTTAGAAATTCTTTCGCGTATGCAACGTCGAAATACTGGAAAGGAGTACCAGGATCTTACGAGACGAGTCCATGTCGGACCTTTCTGAATCTGATTCTCATTCGTCCTATTTTTTTGGTCTCCTCAAGTAGCACAATATTCCCAGATTACTCATAGCCAATTCTCCTTGTATGCAGAGAATCGCAGGCCCTATGTCTATAACTTCTGTGGCGTTGTTGGTTCTCTTTCTTCTACAAGTATCATAACTGACTGTAATGTTCCCAGGACAGAGCCGAACTGTTTCCCACCATCTTCTGTATTGTAGTCACGACTTGTCCAAGAATAACGACGCACAAGTCACTGGGACAATGTCGTTAAAGCTACCTGTGCGTAAAGTATCTCCCGTCGACTCTCATTTGCCCAGAAGCTCTAATGACATGTGAAGTATATTCACATCACTGGGGCCCGAACCACTCTGATTCTCCACATTTTGGCTTCAGCTATCAGCTCCCACTTTGCAAGACATCCTCGTAGTGCAAAGCCGCGAACCGAGTTAGGAATTAGTGTTGTTCAAGTCCGCCTTTCCCCAATGGTCCGCCGCCGGGTTGCCTGAAAACATGATTAGAAGAAACTTTCTCACAAGCGTTAAATGTCAAATTCCATGGCACAGGAATCTGGGGTATACGTCGACCAATCAACACGCTTTCCCCGCATCAGGTCTTTACAAGAAGCATTTCCAAAAATGACAGTTTCTCCATAACCGACCCCCACTCAATCAATTTCAATTCCACCATTTCTCGTCGTTCCACGGGCTCTCTTGTGCTAGTTTTGGTCAGCTGGCTGAGAAGTATCAGCGCCTTTCACTATGAATCTCCCATTCACACACCTTACGGAGCATTAGAAGATCAGGGTCTTACCCTTAATCTAATTTCAGATTAATTGGTAAGAGACTGTATGCTATCGACAGCTCAGTTGGGAGACCGCTATATTCATTTCTTCACACTCTTATCATCAGATGACAGTCGTTACGGGCGGTCATCGCTTACAGTTTCCATCCCGCAGCCTGGTTATTCCCTCGCATTTATTGTTACAAGCGTATATAAGCCTCAAGATTGCTAGCTGCGTTTCTTTGAACGAGCTTTTAACAGGTTCTTCATCTACCAGCTTGAACAAATTTATATACTCCAGCCTCAGCATCCAGAATGGGTCATCCTGATGAAGTCGACGTGATTGTATGTGGTGGTGGTCCAGCAGGTCTCTGTGTTTTATGAACTTTGTCGTCCCAGTAGTAACTCAACGATATGACTTGTTTACAGGATGCGTTACGGCTGGTCGCTTGGCTTATGCAGACCCTAGTCTGAAGGTCATGCTTATTGAAGGTTCACCATATCTTCCTTTTTATCTCGAACTTGTATTAATGGAAAGACAGGCGGTGCAAACAACCGTGATGACCCTTGGGTTTATCGGTAGGCGCCCTTTGAAGATATAATGTTCTACGCCTTACACAGACAACAGTCCTGGTATTTTCGTGAAGAACATGCAAAGGGATGGAGTGTGCGTACGCTTTGTCTTCTGGTAAAATGCGTCTAAATTATGTTACACAGCAACGACAAGGCCACATTTTACGTTGATACAATGCAATCATCTTATCTGCGCGGGCGCCAGAGCATTGTTCCGTGAGTGTCTTCCTAAATTAATTAAGTTCATCAATATTAAATATTACCCTAGATGTGCAAACATCCTAGGTATGAAATCTCATTTCATTGAACGTGATTCTCACCGAGTTGACACCCTCTTCAGGCGGAGGAAGCAGGTATATCATTGTTCCTCTTTATCATCTAAATGGTCAAGCTGACATATAATTTCAATCAGTATCAATTTCCAGGTACATCAATAGCCTTTTTGTTTTAAATAAAGTTTATCTTATCATTCATTCCTGTAATAATAGATGTACACGAGGGTAAGTTGTTTAAGCTAATTGGTCCATAGCCATAATTAACCCGTCGATCTTCTGTCCTTCTATAGGCTTCTGGGTCAGATTGGGGTCAGAGTTTATTTAACCGTGTGGTATCAATGATTTCTGACGCTGTATTGAAGATGACTTCAAGACTCCTGGTTGGACTGCCAAAGGTAAATAATTTTGAAGCAAGAGTTTTGAAAAACACTTACACAAAATCCATAGACCTCCTCCCCCTCATGAAAAGAGCGAGTCAATTAATGCCCAGGACCAATCACAGAAGTCTAATATTATTGTTCACAGCTCGAGAACTACCAGAAGCCAGTTAACAACGACACTCACGGATACGACGGACCAATCGCGATCAGCAATGGTGGAACTATCACCGCTCTTGCCCAAGATTTTTTGAGGGCATCTGACTGTGTTGGCCTCCCTTTCAGCGGTAAGCGCCTTCTGATGCAATTCAAGACACCTATATTTATAAGTATATAGACGATCTCCAGGACCTCGACACCGCCCACGCCACTGAAATCTGGGCTAAATACATCAACCGACACACCGGAAGGCGTAGTGATGCCGCCACTGGTAAGCGTACACATCGATCCGTACCACCTCACAACTAATTGACATATAAAATTCTAGCTTATGTGCACAGCGTCATGGACGTCCAGACCAACCTGTACCTCCGCACCAACTCGCGAGTGTCTCGCGTCATCTTCGAGGGCACCAAGGCCGTTGGCGTTGCATACGTCCCAGCCAGGAATCGCGCCCACCAAGGTCAGCTCAGAGAGACCATCGTTCGTGCACGCAAGATGGTCGTCCTCAGCAGTGGCACCCTCGGAACACCCCAGATCCTCGAACGCTCCGGTGTCGGAAGCAAGGAGTTGTTGGAAAAACTCGGCTTGAAGGTCGTCAGTGACCTTCCAGGAGTCGGGTATGTTAACATTCTCTTTCGAAACTACTTCGATGTTAATCCTCCTCCTTCCCCAGTGAGGAGTACCAGGATCATTACACTACCCTTTCCAGTAAGTCGATAAACCTTCATCTGTTCTATAAGGCATCTGTTTACACGTCCGCTCAGTCTACCGTGTCTCCAACGAAAGCCACACTCTAGACGACTTCTTGCGCGGCGACAAGGAAGTGCAGAAGGAGGTATGGAGCCTTACATCCCTCTCAAACAAAGCACCGACTCATGAACCGCTCAAAAGCTCTTCCAAGAGTGGGAAATCAGCCCTGAGAAGGCAAGGTTGTCATCTAACGCCATCGATGCTGGATTCAAGGCAAGTTTTTTTCCTCGTGAAGCGGTAACCCATTTTTAATCGAGATCCCAGATGCGCCCGACCGAGGCCGAACTCAAGGAGATGGGTCCTGAATTCAACGAGCTCTGGGACAGGTATTTCAAGGACAAGCCAGACAAGCCAGTCATGTGGGTTTTGTATCTTTCTCCTGCCATGGTCCCTCCTTGCTTACCTGATACCTAGGTTTGGTTCCATCGTGTCTGCGGCCTATGCCGATCACTCTCTCCTTCCTCCTGGCAAATACATCACCATGTTCCAATACCTCGTGCGTTTAAATGTTAAATTTCCAGGCTGATACCCCTTCTCACCCTGTAATATCCCAGGAATATCCTGCGAGTCGTGGAAAGGTGAATAAACAATTAGGTCTTGGTATATGCACTGGGCTTACCGTAAAAATTTGCGATAGATCCACATTAGCTCTCCCGACCCATACAAGGCACCATTCTTCGACAGTGGTTTCATGAACAACAAGGCCGACTTTGCTCCAATTCGCTGGAGTTACAAGAAGACGAGGGAAATTGCCAGGCGAATGGACGGTGCGTATTCTATCCAGCATAATTAGGGATATCGTCTGATACCACATAACCAGCTTTCCGTGGCGAGCTCACCTCCCACCACCCACGTTTCCACCCAGCCTCTCCTGCTGCCTGCAGGGATATTGACATCAGGACGGCGAAAGAGATGCTCCCCAACGGCTTCACCGTCGGAATCCACATGGGTATGTAATTTGTACACCTGACCATAGTAAACCTAACATGTCGATGTACAGGAACCTGGCACAAGTGTGTTTGGCTAGTCTATCTGCAGCTTTGCCGCTGATTGCAATTTCCAGGCCCGGTGATGTCTTCAACGCCGAGAAGGTCCATGAAGATATTGTTTACAGCGAGGAGGATGACAAGGCCATCGATGAATGGATTGCTGGTTCGTTTGTGATGGCATTATATTTCGATGTTGTGCTTATTGATTTCCAGACCACGTCGAGACTACCTGGCACAGTCTTGGTATGTAGAAATCACTATATAGTGATAACATTGACTGACCTGATTTTAACTCCAGGAACATGCGGTAATTATTTGCACTTGTAGCAAAAGAAATACCACTGATTTATAAACAGCTATGAAACCAAGAGAGGAGGGCGGTGTTGTCGATGGCCGTCTCAACGTTTTCGGTGTGTAGTCTGGAAAATATCGAAGTGCATCTATAGTGACGTTGCAAAAACAGGAACCGAGAACTTGAAGTGTGTCGACTTGAGTATCTGCCCGGATAACTTGGGCACGAACACGTACTCATCTGCACTTCTCGTCGGTGAGAAGGGCGCTAGTTTGATCGCAGAGGAACTAGGTATGGACCGCAATGAAGATGGTCATGATGTGATATTCTGACTCATTTATTGAAGGCCTCACAATCAGAATTCCTCACGCTCCCGTGCCTCACGCCCCCATTCCCAAGGGCGTCCCTGCCACTCAGCAAGTTCGCTGAATATCGCCTACGTAGGCGTCCGTGGCGTATGCTTGTGAACTGACTTGTAACATCTATGTAAACTGTGAAATATACAATTTATTCATGACCTTGAACGTACAAACATGGCGAGGCAGATATTTTACATTTCACCGCATTCTGCAAGGGGATAGGGTTAGAAAGTATCCATAGTTGATGACACGCAGACGCACCCGTTATCTTGACAACCAGCTTCGGCCTGTTGTTCGGACCAGTGGCGACATTCTCAATCTTCCTCAACGTTAACATCCCATCGATGACCTTCCCGAACACAACGTGCTTCCCATCCAAAAAGTCGCATTTGGCAGTGGTGATGAAAAACTGGCAAGAAATGCTTAGCACATACTATGTGCTGCAGAAAAAAAGTACTCACCTGGCATCCATTCGTATTGGGTCCTGAATTAGCCTGTGCAATAATGAGAATCGATCTGACCTGCCAGTAATGCAACTTGCCATCGATAAAAGACCAGGGCCTGTATGCTTCTCTTGGAAGTTCTCATCCTTAAGGGCAGATGAGAAGTGTTCATGGACAGAGAGCAGATGGCTTACAGGAAACTTGTCACCGTATATTGAGAATGACCCTGTTCCATCACCCTTCAAAAAATCGCCGCCTTCAATCCCGTGAGCGACTGCATGAAGACAACATTTGTGATGCTTACCTTGACACATGAAGTTGGGCACACTGAGGTGACAAATGTAAGCCATTGGATGGATAGAACGTACGAAAACCTACACTCTGCGAGCAGAAAGTCAGTCGATGCCCTGTACAAAGCCTGAACACGAATCACCGATGAAAAGTGGCATTTTTGTATCCCTGAGGCCTCGAATTGACGCTGTCACCATAGAAGATAAACAGCGCATTCTCCAATCTGCGATGCAAAGAACACACCGATATTCCCCTGTACACAGCTGCCTAAAGTTCTCTGCGGTCCTGATACAACATTTAGTCCAACCAATAATGAAACTGAACAGTTAACAACGAACTTTGGCACGATATCGCTGAACAATTCCATTTTCAACCTTCCTGCTGGTGTTTCTCCGATGTTGATATCCATGAAGACTACAGGACGCGTCGATGAAGACATTTCTATTGGTTGTAAATGTATGAAGCCAGGTTCTCTCTCTGCAGCCGTCACGGTCACCGGCGACCGCGCATCTGAAATTCAAATATTTAAACGGCGCTTCATTTCCGATCAATTTGCGTGCACGCAAATAAAGGGGGTTCAGTTCCAGAGTCCATACTTCTAAAGTTGTTTTAAAAGGACGATTTCCGAACGAAAACAACACAGAGAAGCCCCGTTAAGGTAGGTTCATTTTTAAATAAGCTAATCAGAAGCCGACTCTGTTTTCTGTTAGTCGTTAGTTATGAAATCCAAAATCCGACCAAAGGTATTTGGTGAATGTCAGTTATCAAACGGTGGACCTTGTCCTCCTTGTCGAGAACACATGAACCTCAGTGCAGCGATTCAGGCATCAAAACCACCAGATGATCATCTCATTAAGGAACAGCGCGAAATACGAACCAAAATCAACGCACTACATGATCCAATAACGCGGCGCCTTTCTCGGGAAACCGTTTCCTCCATCTTCCTATATGCACTTCCAGATGTTTGGTACCTCGATGATGAAGACGATTACAGCGCAGGTTGTGGAGATGGAGACTACGATAACGTTTATGTCTCTGACAGAGTTTATGGTCCTCTGGCCTTAGGGGCCGTTTGTCAGTCGTGGCGAAAACTTGCATGGAACACACCATCGTTATGGACAAATATCCGTATATTCTTTCAACGGCGTCCAGACCTTAATGATCTTCAAGTAGTCACTGAGTGGTTGAAAAGATCTGGCAACCTACCCCTTTCAATCCGTCTTTCGGAATACAATGACTCCGACTCGTCAGACTTTGAGCCCAGTCAGCGAGCCGTACATAACCTCTTCATCGACCTCGTAAATCAATACTCTGACCGTTGGCGCTACCTTGAATTCGAGGGTTTGCCAGAAACCACAACTCTAGTTGGAAAGGATCACAACTTTGCTCCATTCCTGCGTACACTCAGCGTTCAATACGCACGAGATGAAGGTGCTATATTCGGTGCAATGTCTGGGGCGAAACCACGGCCTACTAATGTCTGGGCAAGATATTGCCGCTTTAGCGCGTTGTCTATAGACTGGTCGCACGTTACGAATATTTCAATGACAGGCATTCGACTGCCCGAATGTTTTATGGTTTTACAGGCGTCACCTCAGTTGACCCACTGTCGTTGGTCAATTGAAGAGTCAAACGACAAGTCGGAAAGGCTTCCTCCTCCGCCCGTTCTTAGTTCGCCAAAACTGCATGAAGCATTGCAAATAATGCATATCTCAGGCTGGAAACTGCCATGGCCTTTGAAATCTGGTCCCACGGTATTCTTCGACAGCTTCAATTTTCCTGGCTTGACATCCTATATCTTGGACAGCATTGCTGTTACGATTGAATCCCTCCCGTTGCATCTTGAGCGTTCTGCTTGTGCCATGACTGCGCTGACAATTAGCTATTCAAAATGTCACTATGAATCTCTCTTGTTTCTGCACTCAAACAGGCACCCCATCTAGTTCATTTAACTCTCGATCAATTGGACTATGGTCACAGTAAACACGACGTCGACTTTCTATACCTACTCGCCAATACCTCCCTTCCCTATGATCCGCAGAGCAACAACGATAATTTCACCGTCACATTACTTCCCAACCTCCAGTCGATCAAATATATGCGAAAACATGGGGAAACATGGCCTACAGACTGCTTCTGGGACTGTGTTCCGTACATCATTGGGCCGATACAACAAATCCACCATCCAAGAGGGCGGCCACTGAAGAGTATACGAATTGGTTGGCTCAATACAGGGAAAGAACTTGTACCGCAAGTTATGAGAAAAGAAACCGTTTTGAAATTGCTGGAAATATCGGCCGCGGGGATTGTCTTAGATTTGACAGAAAAATATTCAAGGCACGATCTTCTCAAGTTGTCCATGAACTTCCACGGTATCGTCCCAAAAGTTTGAAATTTCGAAATTTCTGATCATTCGGACCATCGTATTCCTTTAGTAAATAATTCTAATACCCAGGCTTTACGCTACTTTACTCCTATTTCTATGTACGTTCTGCACATTTTTCCAGCATCAGCCTAATGAATAGAAAATGAATCAAAATTTAGAAGACCTGCAAGTCTGTCCCAGATGCCATCGGCTATTTTCAAGAAGTCTTAGATATCTAGATGGTTACTTCAAAGATTACGACTGAGCCTTGAATGTCTTCTGAATGGGACATTGAACACTCAAACTATCTACTGTACTTAGAGCAACCGGCAGGCAACAACCAGTTTGCCACATATATAGCGGCCAGTCAAGTTTCATTTTGAAGGAATAAATTACCCAATAAGAAAGATGTTGCCATGATAATGGCCATGTCCACAATAACTTTATTTTTCATCCTCTTCGTCCTCCAGACTTGCAACCGACACATATCTCCACGCCTGCACCGCATAGACTACCATACTACACATTAACAAGAAATTAAAAGGTGTCCACGGGCCCAAACCGGAGCCCTCTCCAATTACCCACGGCGCCTTTGCTATCAACTCGAACACCACCGCAGTTAGTGTCACTCCCGTATTCGCCTTGTACATACCGGCAAAGGTTTGCATTCTATAGTTTAAGATGAGTTGGAGCGCAAGGCTGAGCAGGCCCAGAGGTTCATGGAGCAGGTAGTTCGGAGCCCAAAAGAGGAATTGACAGAGGGAATTCTTGAATGGCTCCCCGTACGTGTATCGTGGGGCGATGAGGTAGTACTGTTGATGGAAGATGACATAGGAGGCAGTGGAGAGGACCAAATAAGCCTAGGAAAACGAATTGTATATAACATCAGCCTGTAGTTAACACTCAGAATCTGAAGAGAATTTGCGCACAATCATGATAGATCTAAGGCTTGTGCGCGCTTCAATGCGCTGGCTAGTTCTTTCGGCGTGCGTCGCTAATGCAAAGGTGATGATAGGAACAACCTTCTTCCACCACCGAATTTCACCGCGAGTGATGGCTTTGAGTATTAAAAAAGCCGTAAACAGCGCATTAACCATTCTAAGATACTTAAGGCTTTCTGAAAATGAGATTGACTCCTCTTGCAACCGTTTGTATACAACCGTGGCAATAGACGATAAAACGACCGAAATAATTTGAAGAGCAGAGCCTATAATCGAGATACCAGAGGTGGACGACCGGGTGAACCAATACATGATATTCAGAACGGCTGCGATGAAATAAAGAATGTCCCTAAGGATGTATACCCACGTCATGATTCAGTCAGAGGGAAGTCCAAAAACAAATCCGTTTCATTACCTGATCATACCGAGCGCCATTTCCCGTCGTGGATGAAAATCATCGCGGAATCTGTGCCCGGCAAGACCTTCTACAAGCATTGAAAAAGATCCATTAATTCACTGTAAACAATCATTTGAACAAACGTACGTGAATATTCGAAAAGCAAATGTTGAGAATGTAAACCATGCTCTGCATCCGTCATATTGTGCGGAGGCATAGCTTCCGCCATTGTATTTCCAGCAGTAAGTTCAAAAAGGTTGACTCCAGAGAATGTGATATTCCATGTTATATTGACGGTCGGGCTTTCCAGCGCTGGTATTAGGAGTAGCATAAATTAGACATGTGACTAAAAGTAATGATAAAAAACTGTACATTCTGATGATTCCCGAGCATCCACTTCTATACATTGTTGTCGATTGACAGGGACGGGAACAAGATCCTGATAAAATAGTATTTTAGAGTGATATAGTACCAGCGTAACAGTAATACCCACCTTGGTTCCCCACGCATTATCGGCGAGCGACAAATACGGCGCATATGCCCACTCCGTGCGTTCTTTACCAGTTTTCTCTGATATCTGGGCAATCCGAATCTTCACAGCGTGATTTCCAATCGCATAATAACTATGAATGCAATCTTTCCAACTTGCCCAAGCCCTGAAGCCATTGATAGTTGACAGTCTTCCGCACTAGATTGATAAAGTCAGCGGTCGGTGATAAGAGATGCATGTGAAGTGTTTACTGAATAAGACTTGAGCTTTGCGTGTGCATTATCGAATGCAGGCTTATTAAAAATCTGCGTCATATCGACAACCCGTAGAAATGATCGTGTGATGATGTATGGGTGAGAAGAAAGAACAGATCTCCCTTTGGTAGAGGCCCATTTTTTGCGGTTCTCTGCAACTCCGAAAGACAGCACAATGTCGTCTTCTTCGTAATATGTTTCATCGTCTTCTACGTCTTCGGGTTGAAAAGAGTCAGGGCATCTTGATTTGATATCGTGGAACGCAATCAATGGTGTAAAAGTACCATATGAGTCGACGATATTGTCCGCAAGAGATGGAAAAGCCGTGTCAACTCTAACATGAAGGTTTAGACTTGGTCATTGAGAGCAAAAAGTCTGCTTACGGCCATGGTCGCATAGGAGGATATTGGGCCTCGGAAGGGATCCAACTTGAGTAAAACGTGGCATTATCCAGAAGAGAAGGCGAAGTCGGTATTAGCACAAATGAAGCACGGAGGTCGTAATTGTTTAACTCCCGTAACTTACTGGCACATGTGCAGGTGTCAGCTTGCTGTAGAATGAAAAAGAAATTTCACTTACAAAATTTCTGTGGGTACTTGAAGATTGACCGATTTCTTCTTATTCTTGTCCTGTAAACGTAGTCCTTGGAATACTTTCTCCGAGAAAATGGCCGTTTCGTCAAGCTTAAGGTTTTGATGACTTTGCATCCAATCTGGATATCCCACCTCAACTCCGGATATCTTGGTTTGTGGAGATCGTATCCAGACTGTTGCCACGACATCAAATGTCTGGTTCCTGTCGATGAGTGGGCGGACAATATCTTGCGGACGATATGAATTCTTGGGATCCTGGTACAAGAACTGGTATGGGTGCCTGAGGAGTGCTAATCGATTCTGCAACGCACGATACGATGCATATGTACCCCAAAGTCCAACGAAGGTGAGAACGACATATAATATGCATTTGCATCCAAATTTGGTCCTTCGTCGACGAGGTGGCCCTGGATCAAGTTGGTTCAGTTTATAAAGGCTGGTACTATCTGGTGTTAATGCCATGGATGGTATGATACGGAACGGAGGGACATATATGTGGCCAGAAACGTCCACCAGCAAATTGCCAATTTCAGGTCACACGGTACGGTACCGAAAAGGTTTCCATGACTGGTTGCAAAAAATGGATGATATAAGATGATACAGGAGCCATCGATTGGACACAGAAGATTTGTGTGAGGAACAAACGAAAGAGTTTCGATTTCCCGAATTGCCCCGGTCAGCGCTCCGACATCACTTGTTCTTACGTAATCAACATAGTTAAGCGCCAAACTTACAAACATTGTAACAACCAACACTTTACATGAACAACTCACCTTCATTACACGTTAGACTTATTGTCATTCTCTAACTATTATGAAGATCACATTCAGGAGACAACGGTTGCATTAGTTAAGCTGCATAAACACCCTGTTAGACGTTTGACCGAGTTTGGGTGCATTGAGCAATTTCATGGAGTTGGGATACCTTCAATTCAGAGGTAATGGCAGCGATTCCAATTCGTAAACCTGTATGAAATGTAAGTTAACTTTTGTGGTTAAAATGTGACCTAGTACTTCTCACTTTCAGTGATCGTCTTAATACGAAAAAGGAGAAACCTAAAATACACCGAAGGGGAGTCGAACCCCTGCCGCTTGCTTGGAAGGCAAGCATGATAACCGCTTCACCATCGGTGTGACAATTTCGAAATGGTGCTTTAACAAATCATTCATTTCATGCTTCGTACTCTACTTCAAAAGGCGCCTGAATTTTTGAAGGATAAACATCACATTTCACGTAACGATTAGCGCGATTGCTATATGTCTCGTTTCATATTTGAATGCTGTGGCATTGGGCTGGTCTCATTCATTGAGCCTTTTGGACATACAGAGGTCACCTTTGGCAATCGATACTGCTTGCAGCTGGTGTAAGCCTGCCGCCTTACTACACTATTTTTTCTGTTGTATTGGTGGCAATTGGCTAAAAAGATGTCCGTTAAAATTTTGGCTCTTGAAGTCCTTTAATCTTTTCTTCATAGTTGATAAGCATATCCAGTCAGGGGATAACCATTGTCACTGTGGTGAACACGAGGTCTTGTAAGTGTTCAACTACCGAGTGGGTGCTTTTAGCATTCTCTGACTTTTTTCAGCCGAAGGCCAGGGACATTTGGATTAGTTTCTGGAAATCTTCTCATCATCTCGACATCAAACCAAGTTTTTTGTCAGCACACAAATGGTATCGTTGAATTCGCGATGCTGAATCCGGTAAAAAATTTAGTAATTTACGGCTAAGCTAATGTTGCCCAAGTTTTCCAGATACGTCCCTACTGAAGCTTCCGTCTCGTTTATCCTCAAATCAAACAGTGCTGTCATTCGGTCATTTGGGACGGCGATACGACTTTAGTTATGGTTAAATCAACTGACGTGATGCTAAGGAAAAAATCCAGGGGTTGGTGGCCCCAAAAGTTGGCTTTGCCAGGCTCATTTACATCCATTCCAAATCAAGAGCGCAAATTAAACAACGAAGGGCCCATCCGTGATTAAAGGAGCATTGCTGAAATTGGTCTTGACTAGGAACTACTCTTGGATATTTAATCGAGATTCAGGTAATAAATGAAAATGAAGATGTGTATTGGCCGCACGGGGGCCGTGACTGCAGGCCCCATAAATCTTCTCCAAGCCATTGGCCAGGATTGTAGACACGCTGGCGACATGTATGACCTATTACCTGCCTCGAGAATCATCGGTTCATTTTGTCACCAGAATTACTGCAGGATAAACCCCAATCATATCGTCTCAACGTAACTCAAGTTAGATCTGTAGTCTTTTCTTTTCTTTTATGCAATTTGATTTTCATTTTTCTTAGTGTTTCATTGCAACAACAAAGAATGGGTTAACCAACATCAGCCAAATTTCTTTTGCCTCACATTTTTCTGCAGTGCATGGTTCTAAGATTTCATTAAATTTTCTACATGGCCTGCTGTCGCATTATTGTACCCCAGCATTTTGATTTTCAGAACACACTTTTTGACGCTTTGAAACCTGCATTCAGAAAGAAGTACACTACACAATGCGAGAAAGAATTCTCAGAGCAATTCTTTCTCTATTTGAACATGGCTCTACGATCAAATTTGACAACCTATTTATCGGGTGCTCTCTACAGAATAATCGAACCTAACTTCCAACTATTCTTTCCAAAGACAACGCCACGATCCAGATAGCATCACTTCGAGACTCACGCCATAGGAACAGTGGCAAAGTCGACGTCGAACAATTTTCATGTACTTCGAGGCGGATCGTGCAGTTTCAGGTGGATCAAGCTCTTTACTATGCGCTAGTAGACCATCGAATCGAGCGTCCCCGGGTCGTGCCTGGTGCAGGTCTAATAGATTTATTTGCCACAAGAGTCAAGTCGAGTCGGTCCATTCAAAACCGTAACTCTCCATTCGCCTCTCGCGAATCGTCGCCGCATTTCCACATCAGCGGCGAAATTGATACTAGCGGAAGATTCTTCATTTCGGGCAATAGCGCGACTACTCATGTCTGCTCAAGGGCGTCCTATTTTTCAAGGCAAGTCTTCCGCTGCGGAAGTCCACCAGCGATCAGCCTCCTGAGCCTGAGTACTCCAACTTTCACGACGAGGTTTATAGGATCTATATAGCTGTTCATTTTATTCCTTTGTTCCGTAACATTCGGAATATCTGGATCTGGAAAAGGCATGCACATATCCTAATCTAACCTAACCATCAAGCCTACACATTTCCCAGTGCACAATAGGATTCGCAAAATCGGCTGCTGCATTCATGTCTTCGGGACTGTGGTTGGGCGACAACACATAATCTCTTTCAAGGAAGTTTTTTCTCGCTAGCGTCTTTCCACGACTTTATGTTTCAAATTTGTCGCTGTCATCTCATTACCTTGCCATGTCCAACGTCAATGATACGTTATGCCCATTGCCTTCGATGTTCTTTCCCTCTCCGGGTCCCAACTCATATCTTGTCAGCTTTTGTTTTATTACCGATCTTAAAAACTCCAGTTTCTCTTCAATGTGACCCAACCCCCTTTGCCATCCACAGGAGCACTCACTGTTCAAGGCATGTTTTGCGTATTCGCTCTGAAACGGGCCTGCATACGCATATGTGGACACTTGACATGCTTTCCGATAACATCTTTTAGCTTCAAATGGGAGTCCATGAATTATATTCGTTGAGCGAGGAGCTATTGAAGATTGAGAGGTGAGCGGAACAGATAAAGATAGATAAGCCAGGCTAAAACCGTTATACTCAGATATCAGTTGATACAGATTCTCAAAGCGATTGGCAGGCTATCCATCGAAGGGGAAATAACTTACCTGAAGGCCGATGCCTATGAGTTGTAGTCATTGCGGAAGTGCTTCGTTGAGATACAACATCAATATGGGCCTATTGCGAACATTATCCACACCGCAGTTATAATTTCCGAGTCCCACCACTCCCAGTGTTGAAATGGAATGCTTCGAGCGCGTGCTTTGTCCGAAGGTAGCGGGTGCATGAAATCTTGATCTGGTTGGTGAGGAGTTTGCCGTCGTTGAAATTAATCACTTGTTCAGCAGTCTAAGGAGCGGAAAATCCACAACAGAAATGCGCTTTTGTTTCTCGTCAGTTTGTATCATCTCGTTGCTGAGTCAAGTAGAAATCGCATACGTTGCTGGCCACCATTTCATGAGGTCCTCTTGGCGCATCAACTAACTAAAAATCTTCCTGCCACCGCCCTCCGATTTGGTCCATGGAAGTCAAATTCGACCGACAATTTACAGATGTCAAATACCTTGGTCCACACGTGTGACGGGGCGCGTTATTCACACGGGTCCCGGCACACTGTCGAAGCTCAAATGACTGGATAAAGTGGTCTATTCAAGCTCTGTCCTTCTACCTACTCTACCTACTGCTTATATACCTTACTGTAGTACATACGTCATAGATAGAATAATGAGAGAAATATCAAATACGAAACTTGTGGAAAGCGATAGAAAACTGTGTCGCTCCGGCACGTCCATGCCGGATATGCTCGGCATTCCCTATTAGGATGCCGCCGTCACAACACGATGGAGAACGAGATAGAAATCTCGTTAATATTGGAGGTTATGTTCAGGCACGAAGTAGTGTAAGTCATAGCTGATATCAACACCGAAGGATTTGTAGAAGTGTCGGCGTATGCTCAGGATCCCTTGTGCCACGTAAATTTCGCATCAGCGTCGACACCATAGAAAACCCCGATAGAGCAGTTTATACCAAAACAGTCTCCGAGATCGTAATCCGGTTACTTCGAGATGTCCTGGAATTCGATCCGTTAGGTGAGTGTGTCTGCTAATCCACTGAAAAACTGGAACAGATTTAGGATCGCCATAAGTTTTAGCTTGGAGGATAGACTCTATTGCTTTTGCAAGAAAAAGAGCCAGGGTTGTAGTTCACGATCAGTGAGATGATCAACCACATTGGTGATTGCCTTGGGCCCGAAGATAGAAAGACGAAATTGATACTGATAAAAGCTGAGATCGATGTTCGTTCGAGCCCCTCGTCCATTACCATATGGTAGAACACTATTTGCACCAGTAGCAATGAGTTGTATTGTGTTTTGTTTTGTTCAGGGAATACATGGTTTGCACCATATTCAATGTGAGCTTTGAAGGAGGAATTACTTCGATGAAGCAGTCAAGCATTTGAAAGGTCATGTAGGATGGTTGTTGGTAGTTGGTTGGTTTACAAGGTTTCCGCTTCGTCCCGCTTCGTGAATCGTGATCATGCCAATTCATCACATAAACTTTACGTCACAGTTCTTTCGATTTCCACATTTTACACAACCAACTAGAATCGACATGCGTTGTTTGAAGGTTGCATTGTGCCGTGTAAACCTTTGACAGACAATTCGATTTGGCTCCATCCGGGAATTACTTGGGTTTCGATGACGAGGAACTGAAACAGGCCATGGTTTAGTCACTATCTGACGCCTACTTGTGTTCTGGCCATCGTCAAGCATCACAATGGACCAAGAAAATCGCAATGAAAGGCATGGCGGCCTTTCTAGGTCTTCGGGTAGACATGGTTCAAAGACTCCACGGAAAGTACAGTGGCCAGATGCTGAAGAAGATTCATCCACACATGCTCTCGACGAGCAGGGCCTTGATGTACGTTCGTACTCGGAAATCTTTACGTTCTCTGAATCTGCTTCGTAGAGAGAGAGGTTCCAAGAGTTGACAGATGCGTTAGAACGTCACCGTGACAAGGGCACACCTTTGAAAAAAGTTCATTACTATTCTCCACAATCAACCACGTCAACCTCTGATACTGACAATGAAGCCGAAGTGTCAAGCATTTCACCATCGGAGAGCGAACCAGAGATCAAAGGTCGAAGGCATTACCCCAACACCCCTCCGAACAGATTCATTAATTACCCTCCTACACCTTCGGAAGCAAGCCCTACACATGATGTCCCTGGAAATATTATCGATGAAGATGAAGATTCTGGTCTACCGGGCACTAAAGATTTACGCCAATTTTCGATGAAACAAGCTGAGCAAGTTGTGAAGAAACATATAGGGAAACGTTCACGCTCGCATTCCTTAACAGGGCGGCGCCCAACAGTGGAACATCAGCCACACGATATTTTCGAAAAAGATGCCGAAAGACATCCAGACGATTCTTCAGTCCACGGAAAGGGGATTCTCTCAACAGTGCTAAACCTTTATCAGTATCCAAGTAGCGCTCGCTCGCTCTTTTCCTCCCGCTCCTCTCTGGAAAGCGATTCCGGACACAGTGGAAGTGAGGTTGAATCGTCTGATCTGCTTCCGCAAGGTTATTTATTTTGATTTATGTCGGGATTCTACCCCATTACTGACTTTTGGTTCATTTTTTGTAGATCGTAAAGTCTATAGCAGGCCCAAGGTCAAAATGCCCTCCATGTTTGGGCGCACCACGCGGCCGTCGACAGCTAGGAGCGGAGCTGGCGTTTTTGGTCCTCTGATTGTTAGCGCGGGCAATTTGGCTGGCGTCGCTGCTCCACAAGCGAGTCAACTCCAGCCAAATGTTAAACGTCCAGGATATAAATTATCGAGGTATGCGCATTTCATCCACGAACTTTAGGTTGTCGATTATAACTGGGGCTCATTCACATGTAGGTACTCTCTGGAACCAAAGTATCCGAATCCTCCTCCAATGGCAAAAAGAAGGCACAGTAGCGGGCAGTCAGACGTGCACAGACATCCCCGATCCTCACTGGAATTGCACACAACTCCTCCAATATCTCCGACTGAGAGCCATCCTTTTTATAAAGGAGGGCATAAGATGAACCTTTCGAATGCCTTTGGAGGATACGTTAGTTCTATTCGCTCTGGAATATCTGGTCATAGTACGCCAAGGACAAGCACGCCATACGGATCGGATACAGACATGGGTTCTCCTCGCCGTAAACCCCACAAAAGAAAAAAGGCCGAAATTTTTGTAATTATAGGAAAACTTTCTATTGTCAATCATTCGCTGACTTGTAATAGATTACACGGCACATCGCTCACATTATTCGACGTGAGGAATTCATCATGAAGCTTACCCGTACTATGATGATGTTTGGCGGTCCAACCCATCGGCTGCAGTCGCAAATTATGTCGGCAGCGCGTGTGCTCGACGTTCAACTCAGTTTTCTGTACCTGCCGGATATCGTTTTGCTCAGTTTTGATGACAGTGGAACTGGGACAAGTCACGTCAGATTCATTAGACAAACCAGTGCACTCGACCTCGGCAAGTTGGCTGACGCGTTTTCGCTCTACTGGAAGGTCATTCACGACAAACTTTCGGTATCGGATGCTTCCAGTGAGCTGGATGCATTGATGAAGAAGCGACCGATGTATAATTGGTGGCAACAAGTTGTGATAGGTGGCATGTGTTCAGCGTCCATCTGTACTATCAGCTTTGCTGGCAGTTTCATCGATGCGCTGGCTTCATTTCCTTTAGGAGCCATTCTAGTTGTCGTGCAAATCTTGGGTTCTCGGAATACCCTCTATAGTTATGTGTTTGAGTACGTATCTGTTCACTTAACGCGTCAATTGTTGACTAAGAAGCACATTGGCAGGGTCACAATCACGACCTTGTTTAGCTTTATTTCGGCGTCGTTGGCGGCCACGCATACCCTTTGTTATTCTGCCATTACCTCGAGTTCGGTGGTGCTTATCCTACCTGTCAGTATTATCATCCCCAGAGCTTTACTTTGTTTCTTATCAGTTCTACCAAGGGGTTTCTTGTTCTCAGCGGTGCCCTGGAGCTCATGTCAAGGCAAATTATACCGGGCTCTGTCCGCTTATTATTCGCTGTTGTCTATGCCCTTTTTCTTGGGTTTGGTTTCTCGATCGGGGCAGGTCTGTTTGAGCTATTTACCAAGCATGCAGTATATGGGGCAGAGGATTTCATGTGCGAATTGACTCATGACCCATCTGGACCATGGTATCAAAGAACGCCCAGTAAATGGTGGGGTAAGCCTAAATTCATTTTGCATGCCCAAATTACTGGGGCCTGATGACAATCACTAGCCTTCTTAACTGTGCCAATGTTTTCGTTTTTCCTGAGCCTGCGGAATCAAGCTCCATATAATCGGAAGGAGATCGTACGTCTTTTCAATTTCATTACCCAAACTTTTTATCTGACGTTCTTTTCGATTTCGATTTCCAGATCCTTCTCGTGGCAATAGCAAGTGCAGGCTGGGTTACGAACTATTTTACCGGTCGACGATACGTCGGACAGGGCGATATCATCGCCGCTGTTGGGTTAGTCTTATCAGCCCTCCTTACACCCTAACGGATCTTCATACACTTTGCGATCAACAGGGCCTTTGCCGTCGGCTTCATAGCAAATGCCTATGCAAGGTTCTTTTCGGGGAATGCCTTCGTCGTCATGGTCTGTCTATTTTACCTTCTCTAGATGTGGTATAAAATGGAAAACTTACTACTGAGCGATCCATGTTATGCAGATTACGGGCATATTGTTCCAGTTACCGTCCGGTTTGGGAAGTGGGGGTCTTCTTAGTTATGCATCTGAGCAAGCAGGTGGATCTGCAAATTCTTATCTTTCCGGCTTCAGAACGGCGCTGAAACTGGTGTCGGTGGCTATTGGTCTGACTATTGGATTGGGCCTGTCGTTGGTTCTGGTGCATCCAATACAGAGTCGCAAGCGCGAAGCCGGTATTTTTAGTCTGTAGCCTCCTCAAAGTTGATGCTACCGTTGTACATCGAAATCAAAACAAGCCTCCAACATAATTGGAATCCACGGTAACGTAAGTGACGCCGTCGACTGCGTTTTTCTACCGCCCATGAGACCTAGTATCGGAATGTACCTACTAAAATAAGAGCGGGATACAAACAACTGCCAGTGATTCCAAAGTAACTAACCACGACCTGAGAACCAACCTTTTGTCATTGACAACCTCCAAGTCTAGCGTAGACAAACTAAATTCTGCTACAAAGAACTACAAAGACAGAAGATCGGTGACAACCTCTGTAAATTACTTCAGGTCTGAGTTAAGTGAGTTGTCATTGAGTCTTGAGTTTTTGAGTGCTGTGGGGATGATCACTCGATGTTTGCTTACGTAATTCTAGTTACTCTACACGTAATCGTGACTGTCGGAAGAGAGCCAAACCTCTTACTACCTGCGACTCTTCCAATCAACAGTTCCTTAGCCCAGGATCACCTCCATGCCCAGTTTATTGCTTGCTGACTTCTGTACCTGACCTGAACCTGTGATCCTCACCTTTATGAATCTTCTGGTATTCAAATTCTGTGATCTTTCTAATGGGTTGGACAACTGGTTGAAGAACTTACCACAACCTTGTCGAAAACTGGAATGCACGTCAAAAGCATGCTAGTGATTTTTTTTGCTTCGCAACGATCGCACCATGCTGAAAAATCAATTATCGTCGCAAGAAGACTACTTAAAGTGTCATTGACTCTTGGATTAGTTATTCTTGAGTAATATCCATCGTTGGCGCACATGGCAAAGCGAAGCAGTCTGGGCAAGAATCAGCGAAATCCAACGCTCGAGTTTGGCTGGCTCCTGTAACGTCTCGGCGATTTATTCCCTGTCTGATCATCGTGCAGGATAGCCACCTTATGCGCGACCCGTCTTCAAAGCTTTATTACAAAACAGTGCCAAAAGCGTACTTGCCAGACCCTTTACACATGCATATGATCTATATGCATACGAAGAACAGATTTAGCTGTATACTGCAAATATATCTTGTATGTGACATTAAAATGCTGGGCGTCAAAAATACTGATTGTGGAACTATGTCCGTCAGCCTCCCGCTGAGGGGTATCGATCTACTGCAGTCCTTATGATCGACCCGTCCCGTTTGGAATCGATCTGACCTCGCCAGAGCTAGGAAAACAAACAAAAATATTGTCAGCCCCCCCTGATAGTTTAAATACTGGGAACGCCCTTCTTTCCTTCCTTCAAGCAACTTCCACAGTCGCTTTCACTTTCACTTCCTATTTTATTCTTTAAACCATTATGGACTCTTCTCTCAACAACAAAACCCTCTTAGACGCGTTTATTGCCATCGCCCGCTCTCGCGATGTCGACCGCAAGGCCGTCGAGTGTGGCGAGGAACAATGCACCTATGGCGAGCTCGACACGGTCTCCACAGGTATCGCCCTTGGCATCCACCAAAAGTTTGGTTTGAAGCCAGTTGTTGCTATCATCAGCGAGAACCATCCTTACGTGCTGGCCACCATCCTTGCCATCTGGAAACTTGGCGGCATAGTTGCCCCACTGGACCAAAACGTTCCTCGTGATATCATGGAACGCATGTTGCTCAATATCGCACCTACGTGTGTCCTAATGCCAGCTACTGAGCTGGGCGTTCAGAATGTTGTGAAAGGTATTCATTTCTAGCATGATTCTATACATATTGCGTTAAGCGTTTTTCTCATCTCGCCTTTAGAAATGTCCCTCACGCCTTTCCCATATGACCCTAAGGACTCGACCATAACAGCCCTTATGCAGAAGTATCTTGAACAATCCCCCGAGATGTCTGCCCACACATTCCCTGCGCCTACTGGTGAAGATATCGCCTTGTATCTCCACACCTCATCGGCCTCCTCTGTAAATAACGTCAAGTGTGTTCCATTAACGCATCAAAGCGTCCTCGCTGGATCTCAATCTCGCCTTTCGTGGTGGAAGCGTACATGGCCTCAGCAAAACTTCGAGCACCTGCGCGTCCTTGGATGGTCTCCTTGGTCTCATGTCATCGGCCTCTCGCACGATCTCGGTGCGGCCATGATTCTTAGCGGTGGTTGTTATATTTTCTCCATCGTTCCTTCTGCATACGGCTCCTCTTCTGGAAGCAAGGCATCAAGGTATCTCGACGTTTGCGGTCAATTGTTGGAGACCGCTATCAAAATGAAGCCCACTGCTTTCGCTGGCGTTCCATGGGTTCTAGAGGGATTCATGAGGACATACAAAGGCGAACTCGATCCTGCTCGGAGGGTTCGCATCCACGACGCCATCAAGTCTTTCAAGGTCTTTGGATCCGGTGGTGCTTCTACCAGCGCTGAGTGCATTGAGTGGGCCAACCAATTGCAGATTCCTTTGGTGCTTGATATTGGAATGACGGAACTAGGAGGTAGTTTTTGCTTTCTAATTGTATTGATGCGAAACGAAACTAATCTTGTCACTGTCACCAGGTCCGCTGTTCCACTCCACTACCAATGGAACCGAAGGATGGTATAGCAAGGATTGTCTCCTCTCCGATGCTACCCTTTCCATCATCAACGAAGACGGCAAAGTTTCTGATACTGGTAGGTATAAATTTCATTAGGTTCGATACTTTCTGATCACCGTGCTTTTACCAGAAGGAGAGCTTGTCATTAGAAGTCGCTTCATCACTAAGGGTTACCTTCAGTATGACAATTCGCCTTTCACTGTAGAGGACGACGGTACCGTCTCTTTCCGCACAGGCGACATCTATGGTTATGTCGCCGACCAACGCTTAGTGTGGAAAGGTCGCAAAGAAGATTACATTCAGGTTTGTTTTTGTTTTGCACTCGCAATTCATATTCTAATTCGTATTGTAGATGAGCTCTGGAGAAACTCTTGACCCACGCGTGGTAGAGGCTATCTTGGACCAATGCCCAGCAATTGCTCGTTCATGTGTTGTTGGAAACAATTTCCTGAAGACCTCGTCGCAAGTTGTCTGTGCTATCATTGAGCCAGCCAAGGATTTATCCGTCTCTCCTGAGGCCCGTCTCTCTGAGATTACCCGTGCCATTTCTGTTGCCAACCGAGGGCTCGCCCCTCCTTTGCGTATTTCCTGGGCTCGCGTCTTGGTTCTTAACCCTGACCAACAAATCCCTGTTACAAAGAAGGGGGCCATCTTCCGCAAGAAACTCGATGCGATGTTCGGAGAACAGTTGTCGTCGTTGTTGAGTCGGTCCGCAGAAGGCATTGCCCCACAGACGGAAACCAAATCGGCCTCTTCTAATCGTGCTGAAGGCAAGACCAAGGATCAGATTGCTAGCATTGTCTCGAGCATCGTTTTCGAGACTCTTCATATCACTGAAGAGACTTTGGAAAACAACAGCCAGGCCACCTTCGCTGAAGTTCGTTCATTTTTTTAAAAAAATTTAAGCACAAAACACTCATAATTCTTTAGCTTGGAATGGATTCTGCCATGTCAACGATGATTGTCAACAAGCTGAACCGCCAACTCGACCTCAGCTTGCCTTTGAACACCTGCCACACTCATATCGACCTTGACTCGTTGATTAAAGCCATCATCTCCGATCTGGGTATGGATGGGCCTTCTTCCAAGGCTCGTCCTTCTACGAGGGTAGTTCCTTTGAACAAGCCCAAAGAAGAGATTGTGATCGTCGGCCAAGCAGTCCGCTTACCCGGAGATATCAACAGCACAGAGAGCTTCTGGCAAGCCCTCGTTGACCAGCGCGAGGATATTATCACCGCTGTCCCTCCATCGAGATGGGACCACGCCAGCTTCTATCGTGCACCGGACTCCAAGGAACCACCTTCACCTTGCGATATCACTCTTGAGAAGGCTGGTTTTGTCGAATACGAGAGCTTCGATCACTCATTCTTCGGGATCTCGTCAGCTGAGGCCTTTCATGTCTCTCCTAACATCCGTCTGTCTTTGGAGATCGCGTTCGAGGCTCTGGAGAATGCCAACATCACTCCTTCTAAGATTAAGGGCACCAATATGGCCGTTTTTGTCGCCGCTTCCATGGATGAGGGCTACCTCAAGCTCCTGTTTGCTGATAAAGGCTGGGGTGGTGAGTGTTTTTTCTTGCTATTCCTCGAAGTTATTGACCAACCGTTTGCTACAGCTTACACTAGATTTTACGGCACCGGTGTTGCCACTAGCACTGCCTGTGGACGCCTCAGCTAGTATGCTCTCGAAGCTTTGTTAGACGGTTGTTATAGGTCTAACTTTCTTTTAGTTTGCTCGATATCCATGGCCCTTCGATAACGATTGACACCGCCTGCAGCTCAGGTTTGATCGCCTTTGATCAAGGTACGTCTGATGAATTCTTATCAGGACCAATTGCTAACTAGTAAATAATGATAGCTGTCCAATACCTACACTCTGGAGAAGGAGAATCCGCGATTGTTTGCGGAGCTAATACCCACGCGTGGTATGTTCTGTATTTGACTGTGCAATAACTCGAAACCTAAACATATATCGCAGGCCTGGCACTCTTGGCTTTTTGTCTGCCCAAAAGATGACCTCAGCAAACTCTCGTTGTGCAACCTTCACAAACATGGCAGACGGGTAAGTGCATTAGTGGCTCAACTTGTATCATCGTCGTTTCTGATCAAACATCTACAGGTACGTCCCGTCTGAGGCTGCTGCAGGCCTCATCTTGAAGACGAAAAGCGCTGCCTTGAGGGACGGCGATAGGATCATTGGCGTGGTTAGGTCAACTGATGTCAAACATGACGGAAGATCTCAAGGTCTCGTTGCTCCGAACGTTAAAGCTCAGATTGCCATGCAAATTGCCCTTCTGGAAAAGGCTCAACTTTCGCCTTCTCAGATCGAGTACGTCAACATGTCGCAGCACGAATTGTTATCATTCTAATAGTTCCTTATCTTTTCCTAGTTTTATCGAGTCGCATGGAACTGGTAAGCACCGTTATATAACGAAATCCAATTAGATGGCTGACTGTCCGGTAATAGGTACATCTTTGGGAGACCTTATCGAGATTCAAGGAATCAATGAGGTGTTTGAGAAATCCCATTCGCCCGACCGACCTCTCGTTGTCGGCGCTGTGAAATCGTGTGTCGGACATGCCGAATTAGTCGCTGGGTTGATTGGAGTTCTTAAAACATTGGGATCCTTCACCAACGAAACGATGCCGGGTCTTGTTCAGCTGACCAAGGACAACATGAACCCTTCGCTTGATTGTAGCGTCGTCCCTCTTCACATTCCTTATGAAGAAGTACCCCTCAAAACGGAGAATTCTCTTCCTTTGCGCGCCCTTATTCTGTACGTTGCCTTGTTTCATGATTGCATTCTATTTTCTGACGACATGTAATCAGTTCAAACGGCTTTGCAGGCTCCATCGCTGGCGCCATTTTGGAAGCTCCCACAGAAGACATGAAGCCTCGCCCTTCGCCCTCTATTCCTGAGTCTATCCCAATGATGTTTGTTGTCAGCGCGAAGACTCAAGACGGCCTCACTCAATACCTCGAGAATTATCTTGATTTCTGTCTCAATGCGCCTGCGTCCGATTTCCATTCAATCTGCTACACAACTTGCATTGGCCGTGAACATTATCGTTACCGCTTTGCTTGCGTTGTTTCGAATATGCAAGATTTGATCGCTCGCCTCGAGGACCGTCTCCAGAACACATCCTCGCCTGCTGGAGGAAATGCGCGTCGCATTCTACTTGGATTCCCAGGACAAGGTTCTCAATATCAAGGTATGGGTCGCTATTTGGCCAACCAGTATTCCGGATTCCGCAATATCATTACGGACGCGGCAAATAAGGCCTCGGCGTTGACTGGATACCCGATCCTTCCTTACCTTGTCGAAGAATCTTCACCTAGCAAGCTTTCCATCGATCAAAGTGAGGTCGCGCAAGTTTGCATCTTCATTTTCCAATATGCCATTTCCATGTGGCTCGAGAGCATTGGTATTCAGGCCCATGCTGTCATGGGACACAGTCTTGGAGAAATCGCTGCAGCGGGTGTGTCGTTTTCCAGCTTTTTTTGAAATTTGAAGTTTAACACCCTTTTGTACAGTCGTTGCTCGTGCATTCAGCTTCGAAATCGGTTTACAGTTTGTGGTCATCAGATCCAAACTTCTCCGAGCGGACCCTGCTAAGCCGGCGGGAATGGCTGCTATCGCTGCCTCTGAAGATAAGGTCGCTCGTTACATCGATACTCTCGGCATCAAAGACCGCGTTGCGCTTGCTGTATATAACGGCGCAGATGCTCACGTTGTATCTGGAGAATTGAAGGCAATCGAAAAGCTTATGGCTGCTGTGAAACGGGATGGGCTTAGGACGACAAAGCTCAACATCGATCAAGGTAACTCAGCTTCTCGCCCCGCATGTCAATAATTTCTGACTGTTCTTTCACAGGCTTCCACAGCCCATCCATTGCACATGCCTTGCCTGCTCTCAGGACTTGGTTGGACGAGCACGACGCCGCTATTAGCAAACTTGAGAAACCATTCTTCTCAACGCTACGTGGCAAGGAGATACCAAAGCATCAGTGTCTTGATACTCAATACTGGGTACGCTCTTCGAGTTTATTTGTATATATTGCATTCTGACTGTTGTTCAGGTCGAACATGCTCAAAACCCAGTCAGATTCGTTCAGACCGCCCGAGTCGCCACCAAGACATCCTCGGTTGATGTTATTGTCGACGTTGGACCTCAACCAACTATCTGGTCGAACATGCAAACACCCGAGTTCGCTGGCAAATCACGCCTTGCCTTTACTGGCAAACGGGGCAAGGATCAAATCGTCGCGATGCTTGCCGCTCTTGCCTCTCTACATGAGAAGGGCTTCACAATCGAATTCGATGCCTTATTCGCCCAAATGCCGTACAAGTTTGTGACAACGGATCTCCCAACATACCCCTTCCAACGCCTTTACAATTATCCCGCATACATCGCATCTCGCAATTCAGTTCTGATTTCGGCACCTCAGCAACAAGCTTCCAGCATGCAAACCAAGGCTGCACCAGCTTTCGTCGTCGACCAGGCTCTTTGCGATTTCTTGGACCTCCACAAGATCGAAGGTCGTCGTGTCTTACCAGGCGCTGCTATGGTGGATTTCTTTGCTCGTGCCTCTCCTACTAAGGCTGTGAAGACTGTTCGCTTCCACACGCCTCTCATTTTGGAAACTCCAGAGACCCAAGTGCGCTCTGAGATTGACGAGCAAGGGGCATTCAAGCTTGTTCAGCAAGATCTCGAGAATACGCATATTTGCTCAGGAACTCTGTCAGAGAAGCCCTCCTCCCACTCTTCCAAGGCGTTGAACAAGGAGCCCGAAGTTATTCCTTCTCAAATGATGTCAAAGGCTCAGATCTACGAATGTTTCAAGAACGTTCAGTTCGGCGATCCTTTCCGCACTGTTCAGGAAGTGAGAATCTGGGACGACCACGCCGACGGAGATATTCGCGTCGATGTTACCGGAAATCCTGCGCACGATCGCATTAGGAAGCTTGACGCGTGTCTTCACATGTTCGGAGCTATATCTTCTAGGGTTGCTCCTCCTATGGACGACAGCGCTGGAGCTTATCTCCCTGCTTCTCTGGAAGATTTCGCTTTGCACACTGACGATATGCCATACAACTTCACCTGCCGTTACAAACTTCCCCTGGAGGTTGGTCGTGGCGCCCGTCTTTTGACCGCATCGTTCGAAGTCTTTTCAGAGACGGGGACTCTTCTTGTGTCATGCAAGAAGTATTCCGTTGCTTGGGTTCCTCGCGGTGTGGTCCACAAGGAGCAGAAGCCAAACACAGTAGCCAAAAACTGGTTCCGAAATGGATGGGCTAGCCAGAGCCTCCCACCTCAAACCACTCCCGTCCATCGCTTCGATGAGCTGTTGTATTTGGGTAATGGCAGCGCGTCCAGAGTTCTGGCTGCTCTCTCTTCATCGGCCAAGGATGCTATCTCTGTTGAGCTTCCGCACTTGTCTCACGACGACGCGAAGGAGCATCCCAAGGTCAAATCAGTACCATGCAGCAAGCTCGAGACTCTTCCTTCTACTTTGCGAGGCCAAGATGTTTTGGTTGTTCTCGACCTTTCGAAGTCGGTCAATCTTCCTGGCTCTGAAGGGTTCAGCACCTTATGTTTGGAAGTTCTTTCGTTCTTGAAGCTGATGATCGCTCGTAAGCTTCACATCACAAGCTTCTTAGCCCTTACTTGCGCTTCTACCCCTGTCGATCTTTACAAAGAAGGACTCGATCTCTTCTCGGACTCCAAAATATCCCCCGCCTCTCTCATTGGTGCCGTTCTTCAGGGCATGGTGCGTGTGTTCCGACGTGAAAGTGGTCTCGACCTCGCTGCTTGGTGTTTGGACCTTCCCCACCTTGATACCTTGAACTCTCACAAGCTGCAAGAAATCTTGAAGAACGAGATCCAGGCCCGTTACAATTCCACCTATGCCGACGCCTTCGTTAGCTATCGTCAGAACGCCCCTGACCAGACTCTCACTCGCTTGGTCCCTACTCTGGAAGAAATTGAGCAAACTCCTTCCAGATCGCCATCAGGAACGACGGTTATTGTTGGCTTGGGAAGTATTGGGATCGCGTTGGCTGTCAGTCTGGTCGAGTCGGGCGTTAATCAGGTTGTGTTTTTCGGGAGAAGGGAGGAGTCCAACGAAGCGGTGTGTGGTTTTATGTCTTTTCTTTCCCCCTTTCTAATATTTACTTCAGATTCGCAAGGAGCTTTCCAACCTCCCAGAAAAAGTCAGGGCTCATTGCCTTTACCAGCAAGTCGACGTTTGCGACTTGAAGTCGGTCAAGAAGGCCTTGGCCGACATCAACTACGTCCATGGGGGCATTAAAAACATTATCCACGCCGCCGCTGTAGTCAACGATTCCACCATCAAATCTACGAACCCCTCAGCATTTGAAGGCGTCCTTCGTCCCAAGGTCGTCGGATCGTGGAACCTGCATCTTGCCAGTCAGGAACTCAATCTTGCCCTGGATTCTTTCGTTCTTTGCAGCAGCACAAAGTAAGTCAATTTACATTCTTTGTTTATGTTTTTTTCTTATCTTTTTGCAGCGTCCTTGTTGGAAACCCTGGCCAAATTGCCTATGTATCCGCTAATTCATTCATGGACTCTCTGGCCGCGTATCGTCACAACTCAGGATTGCCTGGAACGTCCCTGCAATTGGGGGCTTGGGAATCAAAGTTGATTAGCAACATTGATATGAACAACAGCTTCGCGTTTCTCATGAAACACGACGAAGGTCTCCCTCTCATCATGAAGGCTATGATGATTCCTATCCCTCTGCAGGTCATTGCCCGTATGGATCCGACTAAGCTGGCTGCCACTCCTGCCTATGCCAAGGATCCCTTCTTCGCGCCTTTCCTCTCTACGCCCAAAGCTTCAAGCAAGGCCAAGCTCTCGGAAGCAGAGGCGAAGAAGATTATTACGAACATCTTGCGTGTTGCTCTTGAGTTGCAACCCAGCGAACAACTTGGTATGTTATCTGATTTCTTTCAAATCTCTTGTTCCTTTCTGACCATGAAACCAATAGATATCGCAGAGCCTTTGACTTCATGTGGAGCTGATTCTATCACATTTGCTCAATTCAAAGGACAGGTTCTGAAGGAGTTCGAGGTTGACATCCCGATGGTTTACTTGTCCGATGCCTACTCTATTGGCGACATGATCAACCACATTCTCGAGAACTACGGAGCGGCTTGATTTTCTTTCTTTCTGCGATACCCCTCTATTTTGTATTTTATTTTATCTTCGTGGGTTTCATGTATTCGATTTTCACTTTCGTATAATTTTATAACACTTTACTTAACTGCTTGGATTTCAACACTGAGAGCTTAACACTGAGCGTAAGTACTGAGGTAAGAGTTCTGATATATTTGCAAGCTCTATCAGAGAAGAATCGGGCGCTATTCTATTTGTTGTTACAATTAAATGAAAAGTTGTTTGGGTTATGCTTCTTTGCTGGCGGCTGGCGGTTAAATGTAGATAGGCAGAGTAGGGTTTAGGTGGGTCCACTCAGCGCCAGTGACTAGATCCCTATCCTCGATGAGGAAGTCCTAATTAAAAGGGAGTAAATAAACACGTAAACCTTCCATGAACTATATAGGGAACTGACCAATGGACATTCAACTAAAGCACCTTTAACTTGGTCAAGGCGCTTCTTGACGCGTTCCAGCGGAATCCCGGGGACAACATGGCCCGTCTTGACACCCTTAGGGCGGTATTTCTGATGCACGAAATGGTCAACACTTCGAGATCGGAGCATGATCATGTCAAGGTTGCTTACATCGTATGCGTCCCAGTTGCGAACTAAGTTGGTTGGGACAGGACGGAAGAGTTCCGAGAACACCTCACGATTCTTACGAGCTGTTTCTTTCCAAAGCATGTCGGTATCGTCGGAAATGGGGTCCGCCACAAGGCGGTCTTCGCGCGTGTGCGTATCGTCCCTGTTGGGGTAAGGCGCTGGGCGCATGAAGGACGTTACCTCAGGGTTGCGCTCCGCACACGTTTGTGGGGGGATAAGACCAAGGTGCTCTAAAAATAAACGTTAACATTCTCCCCAGTTACGATAGCGATGAGATTTAACTAATTTACCCACCTTTGTAGAGCTGGCGGCGAAGAGTGGCAGCAAAGCGGGAAACCTCATAGGGTTCGCCGTCCATCGTGGAATTGATCATATCATCATCCTCTATAACCAGAGCTATTTCAGAATCTCCATCACCCTGTTCAAACAGTAGGTCAGATACATTGCCAGGATCAAAATGGACTATTTTACTTTCTGACTGCGATCGTTGATATTGGCAGATCCAATCTACATAGAGTGGATATTTAGAACCATTTTTTAAAGAAAAGGCATAAACGCACGATGACACGGCGGTCGTCAACAATCATCAATTTGGAGTGAATATACAACAATTCAGAGACGTATCTAAACAAAGAAAAGGCGAGTAAGAACATTATCTCAATTTGGGAGATGTATACATACGCATTAAGTTCTTCCTCCTCTGTACCTAACCACTGCTCGTCGAGCAAAGAGGTCTTGTCGTCAAGCATGTGTTGCGCGACTGAGTCTGCAACAGGTTCATCGGAGCGAAGATCGCGTGCTCCATTCTCGAATCTCTCAACGACCTCACGAGCAGCGTTGTCGTCTACTGGAATGTCTACTTTGATCGTACTTTGGGCTTTGGACTTATCAGCGGGGACCAAGCTCTCTTCTTCAGGGACAACAAGGATAATTTGCCTCTGGGTAGTGAGCTCATCTCCGGCAACCCACTGCCTCGACAATGCCACTTGAGCTTCGTGGAACTTGACACCAGAAGTCTCCTCCATCTTGTTGATGAATCCTGATCAACGAAAAAAAATTAATGGTGTTGAAGACCCAAAAAAAATATATCATACCTTTAGGGGCGTTGATCCTGTCATAGGAACGCAGATGATAGAAGCGTATATAATCCATCCTGGAGAATATACACATTACTTATTTTCAATTTCTGAGAACAATCCGAACTTACGGCTCGTAACCAGCCTTTCGGATTTCTTCGTAGATGCTACTTCCACCCCTATTGATAGTCCTATATTGAGCAGCCATGATAATCTTGATGGAACTCTCGTTTTTGACATCGCCAGCGAATCCAGGAACTTCCGGAATCGTTACAACAACCTTAGAAACAAAAATGAGTTTAATTTATGTGGAGCTTTGGAATGTTTGTATCGACCTTGAACTTCTTGCCCTCTTGTGCGGCACGGACGATGCGCTCAACAAGAGCGGCCCCGATTTGGTTGGTAACAGATCCGCCAGTTTTGGTCGCAGAGATGCTTCAGATTCAATGAGCATCTCAAAAATAGGCGGAATACCAACCAAACCTACAAAAATTGATTTTCTAAAAAAATCATTAGCAACCCACATTAAATGTATTACTGGTCAGCAACTTACCGATATAGATGTAATGCTCAGCTTCTCTGATCAATTGGATGTCTGCAGCATCCAAATTTGTTTTCAATGAATAAACAACCTTTGAACAACGGTTCAAAACATTGCGTACAGGCTTCTTGGATACTAGCTTCCGTCAGGACTCCATGAGACCAATCTGAAACACTTCGAATCGCCTGAATTCTTGCAGTCTTCTTGCCCGGCTGACGTTCGCGACCAGTGCCGCATTCCTCGCGCTCGCGCTGGCTTCGTTCTGGCTCGTGAGGTGGTCCGTGCCAGCGTTGCCTGTATTTACGGCCAATTTCACGCCAGTGCTCCAGATGAGGGTGGCCTGTACGCGGTCAGACATGATGCAGAATGTAGGTTATTATTGAAACGTACGAGCAGCGGCCTCGTTCGGTGCATACTCTGGATCAACGGGTAATGCAAGCCAGGCAATAGTACTGAATTCCTTGATTAAAAAGAGAACACGGTATGTTGTGTAAAAATAGCACTTGCTCTTTGTCGCGATACTACGCACACCAAAAGGGAAACAGAGGTGAGATAAACGACGCCTATACTGAGAGCAATGCCTTGCCTTGCGCTTCTTAATCTCATTCCAACGCTCAATGAAGTGTTGACTCAAATCTAAAACAGCTGGACCCTCGAAAGTCATGTGTACCTGAACGAGATTATACAATCAGATTCTTCGGGAACTCCAGGTATGCAGTGTACTAACATCATGCCATGGCATTCTTGCATTGTCCATGATGGACAACGTGTTGCTGACATAATCATACACATCCTTGAAATCCATGATGCGAGCATTGTTGTAGTCCTGGCCAGGGAAAAGGGTCTTGGAGAAGTCGGTAGGATGGACATCAGCGAGAGGATGATTGTGAGTGTCCCAGCGTCCGAAGCATAAGTCTAGACCGCCAACAGCTGCATATTGGTTGTCAACAATGACAATCTGAAGAGTACAAGAAAGATCAGTTGTGCGAGGATGCGGAAGTTTGTATGCCTTTACTCACTTTCTCATGATGAGACCAAAATTGAACACTGTCTGAAAGAAACAAAATTATACATAGAGCGCGTTGAAAGGGTATATCGTGGCACACCTTTGGCGCCGATGTGGTCGGGATGCCTCATACATGTAATGTTGGGATGGAGGGCCTCCAACTTGTTCTAGAAAGATACACCGGTAAGAAGGTAGATTATAGGGGTCATTAGAGCGCATAGAACCCACTTTCGTATGTTTAGAGCTCATTGACATGGTTTGCGTAACCTAAACATATCAATGTTATCACGGAGAAACACTGGCAGCCTGAAAGTGAATACAAAGTTAGACATAGAAACGAACCTCTTTGTATACGATAACGTGGATTTTGACTCCCTGTTCGGCCTTTTTCTTCAAAAGTTTGTCGAGGCGCCATTCGGGGAAGTAGGCAGGAGGTCGACGAAGGTACAACTCAGGGGTAAGCCACCAATCCTTTCGACAGTATCCAATTTTTTGAATGTCGTGTGCCAAAAGAAACCATAGGAAAGAGAACGTACAGTGATAAAGATGACCTCCGTTGCATTATCTATCATCTCAGAGAGAGCCCACATATAGTCATGACCGTCCACATGCCTATCAAGTTGACCCAGACCCAGTGAGCTTTCTGACTGTAGTTCACTTTTTGGCTGAAGCGTACCATTTTGCGGTGTTTCCAGACCTTTCAGCAGCAAAGCTGGTAAATCGATGGCCTGCTCTTATCTGTGCTCTCAGTTCATCTTGAGCTTGCTCTTCAGGGTCGTCGTGGCGACCTTTACGGATCGAATGTCTCTGTTATTACTGCTGCGTTTTACAACCAACATGATGGAATAGACATACGGTTAGGATTCCATCGACCTGAAAATGACTTATGAGCAGTATATTTACCCCTATAGAGGACATGACGCACCGATAACTTCGTTTCGAGCATGGCCGATGACTTTGGTGATGAAACTCATCTGTTCTGACGACTCTTTCACTACAGGACTGCTTTTAATCGCTTCGAACGTCGACTTGAAGAACGACATGGTCGGTGTCAAAAGAGAATGCTTACCCGACTACCTTGACGATGAGCAACAACTATCCACGGTTCTTGGCAGATCTTGTTCAAGCTTGTGGCTTGCTTGTGGCCTTTGTGCCCCCCTGGCTGTCTGGTTGTTTGTGATTATCAGCGCCGAGCGGATCAGACACTAATAGTCGGGCCGACCTTCTAATTTAAGTAATGCCTCCTATGTCAGCGTTTTGCAAGAGCACGGAAACCGATGTTTGAAGGGAAAGCTACAGTCTGTAAAGCTGTAATGACGCCAAAGTAGAGAAAAGACGTGGGAGACAATATATACAGCAAATTTTGTGGACTAAATTTAATTTCCTTGCTTCGTAGTACGTATAACTTGAAGCTAAAACTTGAAGTGGCGAATGGTGCATGAAGGCAATCTGTTTACTAAGTCTCAAAGTTGTCTCAAAGGAATGTTATATTCTAAAGAGCGGGTAAACGATTTAAACGCTCACATAAGCGACCGTCATGCTATTTCTGAGCATAAACTATATTTCCAAGAATACGGCGGTGGAAGCAATAGTCGGTAACACACAGAGCCTGATATACTCTTGTTTCAATTACCACTCACATCCCAGACACGGCTCTACATAATTAAAGTCGTGCGCGAGCAGAATTGCATAAATTAAAATGACTTATTAGATGAAGGGAGATTTTCTCAGACTAATGGGACCTGACGGCGTAACGCATCCCGCAAAGGCAATGTCCTGTTTTGTTCAAACCTCGGGTAGATAACCTCACCTCGCTATAAAGTATCTATAGACCCGGAAAAAGGGAAGTTAGTGCTTAAAGTATCCTTGATAAGTCACTGAACCAGATATACAATTTAATTTCCTTTGGTAACGTTACATCGCCGATTTACTCATTGTGATACATCCGTGGCATAGCAAAAGATGGCGAAATTGAAAACGATCCGCAGATTTCCAGACACCAGAGCATACCACGGAATGATGTAACAGAGATTTAAAAGGTTCTGACTCAGACATAAGATCTCTTGAGAAAGAGGAATCTGACAGGATGTGGAAAAGGAGCAAGGAATCCCAACTACGACCTGATAAATCCATGCTTTAAATGGATATGCAAAGCAAAGGATATACAGATGACCCCTCTGGATCTAATGAACTCTGAGCGACCCTTTCGAGGTAGACTGCGCGAGGATTTCCGAGGAGAAATTTATGCCCTTCGACCTCTATTTAAATCCCTGATATGCGACCTTCGTACGAGAGTGATTGGAATGTGCTGAATGATTGGCACTATTAGCACCCTTCAACGTGCACTCCCTGACTGATTAAAGAACCCCAAATTACACGATTTTGGGGAAAGTCGCATTGGCTAACTCATAAGATGGCCGCTTGGTCAATGACCGAGGATTGAGGGCGAGCATCGCGAGCAACGGGCTGATATCCGACAACGTTGATATACAGCCGAGTCGGCGGAAGTCAATAATAAAAATAAAAAGAAGTCACAGAATAAAGTTGATACCCAGAACTCAGGTCTTTTCAATTGCCTAAGAGATAGAAAACATTGAAAGTCAGAGATGGTAACGTAATTTAACCATGTCGACCTTATGAGTCCCGATTTACCCAAGAATATAAAATCGAACCAAGCAGCAGGAGAATAACCCGCTTTATGTGGTCTTACCCCCGTTAGATGGACCACGTGCTGGAGGTGTATATTGCAAGGCGCAAGGCCACCAGGCGGGCAATGAGCGCCTTTCGAATTTTGGGTGTACGTGAAGTAGCCGCGCAGATAGCATGGCAAAAAATAAAGAAACAATCACTTAAAAATTAACACAGACGCACTTACTAACTGGTTCGACTATGCATTTCCCAAGTTACCCCACCCAGTCTCCAGACACTACACTCAGCCGACATATAATTATACTGCCTGGACTAATACCCTCGAATCTCTCGCTCGTGCTTCACATTACGTACAAATTATTAGAACGCGAAGTGACAGAATACTGGTCATCCTCCTCTGAAGACTGACGAGCCAGTCAAGGGATCCAGTTTCCGTCCCAAAGCACAAAATTTCCCAATAACTCGTAGCCACCTCCCTGAAATAATCACGGCCTCACCCAGAGCCATCCAAAGAATCATACGCCGATCCACTGGTACGCAGCTTGACACCGCGTCAACTCTCATGTGTGGTATTATGTCAACCTATTTTAAGCGGTTGGCGATCAAGAACCTCTCCAACCATTCAAAATACCGTTCTAAGCTTCTAACAAGTGACTTTGATCTTCCGTTTTCCCCCACACGCTCAATAAGGTAAATGGGAAGATGCGGCCCTGCAACGCGGCATCTTTCGACATTCCCATGCCTGTCAGGCAGAGGAGCCAAGTTTAACTGTAGGGCACCTTCGAAGTTCGACGTAAAAAATATCACCGGCATGCCCGGGACGGTACTACCAATCAAAGCGAGGAGGTTCTTCATTTAGATATTACAGTACAAGTGGTATTTGTACAGATCCAACCCAAATGTGTGTGTGCGAGCCCAAAGAAGGGGGGAAAGCCATACTACAAATTTCAACAGACAAAATAAAGGAACGTACAGTCAATGGCTGGAATAATGATAGAACACTTCTACAATATCCGTTTTCCGGATTTTTCTGATACAAACCTCGACTGAGTAGCACTAGCAGACCGACAAGGAGGTGATGATAGGGCTTATCCGATAGCTCCAGCGGCCTGGCGCTATCAGCCATGTGTCTCCGCCGACCATCCCCGCTTGCTCGACCCATTCTCGACATCAATCTCGCCATTCGACTTTGTAGGCGTGACATCCAGATCAGAGTCGGGGAAGCGGGAGACTGTAGTCTGGATATTGATCATGTGAAGCGGCACGCCGCCCTGCGATTCCTGTGGTGTCAAGTGTGATATGCGTCCTGCTCCAGATGTCGGTTGCATGGCTTCGCCCCGGTCAACGCTGGTGATAATCAAGTTGAACGTGATACCCTTGCATAGAATGAGCACAAGATAACACCAATAAACAAAGACTCCTTACAATGATTTGAACGACCTAAACACCTCAGATAATCAGCCATAACGACTCGAGAAGACAGGAACAGGACATACAGCATTCGATACCCCATACTGTCCATTATTCGACGCCATATAAAGCCCGAACAAAATAACAATTGACATCGTATACATCAACCCCGACTCGATGAGCACAACCAGCACACTCGTCAACGGCGATTTCTGCACCGCACTCGACCTGTGCTTGAGCGATTTACGTATCCTCCAAATCCGGTAAACGATCAGTGCTGCCCGCCAAAAAGGTTAATGTTAATTTTAACAAATCAGGTATATTTAAATAAGGGCAAGACAAGTTCGGAACGGGGATAGGAAAAAAAAATTGTACATACAAGTTGTAAGCAGGTTTGTCGCGAGTGTCAGGCATAGCATGCTCGTGATGAACGGAACGAGGCTGGACGCATTGAGCAGTTTTCCTGCCGTGGTGTCCATCGTGGATTGAATGTAGATAGTCATGATCCCGCATACTATCGGATTGAGAATTACTTTCTTGCGATATACAAGAAATAGAAATCGTGCTTACCCGTAGTTCCCAGCCAGAGAATTATGGGAACTACCACAATTAACCAATTTCTGCTATACACAACCCAACACCTGAAAAGCTATCACAAAACAATTCCCACAGATCAATACAAAAAAGACACACAAGACCCCACAAAACGTAAGCGCTCACCAGAATACTATCCCCCACAAACGTCTGAGCAACATAACACACCATCTTCATCACATTAATCCAATTCGACGTCTGCTCAAACGTCTCAATCGGGTGCGCGTCAAAGTAGACGAACGCCTCGAGATTGTGACGCAAGTGAAAGGCGACATCAAGCGAGGCAAACAAGAACATGAGAAGAGCCGCGAAGAGCATTTTCCTGTTGATCAGATGCAAAGGCTTGAACCATCCATCGATCCAGAGAAGCACGCGGATACACGCAAAGAATGAGACGAGGTAGATTCCTAAGCGCCAGACATCAAGCCATACCCACAGAACACAATATGGAAACTTACTACAGATCACAACCGTTATTTGAGCATTGACGCAAGCTATGCGAGATGCAAGGTAACACTCACCCATAAAAAACACTCTCCATAAATACCGCAACCACTTGCGCGGCGTCAATGGGAAAGGACTCGTTACCCATCTCAAAACCGCCTCGAGCAAAACGGAAAAGAGGGGGATTTGCCTCTTTCCGTCAAAGTTTAAGTAGCCCTCCTCGTCCACGCGGGGCTAACCAAAGATAAGGGCATCTTAATCCAAATCCAGGGGCTGCAGACTGTATACACTTGTATGGCGTTTTTTTCCAAGCAAATGATAATAATTCGGTACGGCGATGCATGATATGTGCCTTTAATCATTTAACACTCCTGGCCATCATTCAAGATTGATGATATAATTTTGCAAGCCTAAATGGACGGAGCATTTTGAACCTTGTCGAATTCTACACCAACGGTTTCCAAGTGTAAGGCCAATCATCTAGACACAGAATCACGAGTGGACTGCAGAGCAAAGGTATTAAGACGACGGTAAACGCCCGTGATTCTGTTTTGCGGACTTTTGGTGGATCCATTACTGTCACATGCAAAGGAGACACCAGTCGAGGTGATACAGGTTAGACCACAGCCTAGTATTACAGTGCGTCATCGAGGAGAAACTCATGCATTGACAGGCTCCACTTCCAATCCAGCGCACAGAGAAATTAGGGGTTGTGGCGGGAACTTGTGAGCACATCCATATCCTCGCGCACACAGGTATAACAGCGCCAAACCTATAGCCGCAAGAAATGTTCATGGCCCAGTTTCGACGTTGTACATCGTCCGACGACGTAAAACACGGAACAGGCTGGGACTCCGCAGCCCACCAGTATAGTCCAACTTGTAGTAGCACCTCCAGCTGATTTTGACAGAAAAGACAGCGAGGTGATAATGATATCAATATCGATACACCATCATTATCAAAAAGCACAACCCGAGTACTCTATTGACTGGGGGGCGGCGGAAAAGGTTCTCCGAGACTCCAAACGGGATGATGTGCCATATCTACACGTCCGATAGGTAGCACAAGTCGTCAACGAGGTCGATAATCACTGAGCGCTGAGCAGCAACAGGAGGTATGTCGTCAAGGTCAAGCAAAAAGATTATGCCAAAAGGCAACAGCAGATTACGCACAAAACCCGCTGCCCACCTCCTAGACCCACGCACCGCGTCACACGCTCAGTGCTATTTTTATCCACAGCTCGGCAAACACCTCGGCATATGGACGTGAGAAATGATGTAATCTATATAGGGAAATAGTCATCTTGCCGAGGACGGCCGCCGTACCCACCCACATGTGCCCACGCCACACTGATGCGACTTTGGATTTGCAAGGCAACCAGGGCAGGGAAAAACCGATTATCGCTCGGACGTTTACTCTCACAGTGACTTTAACTGAGGACCGATAATCTAATCAGGCCTTGGGGGTTGCGACTGATTTCAGAATTAATTCCCTGCGTTTCTCTTCGTGTCGCTCACTTCTATGATGGAATTGCTTTCAGTAAGACGATATGTTTTGACTGGTTTGCCTTGGAAAGGAGTCAGCAAAAGCAACTTGAAGTCCGAGTCATGAATCATGATGGAGACTCAGTTAATTTGAAGCTCAGGCTCAACTGGTATGTTTTTGACCTCATGATCAACAAGAAAGAGTCCTAGTAAATTATCTACTCTTATGACTCATAAGACAACCACTGACGACGACGACGACGACGCAGACACACCGCACTCGTGACTCTATACCCACAACCCACATTCTTCCCGGGAAACAAGCGCAAAACACGGTAATAACAATAATAAAATGAATTCCCATTCCCATTCCCACTCACACTCACACTCACTGCCGCTATCCTAGTCCCTGTCCATGTCACTGTCATTGTCAGAAGATCGTAATAGCAGTACCACGCACATCGCACATGGCATTAAACTGTAGCTAGAGTCCTGGACACCGCGACACGACACGAGGGAATAAAGTAAAGTGAACATCCCGGTCGTCGTCGTCGTCGGGTTGGCTGTCAACGTCAAAGTCAACGTCAACGTCAGCGTCAAAGTCAACGTCAGCGGTCGTCATCACCCAACCAGGCTCCAGCACGCAGTACAGAGCGCAGTAGCCCACCCTCGAACGGACTTACTGACAATCGACCCCACGGCACGGCTAAACCACGCGAGCCTCGCGCGGTGCTGTTCCTAGTAGGAGTCATATTATATTAGGAGTATCCACATGCGCTATATCCGAGTCTGCCATCCCACAACTTGAGTGAAATCCCACATCCCACATATCAAATTTAACGACTGGTATATCCCAAATATGTAGCCAACCGCCTCAAGTTGCCGTGGACGTGGACGTGGAAACGATTTTCGACTCCTGCTCATCTCAGAGTCATAGCACTTTGCATTATCTAATGTCCTGTAGGTACATACACTGCACGCGAATTTAATTAACGCACGTACTTAACTTACTTGATATCCAAGCAACGATATGTGATGTGATGTGATGTGATGTTGTATGTAACATTGTAAGGGGTTAGGCGCTTATCATCACTCCTACTCCCTTTTTTTGTTGTCGTCGTCGTTGTCTCCGTTGTCGTGTCTATATCGCCATTATCATCAATCAGCTACAGGGTACAATGCATACTCCATCTGCCGTCGTCTTCATTTGTCGTCGTCGTTGTTGTAGTTGCTGATAACCATCTAAAAACGTCTAAACCGTGTCCCAGCCGGACCCGTTCGCTCGCTCGCTCCCGCTAAAGCGACGACCACTCAAGATTCTAAATTCTATGAAGGACTCAGGCTCAGGCTGCCACGGTCCACCTCAAGGCTCCAAGGCTCCAAGTCGTCTCGTCGTCATAGCATACGTACCATAATATCACATAACATAGCATAACATAGCATAGCATAGAACTCGAATGACAGGAATAAGTACGTAGCAAAGTAAGTTAATAAAGTGATAAAAGTGACCTCCGAGACCCCCCTTCGCATTCAAAGTTCAGAGTTCAGAGTTCAGTGTTTAGAGTTCAGAGTTTGAGGTTCCGGTTCAAGTTCACAGTTCAAAGTTCAAAGTTAATGTTCAAAGCTAAAATTCACATTCAAAGTTCATACTACAATGTACTTGTTGCAATGGGCCAACTATGACACGATTTTCCGTTGAAAATGCGAAGTGTCTGTCTTCAGCTTTTGGTCAGTACAAAAATGGCAAATCCAGAGCCTTAGTATGTACGTTAGTGTTAATAGGTACTTAGTTGTTAGTGTGTACACCCCAGTATGAACAGCATACTTTGGTGTGGTTGTGGTGTGGCTTTGGTCTATGCCTGTGTATCTAATGGTTTTCTTATCAATAACACAGTACTACAAGGTTTACATGGACATATTCCAAATTCAATTCTCTCTCTGACAACTGTGATCATTATTTTTCAGAGTTCGTCGTTTCTAAAGTCTCTCGGCACCTTTGGCTTCCAATCAATCAATGTAATTGTGCCGGAAACAGCCACAACAAGATATATCCTGCAGCATTATGCTTTGCCGTGGATAGCCCGATATAAACTCAGAAAAACATTAGATTATCTGGAGTAATTACAGTCTTAATTGTCTATTAAAATAGCTGTTTTATAGAAGCCATTTCCAGAGGGACCACCCTACAACAATATTAACATGTACGGCATTGGTTTTGATGAAAACCACGACTTGACCACAACCCGACCATGACGCAGGTTTAGATTTACCACGGTCTGTGCTAATTTTAACTAAATACCAGGTACCTGGATGTTCACACCTTCAAAAAGTAAGTACTACAGTATAAGGAAAGGCCGGAATCTAGTCAGTAAGATGCTACTTCTAAATGTTCGCATTTTCAATGGAAAATCGTGTCATAGCCAACGCAAAGCGTGGCATGACAAGACTTTACATCTCACAATTGTATAAAATATTTTTTAATCTAGCTTTATATAACATAGTTAATATATTAATATGTTCACATTCAAAGTTCATACTACAATGTACATATTAACACCAAAACCCAAATAAAACAATCTAAAACGTTACTTAGACGAAAAAATCCTACTCCAAGTCCGAGTCCAAGTCCGAGTCAGAGTCAGACTCCGAGTCCCATAAAAAATAAAAATAAAAGAAGAGTAAAACCAGTCAACTTGAAAGATCTAAACTCCCTCTCCCTCCCCCCTCCGCTGACCAATTGACAACCCAGAACTCGATCGTGACACCGTGTTCACCGATCAGCTGCGAGCAAAAATAACATCAGGGCCTCGTCGTCTCGTCGGGCGTTGAGCTGGGCTGGGCTGGGCTGGGTAATGGGCATCAGGCATCGAGCATTGGGTATCTACCATCGGAGATAAAGAGATAATTAAATAAACAACAGAAACAGCCTGTATTGGATCGTCCGAGCCAGACGCAGTGACGATCCAAGGGCGCATCTGCACACCTGAAGACGCGAAGCGACTCGGAATACAGAATACACGAAGGAAGACGCGGAGGAAGACGCGAAAACAGGCGAAAACAGCCAAAACACGTTGAAAATGCAACGCGCCTCAGAAGGCGCGAAGACTCTTTGAAAATGAGAAAAAAACAAAAACGCGTTTTTAGGATGCAGAGACGCGTTCAAGTTACAGACGATTACGATCAGACGCGAAGACGCAAAGACGCGACACAAACGCGACACAACGCTATACCAAAAAAAAAAAAAACTCGCGACGCGACTTGACTCTCCTCATCAAACCCAACTCGAAATTCGAAACTCGAAACTGGAAACCCCAAAATATCGGCGCAACTCGGGAACAAAGCTAAAGCCTTGACGCGACGCACCCGCGGCTCGGGAGTAAAGACGCAAAGTATATTCAAATTCCTAATTCCTAAAAAAAAACACGCGTTTTAAGATGCACTGCAGACGCGTTGCAAGCCGTGACGGTCACGACGGTCGGACGCAAAGACGTTAAAGACACCAAGAAGCAAAGACGCAAAGACTCCAAGAAGCAAAGACTCCAAGAAGCAAAACCGCAACACAAAACCGCAACACAAAATGCAATACAACACGCGACGACGCGTCTCGGGAAAACGCGAAGGACAACTTGGGAATTGGGAAGTGGGAATTGGGAATGGGGAATGGGGAATGGGGAATGGGGAATGGGGAATGGGGAATTGGGAGACGCGACTCTAGTCTCTGTCCCTGTAAACGTAATATGACGCGACATGACGCGACGCGACGCGTCGACGACTTGGAAAACGCGAAGAACGACTCGGAAAACGCGGAGAAAACGTTACCGGACGCGATGCGATGCGATGCGACTCGACTCGAGAAAATGCGAAAGTACTATAGAACTTGCAACATGCGAACTAGAAGCGACGCGACGCGACGCGACGCGACTCAAAGAAAAACAAAAAAAAACGCGACCTCTGCAATTTAAAACTTAAAACTTTCCACTTCCACTTCCACTTCCACGCGACGCGACGCGACCTCTGCAATTTAGACGCGACTCGACGCGACGCGACTAAACTCAACTTAAACTCGGCGCGAAATAACACAACACAACGCGACATAACTCGACACAACTCGACACAACACGACGCGACACAACGCAACGCGACACAACTCGACTCGACACACTCAAACTCGACTCGACGCGACACGACACAACACAACACGACGCGACACAATGCGACGCGACGCGACTCGACACAACTCCATTCAACTCAACGCGACACAACTTAAACTCGACACGACTCAACTCAACGCGACACAACTCAACGCGACACAACTTAAACTCGACACAACTCAACTCAACACGACGCAACTCAAAAAAAAAAAAAAAAAAAAAAAAGAAAAAAAAAGAATCTTCATCGTCACTCTTCGTATTTATCTTCCTTCATAATTATTCTTACTCTAATAACGTACGAAATAAAATACCCCTATCCCTACCCTACCTACAAAAAAAACAAAAAACAAAAACAAAAGACAAAGAAAAAAAAAAGAAAAAAGAAACTCATCCCCGTCCCTACCCCCGTCCCTACCCCCTCCCACACCACACCACACCACACCCACACCCACACCACACCCACACCACACCACACCACACCCACCACACCACACCCACATCCATCATCAAATTAACGCCTACTAAAACATACACCCCACCCCTTCCCTCCCCCTCCCCCCCCTCCCAACTTAACATAATACCCCAACCCTCCCCCCTCCCCAACCCCCCTCAAAAAACCCCAATATCAATAAAACCCCCTCAAAACCCCCCTAATAAAACCCCCTCAAAACCCCCCTAATATACTCCGGCACCAGCTCAGCCTGCAACCTCGCGATCGTATCCAGCGGCGCGCGCTTGGAGAGAGCGAGGAGGTTGAGCCGGATTGTGTGCAGGGTTTTGTCTTCTTCTTCTTCTTCTTCTTCTTTTTGGGGTTCTTGGGGGAGGGTTTGAGGTTGTTCGGTTTGGGTTTGGGTTTGGGTTTGGGTTTTGTGGGTTTTGTGGGTTTGGGGGTGGGCAGGGGCAAGGGCAGGGGTGGGGGCTAATGGAGAGGCGGACGCGGACGCGGACGCGATGGTGGTAATTCCAAGCGCGCTTACACTTGCACCTGTCGAAGCAGGCGTTAGATTCGTCAGCGGCTCTGCACCCTCATCTTCAACTTCATCTTCAACTTCAACTTTCATATCCACATCCACATCTCCATCCCCACCATCCACATCTCCATTTTCATCCTCATCTCCATCAACCTGCATCTTATTCCCCTCCTTATTCCCCTCCTTCTCCCCATCAGCTTTACCCCCCTCATCCAACCCACGCGCATCCAACCCCGAACCAGACGCAGCGCCCACCCGCACCCTTAACCCCTCACGCACCCTCCGATCCACAAGCGCAATCACGCCCGCTACATAATCGAGCACTTCATTGAGCTCTTCTGGGCTTTCTTGTTCGTATGCCGCTGCTGCTGCTGTTGCTGTAGCTGTTTGTGTTGGCGCTGTAGCTGGTGCTGATGGTGGTAGTTGTGTTGATGCTGTAGCTGGCGTAGGCGTAGGTGCTTGTGTTTGTGCCGCTGTTGGAGTAGGCGTAGGTGCTTGTGTTGTTGGCGCCGTGGCTGGTGCTGCTGCTGTTTGTGATGTTGGCGCTGATGGTTGTAATGGTTGTGATTGTGGTGCATTCGCAGCGTCATTCGCATTCGCGCTGACAGCAGTACCCAAAGCCTGCTTAATCGTCGAATCGACACCAGCCCACGTTTTCCCCGCGCCTCCCATCGCACTCTCCTCCTCCTCCTCCTCCTCTTCTTCTTCTTCTTGTGGTTGTACAACGCGCATTTTCACATCTTCCTCTTTCACCCCTCCACCCGTCCCACCCGTCCCTTCACCCACCGCACCCGCCCCCACCCCCGTCCCACCCACTGCCCCTGCCCCCGTCCCACTCGCCCCCACCCCACCCCTCCTCCGCTCCCTCACCCACCTCCCCTCCCAAACCTCCTCACTCTCAAACAGCTCCTCCGGCCTCCTAATCAACGCGCCCATATCAATCTTCTCCCCTCTCACTCTCGCAAGCTCCGCGAGCGCACCGAGCGCGCGCGGGTGGATGTGCAGGGATTTAGTTACTTGCGAGGAGATTGTGTTTGTGCGTGGGTCTGGGTTATGCGTCAGACCGACGTCGATGTCGAGTTCAGGTGCAGGTGCAGACGAAGGCACACCGGCCCGCGACGCCCGCGCCTGCGCCTGCCGCGCAATCTCGCGCGCAGCCTCGCGAAGAATCGCGTGCCGGCCGCCCGTGAGCGGATCGACAACGTTGCGCTCTACCCACTTTGCAAGCGGCATCCGCAGACGCGGGTTGTATTTCTGCTCCTCCTTCTCCTCCCTCTCCTTGTCCTCCTGTCTCTCCTCCTCCTCCTCCCCGCGCCCCCTCTCCACCCCGCGCTCCCCACCCACCCCCACCCCCGCCCGCGCATACCGCTCAACATCCGCATAATCCTCCGCATCCACCCGCACCCGCCCATCCACAAACTCCGCCACACTCCGCACGTACGCGAACCCTTCCAGACCGCCGTAGACGGTGTCGCGGAGGTACGCCTCGGCTTGTGCTGCGCGCTGGGGTGTGAAGTAGTTTGCGGTCGGGTTTGCGCTGGCGTTGGCGTTGGCGTTGGCGTTGGCGTTAGTACTGGCGCTTGCGTTAACGTTAACGTTGGAACTGGCGCTGGCGCGCTCAGCGCGCATAACAGCCTCCTCACTCAACACGTCCAAACTATCCCTGACCATATCCAGCACCACATCCCTCTCTTCTCCCGCTCCTGCTCCGGTTCTACCACCACCAGCACCACCCCCAACACCAACACCCCCAACACCACCCCGCACCCCAGCACCCTCCCACAACCCCGCCCCAAGCACCCCATACGCGCCCCAATCAAGCACGCACGCTTCTCTAGGCGTGTACCATGGTGTCGGTGTTGCTGTCGGTGTTGCTGGTCCAGGTCCTGTTCCAGTGCCTGTTCCCGCGCCTGATGCTGTTCCAGATCCCATACCGAGCTCCGCCCCCGTCCCCGTCCCCGGACCTGATCCGCTCTCCGTCCCTCCTCCTCCTCCTCCTCCTGCGCCTGCGTGTACCCCCTGCTGCACCCCCTGCTGCAGGTGCTGAGAATGCAGCCCATACATATACCGCGCAGGGTACGCCGTCGAAGTCGAATACAAAGTCGAATACGCAGTCGAATAAGAAGAAGAAGAAGAATAAAAATTCTGATAATACTCAACCCCGCCCACCACATCCTCCTTCTCCTTCTCCTTCTCTTTGCCCTTTCCCCCCCCACCGGAGCTAGTGCCAGCGCGCGTGATTGTCCAGTGTTTTCTGCGCTGAGGTTGCTGGGGTTGGGGTTGAGACTTCTGGGTCTGCGTTGAAGTTAAAGTTGGAGTTGAAGTTGGAGTTTGCGTCCCATTCCCATTCCCATTCGCACTCCCATTGACAGCTCGAGCCGTACCACCGCTCTTCGTCTTCGCCCCACCAGAGAGACCACCAACACCAACACCAGAGAGCCCAGCAAGAAACCGCAAATCCAACGCGCGCCGCTCGAGTCCGACGCTCGTCGGGCCTAGATACATCCCCGTTCCCGTTCCTTTTCCTGCTCCGTGTCCGTGTCCGTGTTGACCACCACCACCAGCAGCAGAAGAAGACGTCGACGTCGACGTCGAAGCTGACGCTTCAACTTTAATCGGGCCCGCAATCGGCGCCGGCGCCAAACTCGAACTCGATCCCAATCCCAATCCTGATCCTGATCCTGACGCAGTTGCTTGTCCAACCGCCGGCGAAGACACAGACACAGAGGATGAAGGGCCGGCTACACCCTGCCCCTGCCCCTGCTGTGGTATAGGTACAGGTACAGGAACAGGAAGCGGTAGAGGAGGGTACGTCGATAGCCCCGACGTCGAGGTCACACCCGCGCCTGTTCCCGCCCCTACACCTTGCGTCGTCGTCGTCGTCGTCGCACCATTCACAGCACCCATAGCCGCCCCATTCGCCGTCGTCGCCCCCACCCCCGCCCCATTCCCATTCCCATTCCCAACACCCGCCCCCGCCCCATTCCCCGACGGATACCCCGCCCCCGCCCCAGACCCAGACCCAGACCCCCAAAAAGGCGGATAAACAGGCCCAAGAACCGGTCTTCCCGGCAGGGGCGGGTCGGGGACGAGATGGGACAGGACTGAGAATGGGTCTTCCACTGTTTTGTTTTTTTGTGGGTTTTTGTTTTTGGTATGTCATGAATTTTGTGGCGATTGGGGGTTTTGTGGGTTTTGTGGAGGTGATTGGGGGTTTTGTTATGTCATGGTTTTTTTTTTTTTGAGGTGGTTTTGAAGTGGTTTTGAGGTGTTGTGGAGTGCAAGGCGATTACAATGCGATTGCAAGGCGAATTCAGAGCAAATGCAAGGCGAATTCAGAGCAAATGCAAGGCGAATTCAGAGCAAATGCAAGGCGAGTGCAAGGCGATTGCCAGGCGAATGCAAGGCGAATGTAAGGCGATTGCAAGGCGAGTGCAAGGCGAGTGCAAAGTCGAACAAGAGTCGAACAAGAGTCGAATAAAAGTTGTCCAAGTGCAGTGCGAGTCGAATACGAGTCGAATACGAATCGAATACGAGTTCAATACGAGTTCAATACGAGTCGAAAGTCGAATAAAAGTCGAAACGTAACATTGACAGATAAATTCCAAAGAAAAAAGAAAAACAATCAATCAGCACACAGAACCAAAAAAAACCATAAACCAAAAACAACCCAAACCACACACATGCGCGCGCGCACCAAAAAAAAAAACAGGCACGAAAAAACAAAGAAAAAAACACAACCACTCACTCTCACTATAATCCAAACTCCCATCCGGCAACACCGGCGGTCCTTCACGTTCGATTCTCAGTCGTTCTTTTTTCGTTTTGTACCGTTTGCCTGTGGTTAGTTAGTTTTATGTGAGTTTTATGTGAGTTTTATGTGAGTTTTATGTGAGTTTTATGTGAGTTTTATTGTGGATGATGAATTAGGAAAGGAAAAAGGAAATGGCAAGTAGGAAGGAATCGGGAAGTAGGAAAGTAGGAAGGAATGAAAAAGGAAGGAAAGGAAGTAGGAAGTAGGAAGTAGGAAGGAAACGGGAAATAGGAAGGAATCAGGAACAGGAAGGAAACGGGAAGGAAAAAGGAAAAAAGGAATCAGGAAGTAGGAAGGAAACGGGAAATAGGAAGGAATCAGGAACAGGAAGGAAACGGGAAGTAAGAAGGAATCAAGAATCAAGAAGTAGGACAAAGGACAAAGGACAAAGAAGTCAAGAAGTCAAGAAAACAGGAAAACAGGAAAACAGCAAAGCACGAAAGTAGCAAAACAGGAAAAACAGGAAAACCAGTAATCATGAAACCAGGAAGCAGGAAAATATGAAAATATGAAAACAGGAATCAGCAAAGCAGTAATCATGAAACCAGGAAGCAGGAAAATATGAAATCATGAAAATACGAAAGCAGGAATCAGCAAAGAGGAGAAAAGCAGCAATCAGGAAAGCAAAAAAGGCGGGAATTTAGGAATCCAGGAATGGGAAAAGGGAACCAGGAAACCAGGAAATCAGGAAATCAGGAAATAGGAAATCAGAAAAAACAGGAAAGCAGGAAAGCAGGAATTAGGAAAACAGGAATCCAGGAGTCAGGAATTAGGAAACCAGGAATCAGGAAACCAGGAAAGAGCAGGAATCAGGAAACCAGGAAAGAAGGAAATCAGGAAAAAAACAGAAAAACAGGAACGCAGGAAAGAAGGAAGCAGGAATCAGGAATCAGGAAAGCAGAATCCAGGAATCCAGGAAAGCAGTAAGTAGAATAGGAAGAAAATTGGAGAGCAAATTGGAGGGGAAAAAACAGCAAACAGCAAACAGCAAACAAGAAACAAAACCTCCCAAAAAAAACCTCCAAAAACCTCCCAAAAAACCACCCAACCAAAACCAAAAAAACAACAAAAAACAACCAAAAAACACACAACCCACCTTTAAGCTTCAAAAGCACCATCATCCGCGCCCAATCCGATCCGGGCGGGAACGCGCCCAACCCATCTTTCGAGCCCGGCAATCCTCCATCAGGCTCCAACGTCTCCGAGAGCGTCTGTCCCTGTCCCTGCCCCTGTCCATGCCCCTGTCCGTGTTTCTTGTAAGGACCACGCGGCCCGCGCCGCGAAGGCTGCTGCTGGTGCTGGTGCAAGTGCGAAGAGGAGGAAGGAAGCTGGGATAAAACGGACACGGAGCGTTCGCCGCGGCCTGCGGGAGTGTCGATGTCCATGGGCGTACCGTTCCTCTCTCGCTCTCGCTCTTCGTCGTCCTCGTCCACATTCACCGTGCCCGTGCCCCTTCCCAAACCCCCCATACCCCCCGCACCCGCACCCGCACCACCACCACCCGCACCACTACCAGAACCCCCCGCACCCTCATCATCCTTCTCAATCTCAATATTCCAATCCGTCTCATACTGTATAACCGTCGCCGACGCCTTGGCGATATGCTCCAACCCCCACGTTTCGAGGCGTTCTGCTTCTGTGTGGTAGATCGTACCCGGTGGGTTGAATATTTTCGCGTTGGTCGTTACTAGTCTGAAATCGGACTGTGATGGAATAACATAAAAGTAAAGCAAGTTAGAATTATCGTAGGATAGAAAAGAATGAAGCAGAACGAAATAAGATTTTTTAAAAAATGACATGAGATCATTAACCGCAAAGATGAACACACGCACAGTGAAATCCTCAAGCGAGCGATACCGCCCCCTGGCGACTTTATCGCCCATAGTGCCGAGGTCCATGGGCCGCTTGACGATGTCTGTGTAGCCTGGCACGTTGGCTGTGTCGACGGGGTGGAGGAAGAATGCGTAGTCGTCTTTTCTGTGTGGTGTGTGTAGATGTACGTGATGTGGTCATGATGTGTTCGTGAGCAGGGCGGGGCGGGGCACGATGTGTAGCACGACACGACACGACACGAAAGTTGGGAGAAGGAGATGGAGGAGGGATAATTAGCATCACAGTTCACAAATCATCACAAATGAGAGAACAAAACAAAAACCACAAAAAAGAAAGAAAAAAGAAAAGAAAAGAAAACCAAAACGCACTTCTTAAGCTGCGCAATAAGCTTCGCGAGCACCTCCTTCAGCGGCTTGAGCTTCACAGGCCGCGGGATCTTCTGCGCCTTCTCCTCTCTATCCCTGTCCCTATCCTTCCACTTATCCTTATCCTTCCATTTCCCCTTCGCCTTGACCCGCGAATTCAGCGTTATCGTAGGCGACGCCGTATGAGCTGGAGCTGGAGTTGCATTCGTACTTGGCAGTGCCGTTGGCGGTAGAATTGGCGTGGGCGTTGGCGTTGTATCGTCCGCCATATCCTCATCGTCCCCACCCGCACCCGCACCCTCTCCTTCGCCTTCGCCTTCGCCCTCAGCATATCCCTCACCCCCACCGCCGCCACCACCATCATGACCACGGTCATCGACCTCTACAACACCATCCACATCCGCATTCGCATCTCCATCATCATCGTCATCCACATCGATGTCAATGTCGACTTCCGGAGACGGATACACAGCCGTGTGGTGGTGGTGTCTGTGCTGCTGATGTCTGCCCACCGGCGTCGCAGCAGACGAGCTGGCCGCGGCCGCTCTGCTCGTAATCGATGCTTGCACCTGCGCCTGTGCCTGCGACGGCGATTGTGATTGTGATTGAGATTGGGATTGTGCAGCTTTGAGACTCTTGAGAGAGGGTATGACGAGCGTCAGCCCTGAACCTGAACCCGAGCCTGAGCCCGAGGCAACCATCGAATTCGAGGTCGATGCATTCGAGACACTCGTACTGGCATTAAGCCTCGGGATATAAATCTTCGGTGTCCCCTGCTGCTGCGCCTGCGCCTGTGTGTGCTTCAACGTCACCTTATGCTTAAGCTTGTGTCTATGCTCCTCCTCCCTATGCTTCTCCCCGTGCTTGTGCTTGTGCTTGTGCTTGTGTTTCTGGCCATGTGCATGGTACAAATTCGAGCGAGACTGGGACTCAGAGCGCGAGCGCGAGCGAGGAGAATGCGAGTTTGCGTTTTCGTCCATTCACCTTTTTTTCCCTTTGCGTGCGCGAGACAAACTCAGATTTGGAATCCTAAACCGATAATGTAATCAGCCCGCCGCGTGACTCCCTTGAATTGAACCTTTGAAGGGGGCTTGAAAGTTGAGCTTCAAACTTGAACTTGAACTTGAGCCACGGCACGGCGTGAACTTGATGACAGATGTGGCACTGCAGTTGTTCACTGTTGAGTTTCCCGGCTCAACTCCACGGCTGATGTGACATTCCACGTGATGTGATGGGTCTGGTTCAGTTTGGGGCCGGCTCGGTTCGCTTTTCTGCCCCACACCCCCTCTCCGCTTCACGCCCACGCTTCGCTGATTCAAGCGCTCGCGAGCGGCGGTTCGACGATTCATATTCAGTACCCAAGGCTTCCCTTGCTCTTGCTGCTCGCTTTTTATCGAATCTATTGCAAGCCCTTCTCGAACTTTGCCTCATCGCCATCTGACTTTCTTAAATTTCCCGAGACTCGGTGCTGCTGTAAAGCAGTTAATGCTCGTCGACGCGGCGGCGGCATCGTACAAGCTTTAGCGTTGCACCCTCAGGGAAATGGGCCCCTCGGACTCGACTGGGATCTAATCATTCATTCAAGGTATCCACCCTCGTCTCATCACTACCACTACCGTATCCGTATAAAAACAGCACAGAACAGACGCGCCGGGCCTCTGTCTGTCTGGCAGTTGACGACCGTCTCGAAGAGGACTTTGCTTCTGCTGCTTCTTGGAAACACATACTTTCAATTGACCTGCCTGCGGACTGCGAAGCGCTGTGGCTGCTGCTGCGCTACTTACTTTACTTAGATCTGGGAACTGGGAACTGGGAACTGGGAACTGGGTTGCTATACACCCCACAACTCTAACCCAAATTCGCGCTCACATCGTATCGAAGGCAATCAAACAAGCGTGAAATCTAAAAACCTGCTTTACTCTGAATCGTGCGTTATATTGAATAATGGCGATCATGTCACACACAACGACGAACGGATGGACAGACGGACGGATTCTCCTTCTCGGAATTTTCATTGTATAAATTACAATAATACGCCGAATTATCACAGGCCAGTGACTCGCGTCTTTTTCTTTTTTACTTCTAGTTTATTCCATTATTCAAAGCTAATTTCGCGACATCTGCTTGGACGCTCGGTTATCATGATCTCTGTCTGGGCCTCGCTTCTTCGATATCTCTGTAATAAGTATGCATACCCAATCCATACTTATCACCTCATATCACTCCAACATCTTGGTGTACGTGTATCTCGTGCATGGCTGGAATCTTGGCTACATTTATAATAATCAAATTTTCCTCCCGATTTTTTTCCAGATCGTCAAGAATTCAAAAACCACAACAAAGCAATGCACAAAAACGCAAAAGGTACGAGCAAAAAAAAAAAAAGAAAAAAAAAAAAGAAAAAACAAGAAAAAAAGAAAATTAGTGATCTTCCGCTGTATCCTCCGAGTCCGAGCGGCGACATACCCCGCCCGCGCTTCCTTGGCTCTGTCTCTGATGAGGCTTCGGTCGTCTGAATCGAACATGATGCATACGGTCATTTTTTCACTCGTCCGTACTCGCGCAACATGGACATCCGCTTCTGAACCATACTACATACATACACATGTCGAAATGCTGCGAAATTCGAAAATAAATACATAAAAATCGCGACGCTGGTGCGGTGAGCCCTCTGATCCAACTCTGATCCGTATCAAAACCAATAAACTCTAATTCTAATTCAATTCCATTATATTCAGCAGTATAAACAATTTATGCGGGTTCAATTCAATTCGACGCTGATAGGGCATGCTGTACATGTACAGACCGCACAAAAATCAGCAGAGAAAAAAGAATCAGAAGCAGGGTTGCGAAGTTTCTGATTTTTTTTTTCGATCTCTTCTCTCTAGAGTTTTGTCTCAATCTGGGGTATGGGGAGATGAAAGTGAACCCACACACACATAATCTTAACCCACTCCGCCCTTGCCCTGGGCCCGAATCCCAGTTGCTGGCAGATTTCAGCTTCCAAGGTTTACCTCCACGGACCAGGATCCGGAATATCGTTTCGCATATGACGACCCACTCCCACCCACCCACCGAGGATCTCTCTAGTGTTGGCATTTACACCCCGTAACGGTATGCCATCTTAAGCATGCACAATGCCTGATGACCATGACACAAACTCTGATGCAGATGATGCCAGAATATATATTTTTTGTCTTTATGTTATTTATTCACTGCCTGTACGGCATGGAAATAGGACCACTGAATAGTTGTTGCCCAGTTCAAGGTCACACAACTCGACTCCGTTCCATTCCTCGTTCCATGATGTCTTCCATGTCCTTCCATGTCTTCCGTGCGCCCATGCTCATGCTGCCCGCTTGTCGTGTTGCTCTCTTGCTTCCTTGGTTCCCTTCTGACTGCTCACTCCCTAATGCTCGATGCTCAATGGCTCAACACCTATGTCCGATAATCAATGCGATGCCTCTCCCACCGCCGACGGACCACCACCGCAGCGGCGGCGCAGCGGTGACGAATTCCATCAACTCTCTTCGAAGAGCGGGGATCGCCGTCTGTTCTGTTCTCTTATACGGCATGTGCTTCACGCTCAGGCTCGGAGTCCTCTGTAATTCGAGAATATTGGATTGTAGGACCAACTTTGGCAACAGTATTTGCCACTTAAGGAGTCGAAGAATTATCTACGCACATTTGACTCAGCAGCTAGCCTTTCCTTTTCCTCCTGGCTTGCCTGAAACTACGGAACTCAGTGACATAGACCCTCTACACCCACTGCACAAATATTTTTGTCGTCGGACATGTCGATGCATCACGAGCTGCCCTCAATCATCCCTACGCGTTTAGAAAGGACGGACAATTAGCGTCAGGACACTTTGTCAATGAACTTCAATCCGGCCATCGATTGCATTTCATTTAACACCCTCAATATATTTATTAACCGCTATGATTAACTGCCCCTGCTTACACTCTACACAGTGGATTCTCGGACCTGGATACCTCGTTATCGATTAAACGACTGAAAGAGATATATTGGCTCCGCGAGCGTCCTCCGATTCCGGTCGGGCAGTTATCCAACCCTTTACGAATCCTTGAACAATTGGCGAGCCCGTCTTGGTAGCTATCTGTATCCCTCCTGGGACCCCAGATTGTGAGTTGGGTTTATAAATTATCGGCTACATTATATTGAGCAGATTGTCAGCTCACTCGCCAGGTGAAGCAGGGTATGTAACACTAACTTGTTTTCCGTCTTCATGTTTGGGCTTGCCTCTACCACAGCCGCCCTGCATGGGTAGTAACACCACTCCCACTCAATAGGAGGGGGGGTATGGCACATTGTCACTCCCTGTGCGAGCGAGAACACAGAAATTAACCTATTGTGTGTGCTGCGTCTGTATTTCCGTCGCGTGTGCATCAGACCATAATATCATCCCGTGCTTTATGCACATTGCCCATACAGTTTTTCATCATCAGGCATCAGGCGTCATCAACGATCAAGGTGCTGCTGATCTGTGGGACTTGAGGTTGTTATTCTTGAAACGCAAACACGTCAGTGGCCGGGGGAGGGAAGATACGCAGCACGCGCACGCGTACATATGTGGTAGTTACTTATGTATAGCAGACTGGGTGATGCATGTGTGCCCGTGGCTTGGGTCTGTGATAATAAAATATAACTTGCATCGATCATCATCAGTCCATGACCACCCTGAAAATCTCTCATTGACATTGCTGCTTATTAACTATAGACATACAACAACTGTGAGCGTGAGCGCGTGCCAGTGCGTACATGCCTCTGTTGCTCTCAGACCTCAAGCGTTCCATCATTCTTTTTCAGGACGGTGTACAGTTGCTTTTGCCTTCGCCGATCCTCGGCTGTTTTGTCTATTCTAACGTCTATTTTGTCCGTGTCCTTCCTTTTCCTTCCCTTGAGCCTTCAGTGCTTCCTTTTACAACTCAATTCACTCAATTCAATTCTATTTTGTTCTATTGCCACTGCCGTTCAATTGAGATCCCAAAACAAAATTATATCAAATTCAATCAAACAGCGAGATATGCATATACATATACAGAGTATTACCACCACCACATAGACACGCATCATGACATGATATTTCTCTGGCTTATCATGGGAATGGGTACGAATGGAGTCGGAATATTACATGTCGTATGTAATTTCCTTAACGTTTGCGGTTTTGACTTCTATTTGGAGCTCGCTTTCCCTCGTTTGAATGTTGGCATACGCCGTATGGCGAGAGGGCTTATCACAGACCCATTTACATAGTACAGCCTTTTCATATGTTAAATAATGGCATTCATTTTCTCCCGATTCCATAGAGTCGTTTAATTGGAAACCCTGACCCTTTTTGATAATTTATAATTGAGAAAGACCATTGAAACTCGACGCCTATTAAAGGCTATCGAGATTTAAGCCTCGGGATCTACAATGCACATCGAGCTCTTTCACGGTTTTTTCATTTGCCGTTTGTTTCCCAATCCCATCGAGTATGCCAGTAATGATATGGCAAGAGAACGATCATTCACTCAAGCTGGACCGTTCGAGATATGTCAATCATCCCAAATCAACGTTCATATAGCCATAAAGCAGGACACCAGTTTCCAATACATACACACAAACGTATTTTTATCACACCCTCATGTCTTTCAAACTTCAAATGGCTCAGTGTGCTTTATGGAGGCAATAAAAGACAGAGGTCGTGTGTATGTCATAGATAACCACTGGCACCGCTGCCATCCCATCTTAAATCACTGTTTCCCTCCTCCTGAATTTGGGATGAATTTGTAAAACAGGTGACGTCGTCCGAGGTCCATTTGACCAGGGTGTGAAAGTGCACATGCCACAGAGCGGGGTGGAGGACATGATGAACCGCATTTTGTGGCTTAATGAAAAACCTGCGGCCTTCATCAAGGTGATCAAGGCCCACGCCTGCCTCAACGGACACATTGTCTTCAGCGAGACCCTGGTACTCCCCAAAACGTCATTCCTTTCTCGGAGGCAAAAAGTCCATCAAGTTCATTATGGCCATTGAAAGGCGCAGTCCATCCGCCTTTCATTATACGATACGCGATCTTTCATTATCCACAATCAGACCGCAAGAAAAACACACAAGCAAGTAATTATGGGACCAACCGCAACTGGCAGGAGTTTGGCCCAACGACCGTGCGTCCCACTCGCTCGGCCAGATCTGTACTGGACCCAGCAAGCGTTACCATTGTGATTCAGGCAGGCTTTCAATTTTGCTCGGGATTCGGAAGGAGATGCGATGGGATTGGATTGGATTGGGACTCGGGCTCTCGAATGGGGGTGATCGATCTATCTTGCTCCTTCTTGCAGAGTCTCTTCCTAATTGAGGCGCTTGATTCCCTAGCTCAGCGGTCCATTAACTTGTCGAATACACACATAATACGGAATCTGTTAATTGCCAATATGGCCTGGCCATCGATTACGATATACATACGGGCACACAGATGGGCCAAGGTAGATACGTCTGTACAGAAGATCAATTTTGGCCAGGCGCCCGTTCTATAGTCATGGCAGCCTCAAAATGAAAATGAACATGATTTCTGGACTCACGAAGACGGAACGGTCGGGTTGTCAATGTTGTTTTCAATGACGACTCGACTCGATGGCAATCGCGTATCTCACTCTGTGAGTATGTCAACCGAAAGTCGATTTAATAGTGGGAAGTTGGTGGTAACCCTTCTCACCAGATTCTATGACGACTGTGAGTCCCAAGCGAGTGCGTTGCTCGTTAATGTAATGAAAGTAATGTCCGCGTAGGCTGCGAGTGTTACCAGCGGGACCTGTTTATGAAGGTGATTAATAATTACATAGAGATTGTTGTGATCTGCAACACAGACATCAGTGTATGTTTTAAATATCTCTCCAAGTTCGCAGCAAAGCAGCATCATCGCAAAAAAAGCGAGAGACGCCTGGCAACTTGGTTTTGCCGAGTGTGACGATGTGTGACATGTATACTGAGGGATATGTGACATGGGTTGTTCGTTGCCTAGACAGAGAATAAACGAGGTCACACTGTCTGAGCCGCGACGACAACGGTTGTCCTCTAAACCATCTCTTTCCCTCGGCTGGCCCACTGCACCCCCCGCGCGCGGAAACGCACAGAATATCTGTATTTCTGGCTGTATTTTCTAGGGAGGGCTGTCCTATTTTCTCTGCTGGCTGGCATTCGGATTTTTCGGGGTTTCTACTCGAGCCAAAACAAAAAACCCCAAGATGTGGTCGAGATCTCATTCCCAATTAAAAACTTTGAAAATGAGATCACGAGTGCACGATCTGGCAACGCCAAAACGTCCCGTCTCCCGTCCTACGGAAAATATATCAAAAAAGAAAAGAAACCCAAATAAACGGAAAATGTGACTTTTTTCTTGGATCGGCGGGTCTTACGCGTTCGATTTCGATTTCGATTTGACTTGTGTCCCCCCGTGCAACTGGAATAAATCGTTAATGGAATCGCCAATAACGTTATTTTGGTTGCAATACAAAGATATCGGCAAAGGTGTTTCTAACTAACCCATGAGGCATTCGCTCGTCTTTACCTTCTCCGGGGCATAGGCTTCTTCTCAAGCAACGACCTGCTTTAATTTCCTCTCTTTCCCTCCCCCTTCGCCACGCCCTTCCTGATGTGTTGAGACTCCATCATAGGCCCATCTCTTCTGTTTTGTTTCGTTTTCCGTTTCCTTCTCCCCTTCTTGTCTTGTCATTTGGATGTCGGAATCCAACTCGTCTTCACCCACTCATAATCGTTCCGACACTAATATTACCCGCTATCCTCCTTCCACGACCTCACGACCTCACATACTCCTAGAAGAACGAGAAGAAGAACACCCTTCTGCACGACCTACACGCGAATACAGAGAGCCTCTCACCGTACGTCTCTCACCGCCCCCACCCCCGCCCTCGGAGCCACAGGGAGCCCCCCAATCGAGTCCTGCTCGCAGTAGCCCCCACACCACCGCACACACCGCCTACACACCCAGCAATACCTCCTTCGCCGTCCCCAGCACCAGCACCGCTACAGCCAGCACCAGCTCCACAACCCCACGCAGAAGACATCGATCCCGATCCACGGAACACTCCCCCGACCAACCCATGGCGAAACGCATGCGCAGAGATTCACCTGCCCCGCTTGGCAGGCCCGACGACCACTCCAGCCCGTCGTCAGACTCCCAAGATGACGACGCCGACAACGAGATGGACCTCGGTCAACTCCACCGCCCCGAGCCCCTCCCACAGGCCTCTGTACCCCCTAAGAAGAAACGAACACGCACCTTAACGACGCCGCACCAGTCTGCAGTATTGCACGCGCTGCTTGCCCAGGTATGTGTGTCCCGTCGCGGGGGGGTTGTTTGACAGCCCTTTCTGCATCATGTTCCGAAGGAATTTCTTTAACTAATTAACTCTTGTCCGGATTGTTCATTGCTCCCTTATCAATTTTATCACGCTCATTCGGTACTAAAACGCAAAAAAGTCACGATTTCCTACGACCGCTATGAGAGAAGAAGTCGGGCGTTCTATCGGGCTCAGCGCTCGGAAAGTCCAGGTAAGTAGTAAACACCACCGATATGCTCCCCTACCCCGCCGTGGATTTAATGCGCGTAGCTGACGAACTGTCTGTCAGATCTGGTTTCAGGTGAGAAAAAACATACGCTTCAATTTCCGGGCGGATTTTTATTTAGATTAACCGTTGCCGCGATCTACAGAACCAACGACAGAAGGCAAGGCGACCGCGCAGTCAAAGCGACACCCCGACTGCCCGACCACCCCAATACGGGCCGTTCCCCAATGCCGCGGAGACTATATCGGTGAGCAACTCACTTCCATATCGCGCCATCCTTAATGAAAAGGATCCTAATCTATTGCTATGTGCGTTCGGTTTTAATTAATTGTATTCAATTTATTGTAGCATGTCCATCGCGGTTTCGAGGAGCGCGGGCACGATCGCACGCACTACGCTCGCAACCCATCGCCTGAACATCAGCAACAGCCAACCACTGAAGATACATCAATTAGATTACTCGGTCCTGGCATGCCAGGCGCGCCGGTATACGCACCCCAAAGTTATCGGCAAGTGAGGCCCCCGCCCATATCAACTGCGATGCCCGTAGAATCGCGTTATCAAGCTGGATATAGCCTCCCGCGAGTCCTAAGCCCGCAGCCGTATAGCTCTCCGCGTATGTACCCGCTCCCCAACGTGCGCCCCGCGACGTCCCAGCCGAGCAGTTGGCGAGAGAGAGACCCGTCGCGCACGCTGCCCCCGCTCGAATCGACGCGCCCGTCGAGCTCGCACTATGTGCCTCCACGCATGCACGCGCCCGGCGCCCAAGTGTTCCCGCCGCCATCGAGGCCCCCGTTCATCCCCCACCGGTCGATTTCGCCCGAGCCTCGATTCGCGCACCATCCCCCTGAACCCCCCGCGCCGCGCCAGCCCATCACACTCCCGCCCCCATTCACACTTCAGCCGTCGCCACAATGGGACGAGGCATCGTACGTCCCGCGGCCCAGCTCGTCGGCGTGGTCCCGCCCCGACTCGCGCTCGACCCGGGGGCGCTCGACGTCACCTGTCGCCCTGCGCCGGGAACACATTGGGAGCAGTCTGACGGAAGGCAGCGGCTCTTCTGATACTTATTATCTAGCCGAGCACCCGGCGCATCTGCATTCGCCTTCGCCCCGAACTATGCCGCCCACCACGACCCCGCCCTCACGCTCAGGCCGCTATGATCCTGTTCGTGCGACTTATGTGCCGTTCTCGACACCTACAGTATCTCCTACCGTATCTCCTACACAGGCCACGGGAGGCGGCGGCGCGCATCCTGTTGACGAACGGGCCGATAGGAATGATGTGTCCCCTGCGCAAGAGGACCAACGCTGAAACTGTAATCCATCACTCTCTCGCAGAAAAAAATCTAATGTTAATTCTATGCTTTTCGTCCTGACCTGACACGCTCAACCCCTCTCGTGTTCTTTTTTCAACCTTCTTTTCCTTTTCTTTTCCTTTTTCTTTCTGTCTTTTTTTTCCCTTTTTTCTCGAAACCCTCACGCTATTAACGAAACAAATCACGCTGCCTAAAACAAGATGTCTCATTCGTTCTTTACAGGCTTACAGCCCCGCATTACGCGAGTACTATCCTTTCAACCTGCCTAAAACGTTCTTTCGTACCCCTGGAACACTACAAACATTATAATTTCCCCCGCCCTTCGTTAAAGCCCCGCTATTGTCGCAATATATTCTTGCGAGAACCCCATTCCGTCTGTGTCTAGACCGAATCAATCGACCTCTGTGCTTCACGCCTTCTTTTCGTCATCGCTTCCCCCTCTTTTGTTCTTGCTGTATCTTGGAATCCTTACATATACCCATTATAATTATCCCAGACCAGCGTTCGCTACTATTTTTCTATTGACATACATATACGTCTTTCCAAAGTATTTACTTCAAATTGTTGATTATTAGTACCCCATAATTGAAAACCACAATCCTTCCCTGCCCCAGAGTTTACGCGTGAATAACGCCAATTATATCGCGAAGCGTTTTCATTGTTTTCCAAGAAAAACAAATCTCCCAGAGATCTCGCGGAACATTTTTCCAAATTATTACCACCGTTCGTCATATATTTGAATGGAACGGATGGCTTCCCATAGGTATGTATTATAAATTTCATGAACAATCTCTCTTCTACATACTACATTTGCATGCCTAAGCATACATCTATCAAAATCACGGACAAGAATAATCAGAAACGGTGCTTCGATTTCTCATCTATTCTACTGATGATATACGCTTTTTTTCTCAATACCCACTTGCCTTCCGTTTCTCTGCTGCAAGACGAGCTCTCAGCTGAATGCGTGCTCGCAGTCTTGCTTCTCGTACGTTGGCTTCTTCTTCGGGGTGCTCGGGACCCGGATCAGTGTTCGCGTAGCTATTATCCTTTAGACTCTGTGCACTAGCGTCAGGGCGGTGTGGAGCATCACTTATGTCCCCCAAGGGCGCGTCCATGTGCACGGCAGACGCGTCAAACGATGACGAAGCTGGAGTAACAGCAGTCGACGACACTGGCATCCCATCTCGTAAAGCACGAGGGTCGGTATCATCTTGTATCCCCGGGCATCCAGCAGCCAGCTGTTTCTCGAATTCCAAGCGAGCCAGTAGCCTCGTGCGCGTTGTTTTTATCGCGCGTGGAACTGTCGAATGATTGACGAGTGTGATCGAATCGGTGTTTGTACAACCGTCTTTCCTAATGGGGATGTATTCCATTCCGGGAATTTCAGGGTCCGCCTGCACGTCATGATCGCGGTGAACTTTTTGTGCGTGGTCAGACGATGCGAGTCTCTGAACGGATCCGTCGACAGCACAGGTGGAGTGGCGGCCATGATTGGTGTTTGCCATCGGAGAGATACGCCCACCAGATATCTTGGGAGAGAACTTTGATGATGGGACCGCTGCATTCAATGAGATGGTGTCTGCTGCGCACATACCGTGGTTTGAATTCTGCGGTCTGTTGATATTTGATGACGAAGACTCTCCGTGAACATCAGTGATAACCTTGAGAGGTGAATTTGCAGCGTCATTCCTGGCGTTGGGCTCTAATGTACGATCCACTGAGTCCTCCTGCACAATATTTGTTGGCAGCCTAGCACTCATTGCATCGCTGACAATGTTGGTGCGGGGAATTTCTGTTGAAGAGCGGAATGGATCGGAGATTTTGGGATGACCAATTCCCACCCGTGTGTCCCGCGTGCTGGCGTTTGAACCCCGAGCATCAGCACGCGAGATATCCACAAAACGTGTCCCCGCTTGGCGCTCAACTGACAGAGATTGTGCCTGGGTATTTGAAGCTGGGGGAATGTCGGTGTGGTCCAATGATGCGGGAGGGAATTCCGTTGAGGCGCTCATAGGAGGAGCGGTTTCATTGGTTGAAGGTTGACGCGTCGGCTGCACCTTTGTGCTATCTGCAGCGCCCGTCCAAGTTTCCGCGTTCTTCGCGAGGTGTGCTTTTACCGAATCGCGTAAAGAGCTGTTACGAGGAGGCCTGAGCGCACGCGTTCTGGTGGGGCGACTGGGGACGGGCTTTGGATCCACATCCTCAAAAACGTCATTTGGCATATGTTTTCCATCCGGAGGATCATGGCCTAGATCCTGGTCTATTTCTTCGGCGTCGGGGGTGTTGGCGGATTCGGATATGTCATTAGCGAGTTCGATCGCCGCCTTGGGATATTCCTTCGCATCAGCTTTACCCTTTCCCTTCGTGCGATAATCGTCCGCTCCAACAATTGGCATATGCTTGACATTTCTGCTGGATGATGCTGCTGACGAAAATACAGTGCTCTTGGAAGACGATGCAATTGGAACATCTTTTTCCCATGTCTCGTTCGCGCCATCATGCGAGATCTCGTCATCAGAAATACTGGAACGTCCTTTATCCTGGAGATTCACATTTCTGGTTCGGATATGTGAACCATGCTCTGCATATTTGCTCGCTGACGCCCCGGGTGTATCGAAAGTGATCCTATTTCTGGTGGAAGGATATTGTCTTCCAGAAGGAGACCAGGAGCACTCGCGCTCCGATGATCTGGTCCTTGAGCGCAGGCGCTGTGTGCGATTCTCCTGGGAAGGGCCTGCAGTTGAGCGTGGGGGTGAAGAAGGATGCCATCTGCGGCTTCTCTCAAGGTCCGGCGGAGGAGGCACACCCGCAGGTAAATCATACTGAAAGAACAATTAGGAACTGACTTTATTTATTATTACGACACACGATGGCTGACCTGCACCACTGTGTCGTACACGAACAGGTCTCGGTACGGAGACCTGACGTAGCAATACACCTCTGTAGAGCCACGAGCTTCAATATGGCTTTTTTGTTCCGAGGAAAAAATTACTTGCCATGTGCGAAATGTTCAGCGTTGACGTGTCTTCCTCCCGGGGTATATGGCTCATCCATGTCCAGAAACTCAGAAATTAACTTCACCGCGGATTCGGAACGTATGTCGATTGCCTTCATTAAGGAGATGATAAGATTCGTAAGGAACTGACACATTAATATATTATCAGTAAAAGGCACCAAAAGCAAAGGTCAAAAGTTATTTCAGGACATACTTCGACGTCAAGGCCCTCCCAGACTTGGAGTTCTCGCCTTAGAAAGCTCGTGGTGCGAGATATGAGTTCTTGAGAGTTCGAGAACTGCGAGGGAGTAGGATATGGGCGATATTTCGTGTAGGAATTTGATGCAACATGCTATATCTGAATGTAAGTAAAGTCTCTCGAGGATGCATATTGCTGGCATACACTCGCACCTTGGCATATAAATCGTGCTGGTATATCCATCTCCGCTTGAGGATAGACCGCTCCAATTTATCAAACTCCTCGTGTTCTCTTACACGCGTTCCCCATTCGCGTTCACGTCTTCTTCTAGCGTTCTGCCTCGTAGTCCGTAGAACGGCATTGGTAGCTTGGGCTGGACGAGAAGGGGGAGGTGATGTCCGTAAGGGAGATAGATAATGTTTGCGATAATCATACCGCGATCTGATAGAGTGTATGAGGTAGTCTCCTATAGCCTGCGAACAAAGTGGGCATCGTCGAGATTGCTCTGAAATAGTGGTTACGGAATCAGTACAGTGTCCATGCCTCAAGTGCTCGACGTCATTCAGTTCGAAAAAGACTTACCTGCCCACATCAGCAAACACTCGAAACAGAATTCATGTGAGCATTTGGGTATCACAGTTCGGTCCACGACGGAGTGCAGGCATATACTGCAGTTGTTCTCGTCTTCTTCGTCCTCGACAGCGTCATCTTCATTTATGTCTGCAACTTCGGAGTCATTTCCCTGGATCTCGTTCGGTTCCACATCGAGATGAGTCGGCGTTCGTTCTTCAAGCTTTATACGTTTCGCTGCAGGTGGAGATGTTGGTCTAGTCATACAATGTGCCTGTTGTCTAGGATAGTAAGAGATGAGAGATTGTAGTTAAGCTTAATCAGGTATACAGTCAAGATTTGAGGAACTGAACGGATTTGTCAGCAGCACAGGTAGAAACGGACATCCCATTATTGACCCATACGAGTAAGTCACTAGATGATTTTCGGGGTCCAAATATCCTACTAATACGAACATGGATGGATAAGTACATATGCTGGGGTGGTATCAAATTATAGTTTACAATAAAAAAGCAATATGAAGAATGAATGAGCGAATGATGATGCTTGTGCTGGGATAGTGGTACAGATGCTCTAGCCATAAAGATGATAAAGGGAAAAAAAGAATAAACCGTCGTGAGTATGTAGAGTCTACTTCCGTGAGTCCGAGCAATAGATAAAGTGAATAAAATAGAAATTAGAATTAAAAGCCTTTGTTGCCTTTTTCCTCTTCTGCAACCTCCATCATAAGATCTGCGTAGGAAGAAGTATCAGCTCGATTGTCTCTCAAAATCCCATGATTGATGGATTAGATTCTTACCTCCCCAAACTGAACTCTGCATGGCATTTACGACATCTTGCGGATCATCATCAACCAGAGATGTTCGTCTGATAGATAGAACAGGAGCAAAAAGAAATGAGTTAAACCCGCGGGTAATTGAATTAAAAAGTAGAGATAAACATACGGCGACCTGAAGGTGTCGGCTGTGAATGTGCTGTAATCACTTCCACGGCGACTGCTACGTTGCAGCTTCGGTCCGGACGATGTGTCCATCGCGAGAGAATAATCTGCATGACTGTATCGAGGATTCAAGGGGACAGGTGTCGGGCTTCCTGGTGAGAATGAATGATCACCAAATCCAGCACTGGAGATATCACGCGACGACATGGGGGGCGTCCCTGGCATCGTTTCGACCACGATGGAAGGGATGTCTAAAGGGATTCGATTAGACGTCTTCTTTAGAAAATCAGGGTAGAGAACGACCAACCTTGCTCATATTTCTCGGCCCGTTTTCTCTCAAGATGCGCCAGAAAACGTCGCCGATACGAGATTGTCTTCAACAGCGAGCGCACACGATCCAAGTTGACAAGATCAGTGACCAATTTGTTCGTCTCTGTCCGCACAACTAGGTCTTGTAAGCTGGTTATCAAAAATACGTCAGTCAAAGTCAACTAGAAGAAAGAGATGTCACTTACACCAATGCCTCTGCATCAACAATCAATTTATGATGTGCCAGAAGGGTAAGCATGTCAGTAAAAGATATTCCTAGACCTTGCTCGTGTGATATGCTGGCTTCATGGTAGAGGCGTCTGTATATGGCCTTCCGCTTCCGCACGTCAGCGTAGTCAATGCCATCTACGATTGATTCCAATTTGTTGAGGTCAACACCATCCACCACACGAGAGCCCCAGGCTTTCTTGTCTAAAGGATCTTTGCAGACGCTGAGTATATTCCGGACGCTATACTCGGCTGGGTAGATGCGAACTTCAAACACTCCAGTGAGTTTCTGCAGGGGTTCAACTAAGCCATGACAATTTGGAAAACAATTGACGTATCATACCTGAAAAAACGCTGCGAAACGGTGACGCTCGAGGTAACCAGTTTTCTGATTCGAAAATTCGCCCCATATCTTTTTGAATGAACGCATTTGCTCTCTCGAGATTGACTTAGACCCGCTGCCCGAAGCCTGGAACACATAGGAGAAATTCTCGACGACCACACCTAGGAAAACGTCTATGAAGACCGCGGCTAGATTTAGGAAAATACAAGAAACTTACCAGTAAACATGTTGACAAAGATGTACTGTAATTAACGAGCATGAGCAATTCATCATGTCCAAATGCTGGGAAAATGGCTGCTTACCATGCTGAGCAGATTCCAGGCAATAAATAGTGTAAATGCCCATGCGGTACTTCCACAATCCGACTCAGACTCATTTGGAGATTCAGTGCATCGCGGGTAAGTTAGATCACTAAATGCAAAAATAAGTTTGGGGTGGACCCAGGGTGAAGAGAAATTCTCTTACTAATCATGCATGTACTGGTTCCATCCCTCGCTGACGTTCCAGAAATGTTAATATCAATGGGAATGTGAAGAAGTAAGGCAACACACCCAGTACTCTGGAACGCAAGCATCACAAGTGCTGATCCCAACGAAGAGTAATTTGTGGTCGGCGTCTCCGCTCCACCCCATTTCGTTAATCCGAAAACTTCCATGTATAAGATCGCGAAGAAGATGAATAACACGAGCCATAGGCCCAACAGGCTGAAGATGACCGGAAGACTTGACCTGAAAACAGAAATAGAAAGCGGTTCGTCAGTCAGTCAGTCATTGCCCCATTGAGACGAGGTAACGGGTTGTTAAGCTTACACCGCGGTCTTGAAGAGCATATTCAAGCTGTTGGTACGTTGCACGAGCTTGAATGCGATGCTGACCAAAAACAACTTTTGTAGTTGTTGTGTGCCGTACCCGCTGTGACCGAAGCGGACAATAAGGGTGGTTATAAAGCTTCCGCTGGCAACTACCATATCAAAAAGATTCCAGCCGTTCGCACGGAAGCTTCGCCATCCGAGGCCAAACCACCGAATGAAGACATCCACAAGAAAAATGAACATGAGAGCAAGGAAGAAGTCGTCTATGAATAACGATATCAGCTTCAAGGAGACCGTAAATGAAAGAGCCCCCCAACGTACTTCGGAAGGTTTCTGCCAAGTTGGCGGTTGTAGAGAATGATTGTGTCCTGAAAATGCAATTAGCCTAGATGAAAGTTTAAAGGAAGGCTGGATATGGCATACATCAACGCGATAATGTGAAGAACGAACAACAATGTAGTTGCTCTAGACCACCATCCATGCTTGTGAACGGCACGATCAAAGCACCATTTCCTTATGCGACCTGTGGGTCGAACCTTTGGACGCTTGGACGGCTTCTGCCTCTTGAACAATTTCTGCAAGTCGATCCACTCGCGCTGGGCTTTCGTCAAAAGAGCAGTACCAGTTTTCGAACTGAAATTCCCTATGATAATACTAAACTTGTGTGTTAGCCAACTGCTTCCCATTGTAACATAACATGTTCATGCTTTACCTAATGAAGAGTGTCAAGATCACAACACCACCCATGAGGTTATAGATAACGAAGAAGATGGCATTCGCCTGTGACGCATTGGTCCTTGGTTGCTGTCCCGGCCCAGTAATACTGGTCGCAACACCCATAACATCAATCCAACCTTCCAGAGACACGATCTCGAAGAGAATGAGCAACGAAGAGCGGAATGAGTCGAAGCTAAATGTGGTGGATGGTGATGGATTGTCCCAGGACCGAGGAACAGGGAAGCCAAAAGCATCGTCGTAAACAGTATTGACATACTCTCCAATACAATCCTCTACACCATTGGCATCGCCGTCATTGCAAAGGTTCATTCGACCGTTGAAGATATTGAGACCCCAGACAGCGTAGGGAATCATGTATAGGATTGCCAAAACAGCAGCATCCAAGATCCGGCTTGCTCCAGAGATGATGAGAGTCTGGAACGTGTTTCTCATCTTGTCGATGAGCGTGATAAGCCTGAGTGCCCTGAGAGCTTTCAAAGACCGTGTAAATCGACTAAGTCCACCGATGAATATCAAACCAGTCGTGACGTTGATGATAATCCCAATCATGATCACAAAATCCAAGCAGTTCCATATACTTAGAAGGTAGCCGTTTGGGGTGAAAACGAACCCATCGGCGATGATTTTGATCATGAATTCGACAAAAAGGGAGAATCCAAATGCCGCTTCTGCGATTTCGAACCATGCCCCACGAATCAGTCCGAATTGCTGAAAATAATGACGACGGTATGCGGGTGTAGCGATGCCTTCAACGACAATGCCCCCAATGACAGTTAGAAGCAATACCAGTTGGAAAATAGGATGTGCAACTGGAGACGGTGGTGTGCCAAAAATTCGCTCTCCTCTGGCTGGCTGGACGACCTTTTGACAGAGTTTGCGCAACCAATTCTTCTGGCCGATGACCCAAAATACTTTGTCATATGACGGATGGTCGCGGATGAAGTCAGCCTTCTGAGCCCGTCTTTCGTGGTATTCGTCGTCTGCAGCTTCTGCAAGGCCGACCGTCGGGTTGACAGAAGCCAAAAGCTCCCTGGAGATACATTATCGCTACAAAGTACTCGACAAAAATAAATAATAGAACTTACAGGTGCCGGTCCATTTCCTCATCAAAAGGATCCGCACTTGGTTCTTGTCGGCGATGTAAAGTATTCATAGGAATATCTTGCATTTTAGCTTCGCCTGCAAATAACTGTTGCAATGCAGTCAATGATTTCGACGAGTAATGTTGAGGCTTCATAAAGCGACGTTTCCGAACTGATTTTTGCTGTAATTATGTTAACACGGGTGACATACGACGAAAATCAGGAGTTCTTACAACAGGTGCCGTTGTGGTCCTCGAGTCAACTCTAGAGATGGCGTAATCTTGCACCAGTGTCTTCTGCATAGGCAAAACGAGGTTCGAGGGCAAGTTCGACACTTTGGCTGTTTCAGGGTTAGCTTTTACAAATCGGTAAGGATTCAAACGCCTAAGCCAAGTGACTGTGCCGTGTCGAGCTTTGTGTTGACTGTAGTAGTTTGATGCTTGTTTCCCCTTCTTCTGTTCCTCTGCAACTTCAAAATTTTCGTTGATCACGGCAATGAACATTTGGAGAACAATAACTGGAAACAACTGGAATTCAGAGATAGAACCGAGGAATATACCCAAAAAACAACTCACAGTTTGCAAATAACATCCACGCGGAAATGAATATCAGGGCGATGACCGTCTGCCCAAGAGGCATTTCCGCCATCCCAGCACCATACAAAACGTCGACCCAATTCTCCGAGGAGAAAACCTGATACATTGCCAAAAAGGAATTGAAAATCTCGCCAAAGTTTATAGTGACATCATCTCCAAAATCGCCTCGAAGAAATTGGGCGGCCACCAAAGCGGCGATATAGTTGATGATGACTAGGAACAATGCCATGTTCGAAAGACCGTACATGTTACCGAACACCGCCATCTACGACATTGATTATACATGAGTGACACTCTTGAAGGATAAAAGATGCAACAAATCATACCAGCAATGGCTTCATGCGTGGAACGACCAAAATCACACGATAGAACCTTGCCAACTGGAAGATCGTAAACCAAGGGTATACTGCCGAGTGCCGAATGACAGGAATTTGTATGATTGTTGATACAATGGCAAAAATTGAGTCAAGCCAGTTATTCCCGTGTCTAAAAAATGATCTCCAATCCGGTAACGTTGCGAGGACTCTAAGACCAATTTCAAAATCAAAAGCAATGGTGATAGCGATTTCACCATAAAACATCAACGTTTCGTGCATTGGCGAGACGTTGACAGTTCGTGTGGCTTGAAGGACAAGTTCAGTGAGTGCGAGAATGATCCAGCACCATTTTGTGTAGGCATATATGGTCCTCGCTGGGTTAGATCTTGTAACTGCTTTACGTCCATCCACAATGGCCCATCCGTCATCTTTCTCCTTATCGATGGCGATGAGTCTGGGGGCAACTTAAGGTTCAGCCAATGTACGGGTAAATAAACCACTTCTACACTTACGGAGCAGCTCCGAATGCACTTTTCTTCGTTTCGGACCTGATAGCAGCGAAGGTATTGGTAATGACGGCGACAAATAAGTTGATGAGCCAGAAGTTGAGAACAACGACAGCAATAATGAAGAAAAAACACGAGACAAAGAATTCAGCATCTATCATTGAGTACATTAAAGGAGTCCACTAGATAGAAATTTGGTCAGATGGGGACAAATTATACAACAAAGTTGCGGAAACTTACGCCATTGGCGGTGGCAACGATAATAACTTGAAGTGCTGAATAGTATATCGCATCGAAACTTTCAATGCCCATTTTTGGGTTAGAGATTTCCTGCGCAATGGCAGATTTGAATATGGAATAATTAATGATATAAAGAATCTAAATACCATGCAGACTTGGCCAAGAGGGCATATGTAACCTTTCGGGCTCGTCGTCGTAGAATTATCTTGTTGAAGGTACCCTGTCGCATTTAATGTCACAGGGTCGATGTATCCGCCGCAAAATTGGCCGTCTCGCAGGTGTGGTCCTTCTCCGAGAGTTGGGCTAATGACACAGGTGCGTCGCAAAGAACCGTTAAAAGATTGCACTCCAATAATTCTGCGAGATAATTAGAGGCGAATGGACATATAAATATAGATCACGTACGAAAATAGGACCATAGCGAATAGCACAAAATAAGCCACGCTCGTCAAGAGAGGTCTGGCGGTCTTTAATGAATGCATTATAGTCTAAGGAATCGATTGAGCACATTTTCAAAGCACAGTATAGTAGAAAAGACTCACAGTGGTACCTGAAGTAATCGTCAAGAGTCTCGCAGTTCTGATCACACTCATCGCCCTGAACACCCCAATGTGGTATTTACCCTTCTCGGCGCCCGTAATTGCCAAAGCGAATGTTATCCAAAAGCTAATGATTGCAATAAAATCAATCCTGCTCCAGCTTTGCCTGAGATAAGGCACATTACGCGATGTTTTATCGTGCAGATGACCAATGCTCAACCGGAAAGGAAGTGCGATAGAATCCGGGTGGTTCGCGCTGTTCTCCGAGCGCATAGCCATCGAGAGTATGGTAGGTTCATGATTCTCTGGCGGGAAGCTGGTGTTGGGCGGTCGTTGGGTGGAATGCATTCCAGCGCCCGCAGTACCGTTGGCGCGCCCGTTTGTTAAGTTGTCCCGGTAAGGATTGCTAGTTGCATGAGCTGTCGAGGTCATTGGATATACTGAAGCGGGTGGGGGTGCACTGAGCGCAAAGGGGCGGAAAATCCGCTTTTGAAGGCGTGAAAGACGTTGCGAAAAAGATGGGCCACGCGTTAATGTTGTAGGTCGCGCCATGCCTGGTGTAGGCACAGGTGCTGGGGTATATGGTTCTGATTGTGCTGTCGGAGAAGAAAAGAGCGTGAACATCGACACTTCGGGGTCGAACAAGAATCCAGTAACACATATGCGAGCAACAGCTTCTAGCCTGTGGATACTGGTCAATGACTGGAAGATGAGGGACAAAAAAGACGCACGTAAATACAATAAAGAGTACAAATAGAACATAGTCCGTCCAAGAATGAAAGTAGCCTTTTACAATGGGTGGAAGCGCTGGGCCGTTTGCAGTTGGAAGCGTCAGAGAAGGGAAGGCCTGGGCGGTTAATACAGCAGCGTTTAACACGATTAATATCAGAATCATAGGTTCAGTTAGACTGCAAGATATTCATTAGTCGCATACGGTTTCAAAGTTTCGTAGGAAACGCACGGATGAACGAGAAATCTAAATAGTGCCAGGCGAACGCGGCTGTCCGGTCCCAAGAATCCCAGTGTCCGACCGCGAATTGGTAGAACCTGCTTCAAGTCTGGCATTGGAGGCTCATCGTCGTCTTCGTCATCCTGTAGCTTTTTATCTTTGTCCTGGTCATTATCCCCGAGCCTGAGCTGCCCCTCCAAGCCCGTATTCGCCAGATTCACGACGCGCAACGACATTCTCCGCAGGTTCTTCGACACCGACTTGATAGCTGTTTCCGTCTTCTTCAACGGTGAAGGCGACACGCTATATCGCAGTGTCCGCCTTCGGGACCGGGGCGTCTGACCACCCTCGTTTTCTGGGTCGTTCGAGCTGTATCCCTCGGAACCATGATCCCCCATACCACTATGCGACATGTTCGCCGTCAAATGAGCTTCGTCGTCCTCCCTATGCCCATCGTCCATCTCATGTTCAAAGTGGCCCCTCCCTGATGGCACGAGAGACGTCGTCGACGGCCCAGCTATTTGATTCGTATAGGAATCGTCGCTGTAAGTGTGCGATGGCACCCGAGGTGTATACTGTCGAGTCGAATCGATAGCATACGGATGAGTGCGCTCGTCACTTGGCACGTAAAAGGGGTCTCGGTCCTGCGTTTGCTGCGACATCGAGCCGCTCTGAATCGTCGTTGTCGTCGTCGCCAACCGGCGCGGCGACGTTTGTATTGAATCCAGATCAAGATAAAGCGGGTCCGGGCTCAGGTTGTTGGTTCTGCCAGATTCCCTTAACCTATTTCCCCAGCTCCTTCGTCGTGCAAGTGTCGAGTCCGATGGCTCAAGCGCGGGCGAATTGGGTGCTGAGAAACCTACTGACAAGTCTATTGCAGAGGTGGTCGTAGCTCTATGATGATGCAGGTAATTTTCGTGATTGTTTTCCATAACATGGAAGAGATTGCGCGTGGTCAACGCTGTCGATGGCAAAAACGGCAGTCCAGAAATTGTTGCCGAGTGTTGCTGAGAAATATTTGATCCTTGGCAACGCCACCAAATTTATACTCTCAACTTGTACGTACATAGTACCCAGGCGTAAAAAATAGAGGTTTACACCTACATATCTACTCTATTTGATGCAACGAAAAAGACAGGCATTATACATGATTTGTGATGATTTTATATTTGCTTTCCCCCAGTAAATCTCGGACGCAAAGTCTTTTGAACGTGATTTTGATGGAGAATGGGTGATCCGTATCTGGGGTAGCAGAGGCTTTCAGAACCATGTATGGCTGGTTGGCTACGTGTCAGCGTAACCTTGCAATGGTTGGAGAGTTCGAGAATACCCCATTTTGTATGTCGTATGATGGACCATGGCGACTCGAATCCTGGGTCCCAGAATTGACTGGTTATTTCAACTTTTTAGAGCTTCCCAAAAGAAGTCGGCAATCACTCAAAACACTCTGAACAAGCTGGAGGATTCTCCGCTCAAACCAAATGACTTCTCTAGTATCTACACACCACTCGCTTCATCTTCCAATAATATGCCAATCTCTTTTTGCATGGCACTTGCAAACGGGTAAGTACAGGACCACGCAAACGAAAAATTCGGTATCTATGATAAAGAATTCTAACCGACCATACTGCGCTTACGGCCTCTCAAGCGGACTAAAACGTACGTGTCAGCGCCAAAATCTGATCCGAAACCGGAGCACCACCCGTGGATGTAGACGTAGGTACTCACCATCATCAAGGCGTCGGCGAAGAGCTGGCCAATCTTTTCCCAATTGCGTTGCGTATGCGGAAAGAACGGACGCGAACATGGGCTCCGAGTCGGGATGCGTTGAGGCAAACGCGCGCTCGAGCACGTACAAATCGACCGCTTTATCTTCAACGAGGCTCGAGTGGTACGACAGCCCGAAATCGATAAGCACCTGTAGATGCTGATAAGAAATCCGGGAAACACGGCAGGAGATGGCTTACCAAGTCAGACTTCGATCCCTGACGGCGCACCATCATGTTTGAAGTAGTTAAATCTCCGTGTATGATATCAGCCAAATGCATTTTTGCGATTTCAATACCAATGAGTCTCATGAGTTGATCTACAAAATGAGCAGAGATAACATATATGGAAGAGAAGTAAATTACCGATGGTCAGTTGGAATTCGTCCAGGGATATTTCGTCCTGTTGCTCTTCGTCGTCATCATCTTGAGCCCCGCTCGGAATCAACCACTTGACGCTCTTTCCTTCAATCCATTCTATACCAAGAAGACCTTCAGCCGCGTCGACCATCCGCACCCCGGGCACATTAACACCAGATCTACGCCATCAGAAAGGTTGATTGGCGCTTAATCCCAGAAAACATACCGAAGACATTTCATGAGCGCACGCGCCTCGCCCGCGACACGGGCCTTCGTTAGGGTTGTATCAAGAGTAGTATGCCGATATTGTTTTTTGAATCGGTGCTTAAACAACACTGGCGTGCCATCGGTTGTCAAACTACCTTTGTAGACTTTCTGTCGGGTCGAATGAACCGCCGTAAGTTTTCTACAAGTCCGCCCTCATAAGGATCAGAAGGACTTGCGGCTTCGGCACCTTGGGATATCAGATGTGAGGAAGATAGCAGTTTCAGAGACACAGTAGACATTCTTCCGAACTTGAAATCGTCAGAATGCTAGTTGAAGCAGCGGTCGTCGTTGAGTGAGATTTGGAATGTATTTCAAACAATCTGTGTGATGTTTGGTTTTATTTATTTTAACTTCCGTGACCTTTTCCACGGTGTACTCAGGGGCTTGTCTTCACACCACCACCATCATTTTCTATTGATTTCTTCCCAACCTTTCTAAATCTTCTCAGTTTTATAGCAGTCAGTATAATGACTCAATGTAAGCTGATACTTAATTTACCCAAGGGTGATCACCTATGAAAGATTATTAGCGCCCTACGCAGCTGCAGCTTCGATACCCTTGATTAAATCACCCAGCCTCAGGGTTCCGAGACCTGTATGCTTGAATTTTCTCAGTCAAAAAGTGTAACACCTGCTCAGTGCAGCTTAGGTTGATCTTCCACCAGACATACACCCTCTCCCAGAGTCTGTAAACGACTACGTAAGTACTCAAACTCAACATGGTTGCTACCTGGATGTCATTCTGATCGCACAATCACAAATGAAATTGATTCAGTTCGTCTATCCATTCACCCTAGAACCACACACCGTAACCATCGAATCATCGCGCCGGACAACGCTCGCTGCACACGCTGCGCGCCGCGAGGCATATCTCCGCTCGCGCGAAGAAGAGAAAGAGCGCAGAAAGCGCGAGGCCCTCCGCCGAATCGCCCCTGGGTTCGAACCTCACGGAAGCCTTCTCGTTCCGACACCAAAAGGTGGAACATCATCGTCAACAAATGCGCATCATGGATATGGATATGACGAAGCACACGCTAATGTGAGTGGTGGAGGTAAGATGCAAGTGCCACCACCACCGCCACCACCGACGCGGTCTGTTATGGATGATCTCGTGGATCAGCTTGCGGCTTTGGAAGGATCGTCCAACACGAAGTCTGACTCGGCACTCTCGCCTTAGGATGACCATTATTAAATCAGTGGTCTAGCGACATTGAGCCAGAGACAATTCTTTCTTTTGGCTTTACGTTTACATTTTTCTGGTGATCGAGTTGCCAAGGTTCTTGTGAGCAGGACTGTCTGCCAGAATTGTGTATGTACCAGCTGGTCTAGCTTCCACAACTTGTTCAAGGTGAACACATCATAGACGGTAAACTCAAATGCCGATCACAAGATAAATCAAAGGGTCAAAAACTGAAATTTGACCATTCTGTTCACCCGACTTTCCGATCCCAATCATCTCAATCGTAATATTGATCCTCCACCTTATTTGTACCAAATCATTGCCCTGTCATTAACATTGGGCACGCATAATCTAAATCAGCGCGGTACCTTATCCTACCGACTCAGACGACCATGTCACCAACACACCGGCGCCAAAATCATCGATTCATCTCCAAACGACATTTGATAATCCGAATCGAACGAGTCTAGGAGATTTCCATACAGTCAATACCGAGCCCTCTTCCGTGCTACGCGGCATGAACAGAACGTTCATATTATTGGCAGTACCTGAGCTACAGCTCAACTGGTTGACAGCAATAGAGAGGCACGAGATGTCAAAAAGACTGCGCCAGGAGACACCGCAAAGCATAACCTCTTTCACCGGTAGACTGGGCTACTTTGTCAATGATCATCATGACTTGCTTTCAGCTCCAAGCAGAAGCTCACGGCTTCTGCCAAGAAGAACTTTGTAAATGAACGGTAATGTTATTTACGGCACATTGCCGCTGCCGCAGCTATGCATTCGCCGACCTCTGTGATATGTCCACAGTGCCGACAAAGGGAAAGTCCTGGCTATTCTTACAAACTCTAACACATATGTATACATAGTGTGAGTCTTGCCGTAGGCTTCTGTGTTAATTTAAGACTAAAGTCTGACCTACCGTGACCATAGCCGTGGCCCAATGAATAGATTCCCAAACTACTTGGTATTGAAATCAGTATTCGGCGCAACTTGATTGTTACGAGCTGCGTCCTTTTGTGAGTCTTGAGAACCCATTCTAAACCAAAAATATGGGCGATGTCAGAGGCAGGAGATAAGAAAGATTCCCTGAGGCTAGACCGCCATTTGCAACCTTGTCTCTTCCTCACATCTTAGGACCTGATTCATCTACTACTACCCCTTTGAAGTAGGTGTACCAAAGAACGATCTCGTAGATTAAGCAACGTAAAGAGTATGCTTGAGTCTTTGGATCATCCGTGTGCATATAACATGGGATTGGGCACTGGGCAGACACCGTAGCGTAACAGAAAAACTACCACGCACCGGATTTCTCATCGTGCCCCGATGGGAACAACTACGTCTTCATGGCGTGGCGCCTGTGTCCGCAGGACTTTCAATCAATGAACCAGCTATAGGTCTCCGTCTATTGCATCTCTTGGTATTCTGGTTCTTTCTTCTGAGGCATTACGCAAAAGAGCGAGCGATGTAAAATAATTAAAGGAAAGGCCGGGAGCAACGGCGAATGGAATCGATACCCTAAGACCTTTCACATGGAGGGTAGAAAAATCCCATTGGGTGCTATTTCTCGCATTCTGCATAATTGAGGCTGATTGAATCATCCATCAGGGAACTCCAAGGTCCTATATACTCGATATCTTAAGAAACTCAAGCATTCACAAACATTCGCAATAATGTAGGTAGAAACATCACATACTGGAGCCTACAGGTACCCTCTCAATCATAATTCTCAAACCTTCAAGTAATGTTCCAGAAGAATGAATTAGATTGAATTAAAGTATGTCAGGAAAACCATTCTCTGCCACTTCGTCGGTGAAAATTGACAATAAATGCCACAATACAAAATCTCCCGGCGACCACAAAATAGGCCACGAGTATCACAAGCGCCCATTTGAATCAACACACAGGCACACTTAAGTTGCCTCCAAAATTAACGTTGTCATAATAATTACATAGATGACTATTATCAATGGAAATTTTATCCGCCGACTGTACGGCGGACATGTTTAATTGGAGATGTGGGGAACACCAATAGGTTGTATATTAACACCGATTCCGAGCGCCCATAAGTCTTCGAAGAGGACGTTCGAATTTTGCCTACCAGGTGACCAAAAGTCCATTGTACGCCATTCTATCCCTGTAAATGTTTATTGATATTCCATCAGACTATTGGATATCTGTCCTAAGGCATTTATTCCCCGATTCTCAATTAAATCGTATCAGAAACTCAGTTGAACTCAGAACGCCTTTGCCGACACTCAACCCACCGACATGATTGAATCGGTGTACGGGCCGTCATATCCGCGGCTACAGGAAAAAAGGTCCAAGATGGGAGAATAAACCAGTTCCCATACCATGACGTTGGGCGCCTGGGAGGCGGGTGAAAATGCCGGATATAGCACCAGCAAGGGCGGTGTACTTCAATGAGACTATCAGGATTCCCTACGTAAAGAACATTGATCCTACTGAAGCATGATCAATAGTAGTTGAAGTAGTCTTTTGTTGGTCTCTGGGACCTGCACTGTCCACCCGTCATATCATTAGACTATCGTGCCGCCGTATAGACGAAAATAAGGCGGATTCGAGATAAGTCTCGTGCCATAAGGTACTCCAGAGGTAAAGCTGCTCCCTATTTCCGCTACAAGGAGTATCCGCATCGGGAGGCAATTCTATATCTTGTGTTCTGAATCAATGATAACATTAGGATATTATCTTCACATCTCTTGTTTCATTTGAATAGAAAGCAACCTAAAGTTCTCTCATGCGCCTTATGTAGATATTTCGGATGTTGGTGGACAAGCGCCACCGGCGGCCATCCCGGGATTCAATGAATGTTGGTCAGACAATGACCAGCGAGTTCCAATAATACTATTGGAATATTAATGTTTCTTGAGTGTCACTAGCATGATCGATGGCAGTTTGTGGGATAGCTCTATCATTGCTGTACCCAGCCTCAATGCCGCGAAGCATCACAAAAACCACAAACAACATGCGCTCTTGAGTTTGAAGGGTATTCCGATCCTCGTGGTGAGAGCCCATTTTCAAATGAGTAATCGACCTGATGTCGTTTGAGGAGAAGCCGTATATTATGCGACTTTGTCGCTGATTGGAAAGACAGTCGGTCTGTGTCAAAAATCAATATGCAAACTGCATAATTCGTGCGAGGCGGAGAATAGAGGACTACGTAGAAGGAATGTGCAAGTGGTTCCGCTCCGAGATAATTGAGGATATGTGGGCATCTGTTGGGATCTCGGTTCAAGATTCGCGCCGATGCTTGCGGATGTTTACGCGGCGTGGATGATTTGCCTGGGACCTCGATGTGCCAACAAAGCTGTTGCGTGATTGTATTCTTTAACCAGCGACAGCATGCTCCAAGGATGTATCCGAGCATGTCTGGGTTTAAAGACTCTTACTGTTATCTGCTTAGGATTGATTCCCTCAGCTCACTTTCTTTCTCCTCACCATGAACCCCGCTAATTACCGGGCTAGACTTCTCTGGGACTGCTTTAGGATATTTGTGATACCTGCTTCTGTTCTTTCGAGCGTGCTGTTGCTATTGGGGTATCAGCTAGGGCTTCTATCTATTCCAACGCACTTGGGATTCATTTTGTTATGGGGAACGCTGAAGAGTCTCTATGCTGAATCAAAACAGGAAAAAGAGGCTCGTGCCATCGGAGCGAAAACGATCCCCTGTGTCATCGGGAAATGGCCAGGGAATGTCGACGTTCTGTTCAGGATGGTCAAGGCCTTCAAAAATAGCTATGTGCTCGATGTATACTTGGAGCTCTTTGAAGAGTACCAATGCACGACATTAAACCTTAGAGTGCTGTGGCGGGATAATGTGTGTGTTCTCTCTCATCTGGTCTAGAAACCAATGGCGACCAAGTCACACGTCATAATCGCGGTTTGAATGCTGACGTTGGCGGTCATAGATCATATCCATGGATCAAGAGCACGCTAAATACGTCACCTCAACGGGTTTTTCACAGTTCTGGCGGGGCATATCGCAGAAAGAGCGAATGTCAGTCTCAGTACCCCTGGTTCGAAAAGGAAATGTTTCTGATGAAAAACGGACTCCAGGGAACTTTTTCTTGGTGAAGGAATATTCAACCGTGATGACGAGGTACGCGCTTTCTATGTTGTTCGGGAACGCAGAAATTGAGTTGCCTTCTTGAAGAAATGGAAAATGGTTAGTCCGTCATTTGAGCCCCATCCTTGTAATCGCTAACCTGGTTTAGCATCGCAACATGACCAGGCCTTTTTTTTCAAGAGAACGGTTCTCAGATTTCGAGCTATTTGAGCGACACTGTGCACGGACTATATCCATCTTATCGTCATTGGAAGCATCGGGTACTGCCTGTGATGCCCAAGACCTCTATGGACGGTTCTCCCTGGATGCTGCGTCAGAGTTTCTTATGGGAAAAAACTTGGATACTTTATCCGCATCACTCCCAGTCGCGGGGAAAACGGCTATGGGACCAAAGGGCTCGGCTACCGAGGACCATTGGGGATCATTCACTCGTGCATTTGAAATGGCACAGCTAAACATAACGCATCGTGGACGGCTTGGAGCGATCTGGCCACTGTTTGAGCTATTCAAGGACAAGAATGAAGAGCACTGCAAGGTGATACGTGCATGGATGGATCCACTTGTACGTTCAGCCTTGGAGTCAAACAAGAGTGAGGCTGGGGTTAGGAACAACATAACCGATAAAAATTTCATGCAACATCTAACTGATAGCACCGATGGTAAGGAAATCTAGACCATGTACCAGCTTAACTTACTGATTTACCCGAGTAGATCCAGTACTAATACGCGATCAACTTACCAGCATGCTGCTTGCTTCACGCGATACCGTTTGTTACTTTGTTTCTCCCGACATAACAATCCTGACTAAGCTCTAGACCGCCTGTGCTTTGACGTTTCTAACATATTTCCTTGCTATTCACCCGGATGTTGCAACGAAGATGCGTGCCGAAATTCTGGAGTACTGTGGACCGACTTCCCCTCCTACATTCGACAATATTAAACGCATGAAATATAGTACGTACCATCATGGTTGATAAAACGACTGATACTCATCCAACTATCTAATGTTTTTTGCTCAGTGCGTGCCGTAATAAATGAAACTCTTCGTCTATTTCCTCCAGTACCGCTCAACGTTCGGGAGACTCGAACATCATCATGTGTTCTCCCTCCATCAGATTGCACGTTCTCGACTGGGTCTGGTGATTCCAAAAGCCCGTTATATATGCCGGCAAAAACGACCATTCTATACCTTCCCCTCTTAATCCAGCGAAACCCTGCTCACTGGGGCGCTGATGCCGATGAATTCAAGCCGGAGAGATGGATAGACCCAGAGAGCGTGGCACGTTATGTCGCAAACCCCACGATATTCACGCCCTTCAGTGCTGGCCCTCGCATAGTAAGTTGCCTTTTGTGTTTCCCCCTATATTTAATTCCATCATAAGGATATATCTTATGATACGGTGAAAAAGTTAACTAACTTGGGTCCTCTATCCCCTTCATCCACAGTGCATAGGCCAGAATTACGCGTACAATGAGATGTCGTACTTCCTTGTCAGACTCTTACAGAAATTCGATAAATTCACACTTTGCCCCGAGTTTCAACCTGAGGGCTCGTTGCCCCCATTAGAGTGGAAAAACCGCAAAGGGCGCCAAGCGTACGAGCAGATTTGGCCAAGTGCTGCCCTGACCCTTTATGTAAAGGTAAGTTGGCTATTTTTAGCACATCTACCAGTGCTGATCTTCCCGGTTTGGTTCTTTTGTAACTTAGGGGGGTCTATGGGTCAAATTCCATAGAGCGCGGTCGTGAGTCGGAAAGCCTGGCGTAGTCGGAAAGCCTGGCGTATATTATGTTTTCATTTCACACTATTTTTTTTATCTTGCAATTCCAATATACCAGCATCTTGCATATCGTAGATATTGATGTTCACAGTTTAAACCAAGTAGATCAATCAGTCGTCTGTGTGAGTGGCGGTTACTACCGTATTTTCAACGTCCTTAAGAACGATTATCATCCGGTTAAGTGGGCTGACACAAAGAAAATATTGAACCTACTACCAAGTGCAAAGATTACTATGCATTAAGAATTTCCTGCAGACGATGTATTGTCGACGACATAGCGTATAAGTTGTCGAATGGTGAGTGAATCCGAAAGCATAGTGTCAGGAATCTCGACATGCATGTCTATCATGATTCTTCCCTTGATTTGAGCAAAGAAAATGGAGTCAATTCCAAAAGACGACAGTGACTCTGCCAACTCTATTTTCCAATTGCGAACAACGAATGAAATCATAGCATATCAGAAAGCTGAGAAGTATCCCATGCACGAGAACATGATACTGACCTATATTTTCAGATGACTGAAGTTCAAGAACATCCCGTACAATACGAGTAATTGTGTTTGATATAACCTCAGGGTCGTCATTTCCTGAAGCTTGTGGCGTCAGTATGTTGGTTGTAATAGCTCCAGCCTCCTGGATGGCGTCCTCGATATCAGTAGCATCATCGACAGAATTAGCAGGTTTCGATGTTATTCGGCCATTTTTCCGGGATGGGACAATATTCGGATAGTGACGCTGCCGTTGGAAGGGGTACGTAGGAAGGGACGTTTTGTTTCCCAATGAAGGACCCCTTGAAAGTAATTTCTCGAGATTCACATTTACACCACATTCAAATAGAGAAGTCAGCGCATCCAAATAAGCTCTAATCTGATCATTTCCGGTTTTTGTGGATGTAGCCAGAGACACTTTCCCTGATGAAATTGCTTTGATAGTGGTCCGTAGGAAGGGTTGAGGTCCAACATCGAGGAGGATGTCAACGTCTTTGTCCATAAGGAGATTTGTTGCGGCTTCCGATAGTCGAACTGGTTGCTTAGCGTGTTCGACCTACGGCGTATATTAGCAAGTCAAAAATGAACCATTTTAAGGGAATGGTGCACCCAATAGGAAGGACTAAGGCACGTATCGGCAGGTATGACTTCACCGTACACAGTAGAATAGATCGGGATATTCAGTCGAGACTGATAAGGGTGCATCTTGGCCGTCAAGTCTTCAAGATCCGGGAGAGCTCGAGATATCATTGGACTATGAAAACCTTGAAAAATGTTAGCTAAATGCTAGTTGGTTGGACATAGATATACCTTGCGTAACCTTTAATTTGGTACCGCGTAATCCTGCAAGTTTGGCTTTAGACAGTACTTCTTCGACCGCCGTTAGCTCGCCAGATATAACATGACTTTCAGAATCATTATACACCGCTATGACGACCTCCTTTTGGAAGCCTGACTGCTTAATAAGATGGGTAATAGCCTCCTCTGATGCAGCAATCATGGCCATGCCACCGGGCTTGTCATGGTCAGATAACAGAAGTTCTGCTCGCCTCACAACAAACTCGAGGCCCTGTCTGTAAGTCAAAGTACCAGCAATGACTACATCTGTGATTAACAAAAAGGCATTATCATGAAACGTTTTCGACGTACCAACTGCTGCAATCTCTCCTAAGCTGTGTCCAAGGGCAGCAGAAGCCTCAACACCTAGTGTTTTGAGCCAGATAGACATAGAGTACTGATAAACGAATATGCAGATCTGGCCAATTCGACTATCGTCGATTGTGAGGTTGTACAGGGTTTCTTTGTCTAATAGGAAAGATTTGATGGGAAAGCCAGACATTTCATCCGCTAGAGTAGCGTTGCGCTCTACTAACTCTCTAAAATCGGGGTAGAAACTCGCCAGATGGCTGGCCATGCCCTGATACTGTGAACTTTGACCGGGAAAGGTAAATGCAACTCGACCTCCCGTAGCGGATTTGCTCTCATGATGTGCGTGCTCGTGGGATTGGATACGTTCCTCGAGCTGATTCTTAAGGTCAGTCAGGTTTGAAACAACGCAGGCAAAGCGGTGGCGATAATGCTCTCGGCCAACGCATGCAGTATAGCAGATATCCTTGAAATTGGAATCGGAAGCCGTTCGACAGAAGCCCAGGTACTTCTTCAGATAATTTTCCAATGCAGCTGGAGTCTTCGCGCTGACAACAAAGGGTATTAACAGGTGTTCTTCAGCAGAGTTATCATTGACTCCATTAAACGAAGCCTGAAAATTGTCGGTCGTCTGTTCAAGAATGACGCCAGCCATTGTTCCAGAGAAGCCATTGGAACTAAACCGAACTGTCAGTTATGGTTGATCCACGTAAGCTTTGATGTCACTTACAGAACAAGCGCCCGATAAGGAACATCAACGTCATCTTTAATCAAAGGCGTGGTTTCGATGGGTATATGTATAGGAACAATGTTGCAATCAATGGAAGGATTCATGTTATCCTTGGTCAAATGAACAAACCCAGGAGCGACAGCGTTTTGAAAACTGTATACAGTTTTGAGGAGGCCGACGAGCCCCGCGGCCATTTCAGTGTGACCGAAACAGGTTTTTGCAGCACCAAGTATGAGAGGCTTATCATTATGAGACCCTCGGAAGACCTCATTGATTGCCTGAATCTCAACCAAATCACCGAGAATAGTCCCTAAAGAAGCATATCATCGTTGCTTATCCTATTGGCTTAAAGTAAGTAAATGCTACTAACCAGTCCCATGGGTTTCAAGCAGACTTTAGGAAAATATCAAATGTCAATAAATGTCTTTAGCGCAAATTGTTACGCACTGGATATGTGAAGGATCCAACCCCGCTTTAGCAAGAAGAGAGCGTTGGAGGCGAATTTGTGTATCGAGGCTTGGTGCAGTTAAGCCTTGAGTCCTACCGCCATGCATAACCTCTGTTGATTTTATCACCGCAAGAATGTTATCTCGGTCACATATGGCAGCACTTTTAGATTTCAAAATCAAGGAAACAGAAGCTTCGGATGGGACATATCTGAATTGATGTCAGAACAGCTTATCGTTCGCAAAAGGAATCAAATTTACCCATCAGCCAAATTGGTGAATGTGGCGCATCGCGAATTCGGAGAAGACATGTTCTGAGCGGACATAAACCTAATACATATCAGGTTAACATATTCACACGACAAGCAAAGGGGCTGAAAAGAGATAATCTTTGCAACCTACCCAAACTGTCCTGGCCTATTACCCACATCTTTTGAATTAACGTTGAGATATACGCAAAGGAGAAGACCAGTGCTTACCAGGCGTGTGTATTAACAGCTGTGACAATAGCTGTATCACCATCCCCTGATTGTATATATTTGACGGCTTAGAGTAGGGTTAATTCCGCGCATTTTGTTTGATGAACTCTTTCCGAACCTTGATCAACTATCACTAAACCAGTACTGCAGGCGGTATCAGTTGCAAGAGAAGGTCCATGGATGTCGAGGAGACTATTAACAAAAATGACTTTTCACTCTCCAATTTAGAATTTGAAAGAAGACACGTACTAGCTAAGCCTTCCACATACGGCACTTGAGAAAAGTCCAGTCCCATAAAAGCGATTGTAGGCTATCATAGTACTCGACTCAAATATCAAATGAAGGAAGCAATGCGACACGCACCGTCAAACCCATATTCCTCGAACAGTAGTTGGATGAATCCTTCGTCTACCATTGCGCCAACAAATACGCCTGTTTTTGTCCCCTTCAATTTAGAGATTGGTATGTTTGCGTCCTCAAGGGCTTCGAACGATGTTTCAAGCGCCAACCTAGACGTGGGGCTGATATGCAACGCTTCCGGACCAGATATGCCAAAAAAGCTGTTGTCATAATGAGTAAAATCGATAAAGCCTGCCTTTTTGAACCTGATATCACAAATCTCAGGCGGTGAGTTGGAGTCCGGGTCGCGGTAGAATGAAGAGTGATCCCAACGTTCAGCAGGTACAGGAGTCATGATGTCGTCTCGTTTATTGACTAATGCTTCCCAGAACGACTTTGGGGTATTGACATTTCCTGGGAGACGAAGTGCTTGGCCAACAATGACCACATCGTCTCCCTCCAACTTGGGAAGCGGAGGCAAGTCTCTTGATTCGATTGTCTGCTTGATTGGATCTTTCAGACCCAGCTCAACCAAAGTCGCATCCGTTAACATGCTCAAATCGATGAGGTTATGGCAAGCGTTTAGCGGAAACTGAAGCCCAAAAAGACCATTGATCTTATTGACAATGCGAACGGCCATGTTTGAGTCCATACCAAGCTAGCAGGATGAAATAGTGAGAATGACGTTTGAGCACAGAAGAAAACGAGATATTCACCTCCGCAAACGATGTGGTCAGGTTGGCATGCATGGTTTTGTCATCAAGGCCCAAAACACCCCCAACTACGTCCGCGACCGACTGTTTTGCCTCTTTCACCTTCCAATTGCTCGATCTACCATTAAATTCTGCTCCATAAACTGTTTCCCTTGAGGATGACGAGCCAGCTACCCGCTCTTTAAATGCAGTGGAGTCGCTTTTCTTCGAATTACTGTTTAAGAGCCCGGAAGTTGAGGCTGTATCTGACCTACGCGCGACCTTGTCAGCCTTTACACCATCTTGACTGAAAACAACGCCAGAGTTATTAGACTCCTTGCGGAGTAGAGTTTCTATGAATTCCCCGAATAGTTCCTGGAATCGCTTTCTGAACAACGTTCCCTTTTTGGTGTATGGTATAACGACGCCGTTGTCCAAAATGCCGACCCTTGACCAGGCGATTCGCAAAGGCGGCAACAGAGACCTATTTATAGAGGCTAGAGTACGAGTAATCTCACTCAGATCCTCCGATGACAATTTCGCTTTCCCGGTATGAACCAAGGTGGATGATGGTTGGATGATGAGACATATAACATCGGAAGATTTTCTCAAAAAATTGTTCCCTACAACACAGCAATGCGCGATTGCCGAACATGTTTGAAGGGCCTTCTCGATTGGTCGAGGGTCTAAGGATTCACCGGAGACCAGCTGCATTCCTCAAAATCATTATTTAAAAATTTAGGGAAGGAGATGAGTACCTGGATGTAATCCTCCTTCCTTCCTTTCCATACAAACCTTCCAAAACGGTTTCTTTCATACAGATCTCCTGTTCTGAATGTGATTCGCCCATCAGCGGAGTCGGTGAAGCAGGAATTATCGTATTTGAGGTAGCAGCGTGTAAAATCTTTGCTTGTTATAACAAACTCGCCCTCTGACCCCATTAATGCCATGCAAATAATGAAAGCATGCTAAATGTGACATACCGCTTGGATTTTCGTTGCCTTCATCGTCGAGCAAAACAATAGTTGCATCGTCTATGAGACAATCTTCCGATGGATACCCGGCATTTTCCTCGGGGTCCTTCTGATGGTCGATCCACGTGAAGAACAAAGGTCCTACAGGAGAATATAAATGCATAATTTGATTCAAAACCAGAGTATAGAGAAGACTTACGAGCCATTTCAGTCATGCCCATCATATCTACAATTTTTATGTTCAATTCACCCGCCCACAGAAGAAGCTCGTGACTGGGTGCTGCTCCTCCAACTCCTAAACACCTGAATCGTTGCAACATCTCCTTGACTCTGAGGGCTTCTCCTTGCATATTCCTTGCCAACAATTCTTGGTATCTGTCTTTGAAACCTTCTAGTACCCAGGGCACACAAGCAAATATATCAGGTTTAGAACGGAGAGCCGTCTCCAAAAGCCGATCCAGGACATCCATCTCGGATGCAGGTTTCCCCAGAATACTTCTCACGCGATCTTCATATATCAAGCTACTGGGATATTCGGAGGGTGGAGAAGCCATAATGAGACATCCTCCTGTGTGAAAGGTCCCGCCGCCAATGTCGATTAAATATCCCATCGCATGACTCCAAGGCGAAACTCCGAGAATTCTTGCCATATCGAAATCAACGTTGGGCCAGGCTCGATGAAGCCACATAGCCACTGAGCCAGTGCCTATTGAGAGCATCATGTGTGTCCATTGAACACATTTAAGATTGGCCACGGATGTCGCTGAAGACGTGTGAATATACATGGCCATAGACGTCAATTTAGGGAGAGGGAATATTGAGGGGGGTAAAACTGCATCTTGGTCCAAAAATTGTTGGGAGAGTGAAACCATAGTCATATCCTTTGCAATAATCACTGCCCCTTTGTTCAATTCTGCAGCATTGTTCAAGAAATATAAGAAGCTTAGAAGAGAGAAAAAATCACCTTTCAGCAAATCAGCGAGGCCGATTTCACGCTCCGGTATTATGACACATGTTGCTTCAACATTCAAGAGCATTTGCCTAATCATAGGCAGAGGGGCGTGGGGATCCAACGGCACAAAGATCCCATTTAGTTTCCAAGTAGCCAAAAGGGCAGCGAGGATGTAAGGGTGGTTCTCACTGACCACCGCGACTGTCGGTTTGGAGCCGTATCGTTTATATAACTGCAGAGCGATGCCGCTAGAAATTGCATCTAGATCGCCATATGTCCATTGATCTAAACCACATTCCAGGACGGGGCGTTCGACTGTGGATGAATTTCTGGCAAACGAGATAAATGTTTCCAGCAAACTTTTGTCGTAAGACATTGGCCCCAAATGTTAAACTGCTACTAAAATACTAGACAATGAGTTGACGTCTACAGCATACCATGACATGACTTACGCAGCCCAAACTCGCAGCCTGGATTAAAGCAACCTAAGAAGTGCGGGGTGTTTGAGATGATTCTGAACCTCTTATCAGTTAAAATCATTGACGGCCGAATTAAATAACAGCGGTCCGGAAGGGCATTGCATAGCCTGTACTCCGAGAAGCGTTTCCTATTTATATCTTTTGAGAAAATAAAGCCTGCCGAGCACCTCACAGAGTGTATGAAATGCAAGCCGAAAGGCACATAGCGGTTGCGCGATTCACAGCACGATTGCAATCCATTCGACAATCGTATCGACTCCATTTTCCGCAGGGGCTAGTGGATTTTCAAACGATTCCCATACGCGAAGGTTTGTCCCGGACCTCCTGCACACATGCGCCGTCTTGAAGAAGAGAACCATTTTTCCACTGATATATGCGCAATTTAGCACTAATCAGATGAGGTGGGAAACTTTCGCAGGCTCGTATTTGTGACATTGTACGTCAGGGTATTTCTGCTAGCAGATGCCCTCAGAAGATAGCTCCGGAAAATGGTCACCGTATCGGCACGCTGGTAAATCCGGCTATTAGAAGGATTTTCCTACTGAAAGCCCTGAGCATTTTCCGCGTGGTATATAGAGCCGTCGTGGATGTACTGCACCCAAATCACTGATAAAGCAAGCATGTATCTTTGGCTAGGCCTTTAGATACACATTAAATACATTAGCGTGAGAAGGTAAATGACTCACTTGTGCATCTTGTCTCAGCACTTCGATTGCTTGTCGCGCGGGATAATAAAGAGATTCCAACAATGTGGATAGAAGCTCAAGGTCAAGTAAGCCTCCATTGACCCAATTTGACCATCCGCAAAGAAAATAGAGAGATAATCGTCACAGGACCTCCATCAAACCCGATACCAACTCCTATCTTGACTTGCGAGACCAAAGGGGGGTAATATCTACTGCTGATCGAGTAGTTTAAACTCCAAAAACTCCAGCATACGTTCCATCCGATAAGAGAGACTCTATATTCATAGATGTAGAGATCCCACTATTGCACATTGTCATCTTCTTCCTGAGTCGTTAAATATATAATACGTACTTTTCTGCCCAAACCAATACCAAATTGGCTATTCCAAAATGTGTGCAATCTACGGCGCCTGAAATGCTTTCTCGAGCATCATCCCTGCGATACTCTTCGGGCACTAGCTTTAACATCCCTAGATATGCCTACAACATGTCGTTTGTGTTAGGAAAGAGGGTCATGGGGTTTAGCCAGGTCTGGGAGTTTTTTGAGCAGTTGGAAGCAGATTGTGTGAGCGGCTATACATACCTAACGATATTGGATTTAATTTAGAAATCAACCCGGCAACGGGGCATTGACGTGAATATCTTGACTTTCCTCTACTGAATGATACATGGTCGCATAAATACCATGGGTCTGTAGTTGAACATAGGCCATTCTACTCACCAGAACGCTACCAAGATATGTAGTGCATGGAGAGCCTTTCTACCGAACGACAAAATGACATCCTAGAGCGCAGCCGAATTGTTCTACAGGAAAGCAAGTGCAAAATTGGCCATGTACCCTTAGGAGCAACACTGGCCCCACATACCTGACTGCATTGGTATACAAGATGACCGCGAGTTATAGTTATGAGAAGAGAGAATGAGCGTGTCTGGTAGAGGAATAGCTCTCTTCTCCTCTGAAAACGAACAGCTTTAGAAAAAAAAAGTACTAGATGTATCGGATGTAAACTGAGAGTTACGTTGATTGTCTGTCGCGATCACATGGCGGTAATACACAGAAAGTCGGATCGACTGGGTCACAGGTCCAACATGGACCGTGGCCCAGACTTGGACTTGGACTTCGGGGCTTGACCGAGATAAAATCTCACCGTGGCCCACATATGGCCTTTGTGTAAACCTCCAGTGGACTAGATATGTTCCACATATATTCCTGTTGTTGTACCATGAGTGACAAACATGGAGCTTAAGGGGAACCTGTGGGATGAGTCACCTGATTGGATCAAACTCGAAAACTCAGCCGAAACTCAGCTTGAACTTGGAATATTTGCGGCATATTGAGACTCATTCAACTGCATTTAACATCATTTGTGGTGGTGCATTGCTCAAAAAGATTTAAATGGTTCTCTATCACCAGAAGAATTATTGTTTAGATATTTATGAATATTGACCAAATCTCTAGTGCTTTAAACAATACTAGGGCTCTTCAGAATGATCAATGTTATATCAAATTTATATAGGGAGTTACTTGGATTACTTAGAAAATTAATGCCATAGTACCATGCTAGTTTATAATGAGTTAGAGAAGCTACTTAATCCAATTTTTTAAATTCAGTGGTAATTTACTGGTTATTTATCAGATTCTGTCAGCTGTGGCACAAACACAATGGCAATGACGGGCAAAGGTAACACTAAAATAACACCTACGATGGACCTTGCCTTGGACCTTGGGAAAATCTGACAAATATTCCCAGATTCATGTGAGGGCCAAGTCCAGGTCCAGGTCCAGGTCCATTTGGCCCTCGCTCCCAGTCGATCCGACGCTCTCGTAATACACTGTGACTCAAGTTACGTATACAGTCACAATAGTCACACAGTGGAGCCTCAATTTGGCGGGAATTAGATTTATCGTGCCGGAAACCGGCAAAGAAGTAGGTTCAAAGTGGCTGTCGTTCCATTGCGACTTTAGAACACAGTCTCGGTAGGTGGGGAGAAATATGTTATTGCAAAAATGTCATAAATATTGTACAAGATTCCCAGTTGTCCTAATAATTAATTTCAAGGCATTTGACCATTTTGTAACTCCAGGATATGTTTGATCCATTTTGAGTCGGCGATTCACACATGCTTAGATAGACTACTATATATGGAAGGTAAAGGGACTTAAGGTTTGTTGGGCAAGTTCCCTTTAAAACAAAACCTATCCTGAAAGTAATCATCGATCATCTGGTACAACTGGAGGCAACAATCAGTATGATATGTTTATGTAGAGTTCCATAATCAATAGATGATATCGGTCATGACGGAAACAAATACGTACAGGAATATACACCATTTCAAAGATGTCTGGAAATTCACTCTCAGATTTTTTTCTCAGGGTGGGTAGCACAGCTGGCGGAGGGTCATCAGTCGATGCAGATGCAATGGTGGCTGCTACTAGGATACAAGCTTACCTTTGGCTATGCGAATAGTAAGATAATCAAGATTTGGATGGTTCAATTTCAATCTCCAAAGGTAAAACCTCATTCTACGCAAGAAACGGATCAGTCGTTCAGGAACGCAAGATATCTGCCTAACTGCGGTATATGGATTTGAAGTCAAATCCCGGGTACCAAGAGGCGGACAAACCAATATGTAATGATTATTGGCATATAGATTGCAACATACAAATATATTTCTGTGAGGCAAACCGTGTTTCTCAGGCTTTAAGATACTTCCAAAGGCATGCAACGCGTTCAAAGCTCGTTTGAGGCACGGTGATCTCCATCACTGAGTGCGATATAACGACCCTATAGTCGGTCGCATTGCCTGTCGAATCGTAGAACATATATCATTACATGCTCACCTACATCGCACCCAGGGGCAGTATACCCAGAGACATCACGTTGAATAGCCTCCGAAGAAATTAGAACAAAAGACGGCTCCATGAGAAGGTATCCTTGTTAAAAGAAGCACGGATGTAATAAAGGGAAAGCCGTCTGTGTGGTCTGGCAGTTATCCATACCCTGTGCTCATTACAATTCCGTCGGGGACTCGGAGTCGCTCCTACAAGAATCAGCGCTGATGATGACGCTGGGCGTGTCATAGACATGGTCATCGTTTCCTACGTGAGAGAACTTGGAAATGTTATCGTCAAGGTGACGATCCCAAAGGTAGTTGAGTTCAATTCGATAGTCTGATAAAAACATCATGCACGGCGACACATCTGGTTAGACCGAAATATGACACGCCCTGGAGACGAGAATGTCAAGGAAGTTCCCAAAAAACCTAAAACCGTGGTCAAAAAATAGAAGGCACCGAAAGACAAGGGACATATTAACGCGTACCTTTTCACGTGACACAAAGTAGCATCTCGGCGTTCTCGAGAAGCTTTGCTGCGTTTCTTTGTCTTTTACCGTCATCTCCTCTGCTTGTGGTCCCGCTGCCCTTTCGTTAGGTCAAGACCAACCGTATTTACCGGGATATGCTTTCAGCTATCCAGTGAATTCATACGATCCTTTTCACCGACACACTCTCTCCTATTTACGTTTTTCCCTACCGACATACCATTGCGCAGGTGGTTTTCTTCGGGAACGCCAACTTCTGCCCTCGAAAGGTTCAGGAACACTTTCCAGCGCGTGTTTGGATTGTTAGAACCTAGATGAACACGTCTTTCACCTTTCCTAAGCCTCAGGCTGCCGTACCGCGCCAGCAGCTACCCAGGCCAGCCGGGTCTTCGCAACCTAACGCTCGCGAATCAAATGCGCTCAGGGCCTCCGTGCTTGATGCTGCACTCGAACTGGGGATAGGCAGCAATTCTCTTGTTACGGACTGGATGTTCAATAACCCTCTGGCCGAAGAGGACGAAGAAGAGGTGCGTTCGGTTTGGTCAGAATTGCCACTTTGTTTCGTGCACTTGGACGCTCTTTTTTCGTCCCTTTTCTCGCAAATCGTTCGCTCTCGCACATCCACAATGGGATCTGGGCCATGTATGGCATGGTTTCCCTCGCATCTACACGCTCTAGTCACTTTCATTTAACAAAATGAAAGTCTGGAAGTCATGAATCCCACACTACTTGGGACACGCTTGGACTTACGATACTGGTTACGCTCTTTGATCGGAGTACTCATCATGAACCTTTCCGTCTCTCGGTTTAGAGGGAGTTTGACACAGTCTATCCCCACTATTACGTTCAATTTACCACTCTTTCTTCATTCTATCTCCTCTCGGTTTGGAAATGTTGCAACCCACTGACGCATGCCCAATAGGATCACACATCTTCTCCAAGCTTGACGTATGGCTCCTCTGCGACCTCCGAGGAGTCCTCCTCTTCGGCACTCACGCCCTCATCTTCCACTTCATCTTCAAAGTTCTCCGGCGCAGGCGCCCCTTCCAATTACGCGAAGCCGGCACCCAGGTTGGACGGTATGTTGCGTATCAACGAATCCGAATCCGAATCCGCATCACCATCGACAGGTTTTGACAGCAGCTTTGCAAGCAGCAATACTATGGCTTTCCCGGATATTCCTGTACCTCCACAGCCGGTTATACCTGCGCCCAGGAAATTAAAGAAGAAGCACAGAGGCGATGGGTATGAAAGTGATGGCGGCTACATTAGTGAGGCTGCGGGAAAGAAAGAAAAAAAGAAAGTGGATGCCATTGCGTTCCCGAGTATGGAGACACCGAAGGAAGCGAAGAAGCGCGCGAAAGAGGCGAAGAAAGAGATACCGGAAGGCGGCGAGAGGAAGAAGAAAAAGAGCCTGATATCAGCCGTCAAATCCTCGAAAAAATCAGAGAGCAAAGACGGCGAAAAGGGATACGACACAGACGGCGGCGGTATATTGTCTAGTGGCAAGAAAGGCAAAGACAAGAAATCGAAATCCAAAGTGCCGTCTGAAGATATCACGGGAGGCTACGAAACTGACGGCGCTGTCAAAAAGTCAAAGACAAGATTTTTCAAGTTGTCAAACAAAGCCTCGCGTCCCGATTTGCGCACGGAAGCTGTGCCGGCGATGCCGATGCCGCCGATACCTAAAGAAGTGGTACCTCTGCCGATCGCTGAGCGGTTTGCCACAACACTGGGCAATCCAACGACGGCTGAAAATTCGACAACAAATCCTCCTCTTGCTTTATTATCTTCTTCGACTTCTGGTAAGGCCGAAGGTTCTTCAACGCCTCTTCCACCACTTGCCTTTCAGTCATTTGCTCCTCCATCTCCCATCAGTGCAGAGGTTGTGCCTCTTTCGAGAGTCATCCCACCTTCGCCTATAGCACCTGTTGGAGATCGAACCTCACATTCGTCTTCAGAGTCGTCTTCTTCAAATTCTAGAAGGCAGGCAGGCCAATTCTCTCCTCCGCCAAGTAGTAGCGGACATGGGCATGGTCATGGAAGCGGGAGTCATTCCACGCTCACATCAAACCATACGACCGAACGACCCTTTTCACCAGTCAATGGAACCATACCGTCTCCTCCAAACTCTGCAGGGGTCTCATCCGGTCCCAATCACCTGAAACCCCCTTCCATCTCATATCCGAATACACGTTCCTTGTCTCCTCTTCCGAGCAGAGGCGTTTCTCCAATGAACTCGCCTCCGGTTTCTCCATTACATATCGCCAAAGGAGGCTTGCGAGTACGGCCTAGTCTCGAGAATATGGGCTACACCTCGCGCGAGAACTCTGTTTCGCCTATGCCGATATCCCCCATCTCGCCAATGATGAGCACACCGTTACGCTCAGCGGTTTCGTCGCCTACACTCGGTCTTCCACCTCAACCTTACGCGTCGTCGGGTGTACCAGGAAGTCCCACCAGCAGACTACGCTCACGTTCGCCTGTTGGCCTTCCTACTAGCCCATCTCTTAATACTTTTATATCTCATCCAATCACAGCTGTCGACCAGTCCCAGTTGACCGTTAACTCACAAGAGTACAGTGGTCCGTCTCACAGAAACTCTGGTCTTCCTAGTCCCAACGTCTTGGCATATTACGATATTCCACCCCCCAGTCCTCCGCCCATGGGACCGCTTCCTACACTGCCAGCACAAGCATCTTGTTCTTCAAATACAACTGGTTCCGCCAACACCAGCGCGGCTGGCAATCTAAACCCAGGAGGATTCCCCTCTGCCGCCGTCCTCCGCCAGCGCGTGATCGACCGCACACCACGCCAGCTCCCTCCTGACTTTCTGCAGACGCAGGCGAACATCCAACGCGGGAAGGAATCACCTTTCCCCTCGCGGCCTGTCCCGCCGTCGTCGCCGATGCCTCTCACAGGCACGAGGCGGTACCGCGATTTGTACCCGCCTGGCCAGGTACCACCCGTTGCGGCTGTGAGTCCTGAGCGCGTGCGGAGGGACAGAGGGTTTGATGATGTGGATGGACCCACGGAGCGCCATGCGCGCTTCCGGGACGAGTTGAGCTGGATCAATACAGATACAGCTACGGGGATGCCAAAGGAGCGGAGTCAATGGCAGGATGATGATGATGGCGACAGCGATGCGGAAGAGGTGGGTGCATACGATGGTGTCCACGAGGAAGATGACGATCTGGATGAGTCGGCTGAGGATCTAAAGGGTGTACTGGACAGATTTGAAGGCCGCAGGTCCGAGGGCAGTGATCGTGTGCTCCCCGAACGTGCACTGGGGCGCAGTCATTCGCCTGAAATGCTCAAGGGCAGCAACAACGACAGCAGCAGCAAGAACAGCCTCGACGCAACATCCAGCACCGAAGCTGACCGCGACCCTCTGACGCCCACAGGTGCATATGCGGACTCGCGAACGCACGCCCAGGGGCGGTCAACTGTATCCACGACCGCGGACCTGATGTACAACCGCGAGTCACAATATACGTTTGACGACTCTCTGACGGTCGGAGACCGCATGAGTCGATGGAGCGGGAGCATATACAGCCGGGCGAGCATGCTCGATGCCGATGCTAGCGGCGAGACGCGGGAGAGGCTCGTCAGGCAGGTCGAGGAGATGCTGGCGAAGGAGGCTAGGCGCGGTGGAGGGGGAGCCAAGTCTGATTATATCCCTCCTGTACCAAGAATACCCGATGCGTATGCGAACGCGAACCGCAGCGCACACTTGAAGGCGGATGATGCGGGCGTGCTGCCGGATGCTACTCCTGCCAGGAGCTGGAATAGGTTTTGATTTGGGCTTTCTTTCTTTTTTGTTTTTCATTTTTACCTTCCTTGCTGTAAGTACTTTTCTTTGGGTCCATCCCATACTTTCGACTTTCGAAGGTCGCCTCTCTTTTCTTTTGCTGCAACTTGGTTTTTTTGGTGCTTAGATTTTGCTACATAACACTTGGATATCGGTCTTTCATTCGTCGCTTTCATCACTTGCCCGCTCACTCATTTTCATAAACACCTCTTCTTGCCGCTATAACATAATTCACTGTTACACATACATACATACATACATACATACATCTAACACATCCACAAGAACCCACATGTATTCACTTCAGGCGTGTGACTAAAACTTGTCTCCAGTGTGTTTTTTCTTGTACAACAGTAATCATTATGATACTTAACATCTTGATCCATAGCCCATATTGCGCCGGTACCGCTCCTTCAAAGTATATTTTTTGTCTTCTGCACATCACCACCCCATCATGTTCTTGTATCCAACGTATACCCTGATTTGTGAATGATATCACTGGCTAATAGCCTATTGAAAAGGAAATCCACACCACGTATCATGTTGAGATGCATCATTCAGCTATTTGCTGCATAAATAAACCGTTAAACATAGGACAGACAAACGGAAACGAACAAAAGAGGTATAGGTATAGTGAATGATTGATGGCCTCCAATTTAAACAAAGGCCTGACTAAATAAGAGAACACAAAAGGAACGGGGGCGTGAGGAGGAGGAACGCAGGTGAAGAAAGAGATGTGATAAGGTGTGACTACACGAAAAACCTGGGCGAGGAAGGAAGATGTAAAGAGAGGTCTACAACCAGATAGTGTAAGCAAAAAACAACCATCATAAAAAAGACATATATGTTTTGTGGCGCAGTCATTTCACGGAGGGGTGGTATGTAAACAAGGGATTGAGCAAGGAAATCAAACTGGCGACTAATGAATTGGGAAGGAAGGAATGAAGGAGGAAATTAGAATGTAACATGTATAGCCAAAAGTCCGACAAGAGAATGAAAAAGATTGCTGTCGGGTGAAAAGATATAACACCCTGTTCAGGCCATTTGATCTTGCGGTAATAAAAGTCAAAAGGCTCAGATGTCGAAGAATGGTCTCTCGGCATTGGTTTGCTGCTGCTGCTGTGGCTTAGCAAAAGGATTGTGTCCTGATCCAGTCTTTTGCATCACCATGACCGATTTACCGGCATCGGTGTAGCCGTACCTAAAGAGACAGAAAAGAAGGAATGGATAAATATACACAGGGGTCGCAAACCGCGATACGCACCTTAAAGCACCAACGTTGCCGAATGTGTCCTGACCTCCCTCGCGATCGGCAAACAGAGCCGCCAACGCCTCGTTCTCATTTTGTCGCGTTTTGACATGGAATGGACGGGGATTAGAGGCCTGGGACTGGGGTTGAGATGGCGGCTGGGGAGAAGAAGATAGAGACGAGAGTTGGGACTGTGAGTGATTGTCGTAGGTACCACCAAGGTTAAAGGTAGGAGAGGTTTGTGCTGTTGGATGTGGTGATGGTGAGAGTGATGCTGGGGAGGTCGGCGCAAATGGGTTGTTGTTTCTGGTTGATTGAATGCGCGTGAGATTGTGGGCTGAAAAGAGAAAGACGACGTACCCGAATCCGGTAGGCTGAACCTGCAACGGCTGCTGTGCAAAAAGATTCTGCTGTTGTTGCTGCATTTGAAGAAGCTGTTGTTGACGCATCCAAGCCTCCTGTTGCTGTTGTTGCTGCTGCTGAGCTTGTTGCTGCATCATGAATAACTGTTGCTGACGCAAGTACTCGGCCTGCGCGGCCTCTTGTTCTGCTTGAGCCTGTTGCTGGTATGGATTGAACGCGGTGAACTGAGGTTGCATAGAAGTGAATTGCGGCTGGATGGTGAACTGTGGCTGAAGGCCCACGGCATATGGCGTAGGATCGACGAGCGGGAAAGGATTGTTGTTGACGGCATTAGGAGGAGGCCTGTTTTGATGAGTATTAGCATAGAGAGGAGAAAATACAGTCGGTCTTACAGTTGGTTAGAGTCGTCGAACAAAGACGCAGCATTGGAATTTTCCACTTCTTGCTTCCGCTTCTCTTCCTCTTCCTTACTAAGTTTGAGCGCTTGTTGCAGATCCCTCTCCTCAGCGTTTAGTCGCTCCTGGGCGAGTGACTTCTTGCTCTCCTCAATCGCCCGTCTGAGTTCATCTTCATCGCGGTTAGGCCGTTTACCAGCCAACCCTCCGGTCCTCCTGCTCGCGTTTTCGTCCATTGGTTCGTCGTTTTCCATGCCATTAGCACCACGAATCATTCGATCTCGCATCGATGCCCGAGTTCTTCTTTCCTCGCGTAGGCGATTTTCGTCCTGGAGTAGGTTGGTTATGTCTTTGGCTTTCTGTCGCACATTAGCCCCTTGATCTTTGCCATCCTCGTCGATGTACTGGAACTCTTTGAGGGTCTTGATCACGTAGATGTTGTCGCGGAAGTAAATGACAACATTCTCTGAGCCCTGATGAAGACAGTAGTCCAGTAATGTCAAACTCTGTCATTCAAAAGTGAAAGAAAGATTCGCCGGGGCCATTCAGCTATTGTCTAACCCACAAGTAACACAGTGCCAACCTTGAAAACATGGCGCCAGTTCTTCCCCTTGTCGTTCAAACGCTTGTCTATCATCTCCATGATTTCAATGAAATCATTTCTGTGCAAGAATACCGTTATCAGACCTCTGATCAACGCAAGTGAAGCGAACAGATGTTACAACTCACTGGTTGTACGTCAACTGTGCAATTTCGTTCATCTGGGTGCCCGACGGCCCCCATGGATCATTGGATGTGGCATCGCGAACCTTTGCTTGCGTATCTGAGTACCCTTTTGTATAGTTTTTGGTGACGCGGAGAGCTGCCTTCCCAAAGTGCTGCATGGTGGCAAAAGGATACCAGGGACAAGTCACAATTAACAGTGCACTCGGAGCAGTTATCGGAGTCTGCGCAGCACCAAAACCTAACCCCATAGAAGTTAAACAACAGTAAATAGCGTAACACCGATGGTGAAGCGGTTATCATGCTTGCCTTCCAAGCAAGCGGCAGGGGTTCGACTCCCCTTCGGTGTAATTTTTTTTGTTGTCGTCAGATTTTCCAATTGTCCCATTTTTTCCGTGGACAGCAGTGAATGGCCAAGAGGTCATGAAAACACAATGGTAATGAAAGTATTCAATTCATCAATTCATCACCAATGATTGGTATAATCGTCATCGGTCATTGATTTTCATCAATCTATTACTTAGGTCTGGTTGAAGCAAGTAGATGGGTTCCGTTGTTCACATTAATAACTCAGATCAAACGAAATTATGAACATGAACAAGGAAGAAAATTACAAATAAATACTGCAATCCACTTGTTACAAAGAAACCACCTAGAAAACCAGACAGCTAATTATTAGGATGATGGGTGATGACCGCGAACGGGTCCGACGACTTCTCGGCTTCCAAACCCGCGAGGATTGCCTGGCGTACAGCGCCCAGATAGTCACCGATGGTTTTGCCGCCTTCCACAAAGTCTTCGAAGAGGTTATAACGCGAATCTGCAACTACATTGGCCAGTTCGAGTGCACGCTTCAAGTTTCTGGACACATTAAGTACATTAATATCAGAATGTTAGCATAGTGCGAAGAATGGATGACTGACTCTGGGATATATTTGCGAGAGTAGAATAACGCATAGTGCAACTTGATAATGAGCTCTGGTACAAATATATGTCGTATTCTAATTAGATCTCTATGCCGCCTTTCCTTCGCTTCCGTTCCTAATGAAATTATTAGATAAATATTCCCGAACCTTAGAATTAAACAAACCTGAATCATACTCGTCGTCTTCAGTGACGAGCCACTCTGTGGTCAACAGTTTGAGGGTTTGATCATGAGCTTGGTCAACAAGGCCCTTCAAAGATCAATTAGAAAGCGTGTTGAGTTACCCTCCTGCAGCACGTACTCGATATTCAGCAATCCATCGCGCCTTCTCCTCCCTGCTTGCACCACGGCCATGGGTAATGCTGTTCTCCATTGCTTGACACTCTACAATCTGCTTGAAGACGTCCCAAATCCCGAAGAATTGCCTGTAATGCATGTACTCGGTAGCCATCTCCTCCGGTTCCGCTATAGCAGCGAGCTCTTCAGGTAAGAGGAGAAGCAACTTTTGTGCAGGGTGCGTACGGCCCTCGCCTTGTCAAGAAGAAAGTAATAAAATTTGGCGTCAGCGTCATTCTAATGGAAGAAAAGAGGACCACAGGAAAAATCTAAACTGTGTACAACGTACAGAGGAAGTAGCGGATGATTTCTGTCGCGTGCTCGAGAGCAATGATGTAGGTCTCCTCTCTAAACGTCGTCCATTCAATCGAGCGCAGAAGGAAAGTCTCAGCCTCGTTTGGCGGAGGCTGTAGGTCGGTAACAATTGGCAGTCGTCCATGCTGAGGTAGCATCTGTAAGAAGTAATGCAATAGCCGTCAGCGTGGTCCGCCGCAGTCAGTCGGAAAGAGATAGAAAGCATACATTGAAAGCTTTGTCAAGAGATCTCTCAGCTGTGACTCTTGCCACTTGCACGACGTCCAGCCCGTGTTCGCTCGCTCTTGCAAGTGCCTGGCGGCGCTCGTTAAAGTCGGCGGCCAGCATCAGCGAGACGAGGAAGTCGGCGTAACGTTCAACTGCGTTGGTTTTGAGCGCTCCAGCGTACAAAGCAATAAGTTCTCTTTGCCCAGCTTCCTGCAGATAAACAGCATATAAGCATGCATCTTGGACGTCAGAGCTTGATGTATAACGAACCTCAAGGACTCGAAGATATGTTTCCAGAATGGTCTGTGTTGAAATTGATGGTACAGGGATATCAATCATTTGCAAAAATAAGCAAAAATGTGCAAAAAAGCGGCACATAGAGTCATATCTGTTGCTTTTGTTAGCTATTGTTCAAACCGGATAAACGAACGGTTAATAATTACTCAAATGAGCTCCGTGGATATTTGCCATTCCTCACATCCTCTGCGAATGTGTCCAGCAGTTTGTTAGTCTTGTCCAGGATAATATGAAGTTGAGAGAAATGGAACGCATGCTCTGCGAGAGGGCTGTGAAAAGAAGGTTAAGGTGATGAAAAGATCAAAACTAGTTTTAACTTGCCCATCGACAACAGCAGTGCTATCCAGATTGACCAACGTCTTCGTGACTTCCTTCTCCCACTCTTCTTCACGCTGCACCATCTCGGCCTCTGTGAGGACGATGAACCCTTTGTCAAGCGAATCGGCACCGGAAGCCCAGAAGCTCCCCTTTTCTAGACGAGCTAGCTCCTGGTTGATTTTCTCTTCCCAGAGAATGTTGATTTCCGCCCATAGATGGTCTTCCCATGTTCGGCATGCGGACTTGAGAATAGAACTAGTTTGTGAGGAAGGTGCGATAGCGGCGAACAGGACTCGTTCATGATCTGACAACGCTGGCTATGATGGTCTTAGAAGCTTGTTTTTCTGTGATACTGAGACGTACGTTTAGAGCTGCCCGTATGCACGTTGATTTCCATAGATTCCTGGAGAGGTTCCCGGAGATACTTTCCTCATCCTCTTCGTCTTCGTCTTCTCTGTCTATGGGAGACGTTGCTAAAAGAATATGAGGATGTATGTGCAAAATATGACCACAATACGCACAAAGAGCGTTCCACTGAAACAGAAGAGAGCCACGGATACTCGAAGCTCGCCAGGGTTGATGTGCCCGTCGACAGGCTTCTACGGCATCTTCCAAACGTCCTGCACGGACATATGCGTAAAGTGCTTGTAGCAAGTTTTTTTCATAGCTCTTCCTGCAAGTCAACAAAATCCGACGCTATTTTAATCATGAACCTACTGCGTCGTCTGGTGCCAATGCAGCCCCATCGCCTCTGTTGATTGCATCGGGATCCATCTCAGAAACCAGGCCTTCCCGTTGACCATGCCCTGTGCGTACACCTTGCATAATGGTGTGTTTGGTGAATTTCCAGTAACCTGTGTTCGCTTCGGGAGGTGTCGGTACGGGGGCAGTTTCTTGCAGCCATTCGCGAACGGCAAGAAGCTCTTTCAGGGTATGAGAGTTGTTGAGTATGGCCTGCGCGAGCGTGGACGGTGGCGTGTATGGATTGTCAAGTAACAACTCTTGTGCAGTCGGAACAGTTGCAGACTTTGTTATCCGCGCTCTGAGTCAAATCAGAACGAGTTTGAGCAAGAAAACCAAATTGGCGCACGGTAACACGGCTTGTATTAGCCCCCATGTATTTTGCTCCAGGCGTAACACCTCAATTTGATGTCTTGCTTGGTGGCTATTGGGCTGGTCCTCTAATTGGTCAATACTATACAGAATTCAGTATTGTATAATAGCTAGGCTAACTTAAACATACTATTCTTGACATATCTGCCGCATCCGAGGTGCATATCCTGTCTGTGGATCTAGTACAGCTTCCAGATCGTTTTCGATTGTTTGGCAAACTGAAAGTACATCTGCATAAGACGAATATAGAGCCTGAGCCATTTTTAGTGTCTCCGAGGCCCAGTAATGGGTGCTGAAACGGTTCCCTGGCTTGTCCCTGGTTTTGAGAAGATTGTCGAAGTCAGTTGGAACTGTTCAAGTCGTACGCTTAGTCGCGATACGTCACGGTCACCCACATTTGTGACAGTATGATTATGTAATAAACGCGTCCACGAGAGTGGCATAATTGACGCGCGTCTGAGAGTTTGGTTTTCTCAAAGTTTTCTGGAGGGCATCTCGGTTATTGGGATAGAGATTTGCCGCCTGTACGGTGGTTCCAAAACCAGTCGAGATTGAACATCAATAATGAACTAAAACAGCAGTCCGGAGTTTTTTTGTATAAACAAGTTTGAGGTTTATGTCCTCTAAGCCATACATGAAATCTCACTACCAGACGAATGACTACCCTGTGTGGCGTTGAGAACCTTTGGAACAGAAGAGATCGTGTTGAGGGTGAGCTACCCTTGATACCGTGCGAACTAGTGCAGACTTGCCCCCACCGTTCCCCAGTGGTCATATAGGAGTCACATCCTCCTGGCCTGTGATGCCCGCCAGGCTTCAGCATTACGGGTTCTCAACTGATAGTGATACTGCACGGGTCCCAATTATTTTGAACATGTAGCCTGTTACTCAGCATGAATTTTTTTAAGCCGGAAATATTCATTAGTAGTATAGGTGGAGTAGGACCGGACACTCCTACAAAGAGATTATAGCAATGATTTTGAGTACTAACTTGATCATGAAAATAGAATAACCAGACAAAACTGGGGGGAAGATCATGTTTTCTTTTTGAAAAAGGTGTTGATCTTTTTTACGCTTGAGTTAGACGCAGCGTATTTGGCGGCTGCTTCGTTTCGTTTCTGCTTTGCTTTCTTATTGAAAGCATCTTGCAATGGACCAACTTTCGACCTGCATGGCGCCGGTGATGCAGCTGGTATAGTCGCAGTTGCGAGAGTCGCTGGCCTCGGTATGGCAGGGTTTTTCAAGAAGTAGGCTTGTTGGGCCTCAGGGGTGACAGTTACGGAAGTAAAATGGATCAGCTACATGTGCATATTAGTGAGTTTCCATGAAAAAGGATAATTGTCGAACCGATTTGCGCTTTTTGTAGAATCTGTCCTGCTCTTCGCGTGTGAGTTGTCTGAATGTTGCGCTATTGAAAAGAACGATGGGGTTCAATCGAAAAAATACTGCGAGGAAAGAGCTTACGTGCAATCGTACTCCTTGACAAACTGCGCAAACTGCTTTCGCGTGTCAGCAACGAGATGAAACCGGATGATCTCGTGCGACACCGAACCCCTGCTAGTATCGACGGTTTTTAAATGTTCAAGGAAATGAGATTTGGCCTTGAGTAACATGAGGTGAGCACAATAATTAAACAGCTGGGTAGTACTCACACTTGAGAGGGCACTCATTGCTCGATTGGACACCTGGGCGAAACTTCCCTTGTTCAAACCGTGAAAGTCGTCACCGTAATAGCCACCTCCTCCACCAAACATGTCACACATGTCAAAGACGTCATAACCGTGGTTGCCCCTGCCCATAGTTATACGAAAAAAGGAAGAGGAGGCTGAGGGAGAGTGCCAAGTTTCACTATTTATTGGTGTGCGCGTTATTCCCACGACCTTTAGGTCTTAGCGTGAAGACAAAAACTCAACCGGTATATTCCTTCAAGGAACTTGAATTCGAACGGTTTAGTTTCGGTGTTCATTTCAGCAGAATTTCAGGCCACCCAGAGTAGAGATGAATCGAAAAAGTTCAGAACAACTCTTTACATTTATGATCCAATTTGTTCAAGTTGATGATCCATCCATGCTGCTTATATATTCATACAGTGGTTATTCCAATACAAACGTGATATGTTAATAAAAATACAATGATGATGAGTTAATCAAGCAAGAACGAAACAGTGAACATCGAAAGCAAGATTCTAAGCCGACACAGTATGCCGAGAGTCGTCGAGAGTAGTAAGAGAATGCACCGAATGAGTATCACGAGCTGCAAAATGCAAGCTACTTAGATGACCTAGATTTACGCCATTTATAACTGGCGATGACCTCGTAGGATCGACCTGCCACGTTCGTCCTTGCGCGACTCGAAATATGATCAAAATCGGGGAGATAGTCTGTAAACAAGCATAAAAAAGTCTTCACAAAATGCAGATATTTTTAAAATATGCTCTACACACGTTAACTTGGACGATCAATTTAATTATGATCATGTTTGCAGGACTCTCCACTGCAGTGACTCTTCCGTACGCGGCTGCCAGAATGATGTGAAGAAAGTTGAGAGTGAGCGTGATGGAGGCGGATTCCACGAGGATCGACATAATTTTGGTGTATTCGGAACCATAGTCGTTTCCAAATATTTTCCGAAGAAATTTTTGGTGGTAAACAATGCGGGCCACGATGAGGCTTGCAATTGAGCCATTTGCCACAAGGGAAACCAGCGCGAACAGCGAGAGGATAGAGTATCTCTGCCAGATGACGACGTTGAATATGGTAAGCATCGCACAAATTCCTGCAACTGTTCAAATAAAACGTCAACAAACCATCGATTAATAGAATAAATTGTTTTACCGAATGAAGCAGTTATTATAAATGCAGCAAAGCTTATTATCGCTGTCCTCGACTTGGAAGAGACACCACTATAAAGCATAATGCAGCGCCAAATCTGGTAAATTGCAATGAGTCTATAAGTCGATTATGCAAACAAACGGCACACCATGAATCCGTCAGAGCACCATGTTGCAAGCACAATCAGAATCAGCTCTACCAAAGAATACGGCTGGCCCCATACACGCGAACCCTTTAGTTCAATCAAAAGGCTCTCTGTGCTTGGATTCTGGCTCCACCTCAAAACTCCTCCGGTAGCCAAGATAAGCGCCGCAGTCGAGACCATGCACATGAACACAATCAAAGCCATTAAAAGCCGCCGCATACGAACAGGGGTAGTCGACGTCGGCCTCGACAAGAGGATAATGCAGTTCCACGACAAAGTCAGAGAGACGCCATACGCAAGAGCGCCCATAATATTGCCCACCAACCAGCATTGGAGGAAGCGCGTGGCGACAACTGGGTCGGTCTGGTCATCGGTTCCTACACTAGCCATGAGTCGTGGTTGATATTGATGTTGGCGTATCGCATACCTGCGGGGGCTGTTGGAGTCTTTATATTGTATGGGTGATATTGGATGACGAATTATAGCAGGGTATATGACCCCAATAAGAATAAGAACATTTCAGGATGCAGGAAACGATGTGAACTTGGTCCTGGTTGAGCCGCGGTAGCCCTTGTATTTTCCAACCCACGAACTCGGTTGCAGCCACCCATGAGAGCTTACGTTAATGAATAGATGTTACGATGTTGCAAAGTACAAAATTAGTCGACTCACCGTAATCTTACTTAGTAGACACCGATAAAGTTTGAACAAGGCCACGAATAATAATACTGGTGTCCATTGTGCTTTCACTGACAAGTATACCAGGAGTATTGTGGCCTCCACATCTAGGAAGACCATCATACGATAATTACAATCAGTTCGGCACATATAATCTACCTACAGCTCTCCAAATGACACCTTGAGTCTCGACCATACGACTATACGTTTTGAATGGATTTCTTGGACTTGGACATTTAATTTTGGAATTTAGTTGAGGTCGAGAAACGTTGGTCATGTACCGACAAGCTTTATCAATAACATTATCTCTTACGATATTCAACATCGAGGCACTTGAATTCTGGTTTCGTATACTTGAGTAAATTCTACCACTCTGTCAATCCTGAATCTAAAAGATATTACATCAAAAGAGTAGGACGGCCAAACGAGTAAATTTCTTGATCACTGTTCTTACATGATAATCTTGATTTACGCCTTGGCCTTAGCCTCTCCCAAAGCCTTTTGGACAGCAGCCAGCAGGCGAGGATGGTCGGCTTTTCCAGCAGCAACGACTCCAAAGTTTTCGCCGAGAGTACGTCCAAGGCCAAAGTCCAATGGCTCTCCCCTCGAATCGGTAACTATGCCGCCGGCCTCCTCAACAAGAATTTGGCCCGGAGCATGATCCCAAATTTTTTCGCGGTAGCCCACACCTGTAGGCATGCGCAGGTACGCGCCACCATCGCCCCTGGCGAGGCAGCCATACTTGGCTTGGCTGTCCATCCGCGTAGGTGGCCTTGTAATGTTCAAAAGTGAGGAGACGCGGTCATTGAACGAGTGAGAGGAGTGCGCGGCCTCAACAGATTCAAGAAAGTTGAATGTCTCTGGAGTAGACGCTGGGATGGTCAGGGGAGTGGGGTTCGCTCCGGAGAGGGTTAACTAAGTGAAAGAGATCATGCATCAAGAGGGGATTGAGTAGATAGATGCGCACCTGTTGGGCACCTTGGCCTCTAACTGCAACAAAAATGCATCCCACGCCTTTCTCTGGGTTTGCGGGGTCGACTGGGAGGTTTGGGCACCCGATGACTCCAACTTGCACCTTTGAATCGACGATGAGAGACAAGCATACGGCGTACTGCTCTCCCCGAAGGAATCCTTTCGTCCCGTCAATAGGATCAATTGTCCACATTCCTACAGACAGGTCAAGAAAGAATCTGTGAGCGAACAATGGAAAGCTCACGTCCTATCCGTCCACCCTCATAGTTGCCCCTATCGATAGCATCGAGGAGCTCAGTGTCCGACTTGGCCTGACCTGGGCCAATACCCCAGTTCGCATTGTCACCTAGCCCAAGTTCGGCCGTGATAGCTTCGTTGGCTAGCGCAACGATGCGGTCTTTCATCTCCTTGCCAGACTCGGCCCGTAAATCTGAGGCATCTTCCTCCCCAACAATGGGATCCGCTGGGAATGCGTGGTGCAGAATCGAGCTGATGACAGCCTGAGCAGCGAAATCTCCCACTAACTAAACAGTCAGTAAACTAGACTTCGCTGATCCTTGAAAATATCCTACCGGTTACTGGAGATTTATCTCCCTTTACAAGGGTTTCGTTCTTGACGAGCTTGTTGAACACTGATGAGGTGAGTTGGCACGCCCTGCGCACAGCAGCGACGGCTACTTGTTCTTCTGCGGTATATGCCAGTGACATGGTTTTATGGTGGAGCTGACGATGGACAAGAACATTGTTGACTGTGTAATAAAGTAAAAATCCGAATGTGCCGATGTGCCAATCACGACGCAATCAGCCTTGTTTTTTTCGCGCTGCGATGGTCAATAACTACGCACGGCCCTCTGCGACACTTTTTTGTATCTGTACCACCACTCTTCCACGCGCTAGAATCCCAGGAAATGTATGTAGAACATGCTTGAAATGCATATGTCAGTTTTTGGAATATTTGGGGTTGAGAGTGGTCAGCAACGCTTCGGGTGACAAGGTATGGCTTTGGGAACTTTTGGGATGGGTGATTCCTCGCTCACCATCAACAGAGTTCCGGCGCAGATTTCAACTAATGGTGTTCATCTAGTAGAAATTTTCTATCTTGGGATACCAATTCCAAACTTGAATTTAGCGTGATCCCTTCAGACGTGGCTCAAGGAGGACAGTCGATGGTTAACCAACTTGGTGATTCCTGTAATCTGTAACGGCTGTTGCAAGAATTCTTGGGTTTGTCGCACATAACATTAACAGCCTTCGACTGTAGACCCCAAACATGCTAGAGGTCTCGGTCTTGCAGTATCAATACCCATAACAAATATCATGTCGGAGACTCCTATTCATACGACAGGTCTTCCAATCGGATACTGACAATATATGTCTGCCACTGATATGTTGACGATCCACGAACCCGCTCGGCGGCCTTCCAGGTTGGCGACTTGATTTCGCAAACTTATCAACGGCAAACGTGCAGAGCATTTTACTACTACTAGTAGGAGAGCGGGGTAAAAATGGATAATGCTTTAATGTGCGGTTTTTAGGAATGTCTTTTGGAATCACTGTGAGAAGGCAAGGTAAGCAAAGGCTGCCCATTCTCCGCCACAATATACCAGCCTACTGACCCCACTCATTTCCGTGACAGATTCCTCGGCTGCTTAAACACCGATTTGGCGGGAACTGCCATTGATTATGGTATACGCTTTATGCACTACTGGAGTGTCTCGGCGCCCGAGGGATGTGGAATACACAGCAGGAGGTAACATGATGTACGCTTTCTTTACTGATAAAAGGACCAAAAAATATCAATAACGAGTCATGCCTTTAACACTCTCCTACCTGACATTGTCTAACCGAAGAGTGAGTCATTCATACCAAAATCTGTTTGCGCGTCGTGTCGGCACCCACTAGAAACCAAATAAAATGGCAACCCTCCAGAACAAAACAATCGTAATAGTTGGCGGTTCTTCTGGTATTGGATTTGCGGTCGCCTTAGCGTCTCTTCAGTCGTCTGCGAAGACGGTGATCATTGCGTCTAGCAATGAAGCTCGTGTGCATGACGCCGTCGCTCGTTTAAAGTCGCACAATCTCCCTGGAGAAGTGCACGGAGATGTCGTCGATGCTACGAACTCAGAAGCGGTCAAGGCGTTTGCAGGTCGCATCGGAACTGTCGACCACATCGTCTGGACTAGCGGAGACATTCCGCCAAAGTCAGGATTGAATGAATTTCCCTTTTCAAAAGTCGAAACACCTGATGAAGGTCAAGGTAAGCTTCGAAACACTGGACAATGTGATTTTTCCTTCGTTAATCCACAGCACTTAGCCGCGTTTACTGTTCGGTTCTGGGGTCCCATTGTTCTTGCAAAACATGCCAAATTCCACCCGGGAGGGTCGTTAACTTTAACTTCTGGGACCAATGGTTTGCGGCCCATGCCAGGCTCACACCTGATGGCTGGAATGATCACTGGCTTGGATGGGCTTACTAGGGGATTGGCGGTGGACCTGGCCCCCGTCCGTGTTAATCTGATTAGTCCTGGACTGGTGAGTGCTTACTTCAACCTCTATCTAAAACAAGGACTTAGTATAATTTTGGTTTAGATTATCACTGAGGTTCGTCCTGCTATCATGCTTGATTAACAATTCTGAGTAACTGTATTTCAGATTATGGACAAGCTAATGGGTGAAAATAAGGATACGGTGCTCAAAGCTTATGGTGAAAAGATTCCCCTTAAAAGGGTAGGGGAGCCTAGCGAGGTACGTTCCGTGTCGTTTTTAAACAGGCGCCAACAACTGGATGTGTTTTAGATCGCAGAGGCATATTTGTTTTTAATGAAGTAAGATTTTTTTTGGTCATCAAAATTAAGCTAATCCTTCGAGTAGATGTGGATATATCACGGGTCAACGGATAGACATAGAAGGAGGGATCCTACTAGTCTAACCTGATTTCGCAATGGTTTTGGTATGGGTTTTTGACGGAATGAAGAATGAAACGCGCTGTCTAGCACAAAATTAATAGTTCGTCTAGTCCCTACATCTCCGAATTCCAGTACCTGAATAGAAACCGTATCCAAATGACTCTATAGAAGAAATTTTTTTTGTTTTTTTTTTGTGTTGTAGCCTCTAAGGGGTGGGCCCCTCCCTCCGCTTGGTACTATCTAGCTACCTACTTGTCCGGGTGACAATCTGCACCTTCATTGATTCGGATCTGCACCACGGGGGCCCTCACGTACCCCTCAAGGTCCAGCTGTCCTAGACTGTTTATGCCTACAACGCCAGTTCTCTAGGCAGGTTTCCTCCCTGCGCACGTTGTTCATACTACGACACTTCTGTCTGTCGTGAGTTGGATCCGCCTTCCTTTCTCTCAATTCTCTTCTTCTAATTCTTGTCGTAGTAGGTCTTCTTTGTAAGTCTTCAGTCATTTGGTTTTCGCGATAAATTTGAGTAGTGCTTTGGCGTGGTTGTGTTTTGTGGTCAACCGTCTTCTAGACTGTGACATTGCTCGCCTAATTCGTTCCATAGTTGTTGTCGACGTAGTCGGTGGCCTTGGTATTTGAAACTGAAGTATTCAACCGTTTCTTCTGCTTATGTGCCGTCTCTTCTTTCCCAACATTTAGGGCAATCTTTGTCTTGTTCGGCATCGATCTTACTGATGTGTGAGGTGTTCCACCGCTTGCGCCATACTTCCAGTAGTTTGGCATGGTATAATTGTTTTTCTGCAGATGCGCTTTGTTTTAGATTCAAGTAACTCGGTTAGTAGTGAGCCATCGCCTTCGGCTGCTCTTTTTGCTTCTTCATTATCAACCCTTTCCTTTCCCAAGACGTTCGAGTGACCAGAAATCTAATGGAATGTGATTTTTCCCTGTAGATTTCTGAATGCCATGACAATGCTCCTTATAAAGTGCTGCCCGGTCTTGGCTCTGGGTCGTTTTAACTTCCGTAACAGAGATTTATTGCCGCTGAAAACATCAATGATGTTATATGGATCGTGGGTGCTTCCTTTTGTATGAGCTCGGAGGCCAGCAGGCCTCCTACCGTCTCTGCTTCGTATCTAATATACTCTTCCTTGGTACCGAGGTATTTCCTCAATACATTTCTATGTAGATCGCGTCTTGTTCTTAGTATACTACCTTCGTGGCCCGATAGGGCCCGACCCGTCTGTGTATACTCATATGTCGGCTTTGCTGATTGCTTCGTACTTCATGGATTTTTCTCTTCTTGACGCGATCACATAGAAGAGATTAAAAAAATGTCAATTCATAAATGTTCCAGACATGTGCGTAAGGTATCAAGACATGGATAAGTGACTAGCCTTATATGCCGATGCACTAAGCTGATCGTGCACCGACTCTACTACTTGTTTGATCTCCACCTCAATTATATCCTGTGAGGACTTGCTGTATGTACTCTCGGGTCGCTCTACATCCGTCGATGCTCCGATATGGGTACGCTTCATAACGATCGACTCGATTGTTTGCGGTTGTGGGTGATTGGCCATCGCTGTTGGTAAAGTGGCACCGTGTGATCCCCCAATTCCTGATGTCCTAAAAACCCAGCTGAACATTATATTGACTGTCACGGAGTAAGGAACAAATATCGCAAGTCGATATCCCGCGTCTGAGGAATAAGCATAGAACCACGCTATTGCAACCAGCCCGGAGGACATTGCGACTCTGGACTATAATTAGCATGATAATCTAAAAATAGATACGGATCAACTCAACATGTAACAAATCTGGCTCGTCTGCAGCATCGTTCTCGAGAAAACCAAGGGGGTGCCGGTGTTCAAAATTCGGACACCACCTAGGTAGGTAGGTTGGCCGATCAGCCCCGAAAAAAAAAATGTACCATATTTTTTGTGTCTAATTTCTGAGGAATTTCACGGTCCAAAGTTGTCTGTGATCAAGTTTAGAGCATTTTGGACTGTATTTCATAGACAAATTATGTTTTTTAAACAAACACAATACCAATCTCGTTGAAATTCAGGTTAAAATCTTCATGATAGGTGGCCGGGCTTCAAGCAACACAGATATTTGACCTGATTTTGACTGAGATCATTGATTTACCATCTGGACGACTGCTCAATCTGGCTGATGGGTACGCAATCTGCCCTGACTGCCAAAAGGCTATTAAGTGTGGTCCCGGAGGATCAAAGAACCTAAATCTACGCCATCGAGGAACAGCCAAATGTAAAGCCGCAGCAGCAAAGCTATCCACAAAGCCCAAGTTGAAGGACTTGTCACTCAAAGGTTTTTTTATGAAACGAGGACTAGCATTAGTCCGTGTACCTACTACAACAGCTCTTCCCGTAATCCTACCCAAAGACACTCCACTTTGCGAGACTACAACAACCGACAATGTTCCGAGCCAGCCGCCTCCCTCTGTAACCCCAGAACCCAAACTTTTCAATGTCTTGGCCCTTGGCAATTCCCATTTTAGGCGATTTGATCGTTATGTAATGGTCACGAGGTAGGTAGGTTGCCCAAATTACCTCGAAATAAAAAATATGAGGTCGTGTTTTTTTTTTGAACCCCGGCACCCCCTTGGAGAAAACGGGAAGCGTTTCTCCAAGGACATATACTTGGTAGCCACCCTTTAACGTTAGTTTTCTCTCCTTTGGATGTGATGGCTTGCCCAGACGGTATGTAATAGCCGCGAAGACGAAGAGGTGGTTAAATGTGGGCCCATAAACCGCCACAGTAAAATATTCCCTGGTCACCATCTCCGTACAGAAAGGCGATGAAGGTGGGAAACGAATTGCCGTCAAGCTTCCTATCGTCGTCAGACTCATCCCAACTGCCACAAGCCACAGCACCCCGAATACTCCCGTTATCATTTTTGAGCTTTTCCATGTCGCAGACACTCGGAAAAACGAAAGCAGCAGCGTTGTCGCAATGAAGATATTGTATGTCACTAAGATTCCTACTTGCGCCGCACCACAGTTTGCAATTGGACGCGCTGGAAAGTGGGTATAAGCAGCATATCTTGGGTCTTTTCGTAGGCGCTACTCTTACTCAACATAATTATTTCCACAAGGGTGAAGACCAGTGCAGAACATCTATCCAAAAATTAGAAATGAAACAGGGTCAGAAAATCAATCATACCTGGAGACAAAGTACACCATAAAAGGTACATTGATTCCGTGTCGCTTGAATAGTCGATAATCCTGTCCAATGTTAAATAAAATATCCCAAATAAACACCTGTTGCGCAGAGTTCAGCAGCTAAAATGCGGGCATTAGACCAGGCCCATACACTCAGACTCCCAACTGCGAAGTATGTCGCTATAGACAGCCTGAACGCTTTTTGAGCATCGGGTATGAATGCAGTTGCCAAAGGGTACGATGCATTTTGTGCAATGCTCGTCATAAGTTGGAGCTGGCGAGGGAAAGCAAGCGGACACCTGAGCAGGCTGAAACGGGACAGCACCTTCCGAGTGTTAAGCATATTATATACTTCTTGGCCTCAAATAGCTCCCATCAAATTTGAATCTCATCACATACTTACTGACGGCATTTGCCCATGAACTATGGTTACGAACGATATTCGCCTCAAAAAAGTTGATATTTCACAGTGAGCATCAAGTGAACAATTCGTTCTGGAAAATCATAGCAACTATGCAGCAACCAATCATGGGTGTATATTGAATTTATTAGGTCCATTGGACTATCAACAGCCTGAATATTAACGACTCCTCCTTCAAAGACAAGTAATGTTACTTACATATCTATTTGAAGAAGTGATACTTCAAGTTAGCATCTCTGTTAGCATTGATGGCCCCACGACTGCTTTATTGAGCATCCTCTAGCCGTGTTCGTGCAAATATATACTTTTGAATCAAAATATGATCCTCCGACCTCCTGATCGTGAAGCTGGAGTATCAGGATATCAAAGATCAAACCCACGCACTAATTTTGGTGGGCGGTTAAGCTCATGGCTACAAATCTACGAGAATCCCATATGTGCTGCGATAAAACTCACGATCGTTTAAGTTGGACAACGATTTTGCTAGACAAAAAATCGAGCTGACAAAAACAGCGTCTTTGACCTGGAGATCTCGAGGGTTTGGGACAAGTTGGACCACATTTGACGTGAGTGGTTACATCACGCTAGACGTCAACTTCAGTTGCCAAAGCTCGAGAGCCCCTCGAGGGAAGAAGCGACTATTTCCAGTGTACTGATGTGACTTATGTCGGACCGATGCAGTGATCATGGTGGTCCCAGGTATCGGCTATGACTGTGCACGAGGTCGAGTGCCAGTGTGCAAGAATAAGTAAAAATAAGTAGACGCCATCAAAAATGCTATTTCGGTGATGCCACAAGATTGACATAAACTATATATTCAAATATTCGTATTGTTAACGATATACGTTCACGGACAAAGGGACTCCGTCTAATCATTAATTGTCCACCATTCCCTTGCCTATTCTACACTACCAGTGCCAAACTTTATGTAGTCTACTGTCCCCGTTGGTTTCCTTTCACTGTGCCCATCAGGTGTCATATCTCCCTTCAGATCAACCACTCTGTTTACTTCTATCTGTATCGGCAAGCTAGGGTATCTACTCAATCCTTCACTGTTGTCCGTTCGCGTCATTTCAAACTCGTTGCGTCGTGTTTGCATTGCGGTCGGATATGGGTTTACAGCTGGAGATGGCACGCCGTTGGGCATCGTACCAGATGTAAGCTTGGCAGAGCGGAAGACCCAGCTGAACATAATGTTTACTATCACAGCGTAAGGGACAAATATTGCAAGTCGATAATTAGGGTCGGAGGCGTATACATAGAACCATATCACTGCCGTTGTTCCGGAAAGAACAGCAACTCTTATCAACCACATTTAGGTCAACATCAGATTAGTGTCGAGGATATTAGAGTGGAAACATACAGATAGCACAGTTGGCTCGCCTGCAACATTGTTTTTGAGAATGCGGGTAGGGAGTCCCCGAAGAAAAATACCCGGTAGCTCGAGCTAATTGATAGTTTTTGGTGGGTCGCAAGTATATGTGCTTTGCAGACTCCGTATGCTATCGCAAAGAATACGAGGACATGGTTAATCGTGGGTGCAAAAACGGCTGCTGCTACGAAGCCGTGCAGGACAAATTCGAGGCAATATGGGGATCCTTCCAAGTGCGTGAATGGCAGGCCGCTAAATACCGTGAGCGAGCCAGCGACGCCGGTAAGCCATAGGAGGAGGTAAATGCCAATGATATAGTAGTTCTTAGCCCAAACAGCGCAGACTCTGAAGTATGAGAGCAACATTGTACTTGAGATGAGGATCACGTAAAGCGCCAGAATTCCTTGCTGGAAGCTGTGACAATCCTTTACCGGCATGGCTGATACAATAAATTTTCAACCGTAGCCCACTACAACTGTATAAACTTTCCAAGAACTCACATATAACAATGGCTCCCATTAATGTGAATCCAAGTGTTGACACCCTGCCAATGATATTGATAGGTGAGTTTACAACATCTGTCATAACTTTAGCCAATTACATACCTAGAGAGAAAATAAACCATGGTAGGGAAGTTAATACCATGCAGGCGGATAATTTGATAGTCTGCCCAAAGGTTGTAGAGAACATCCCAGATGAAAACCTAGAATTCATAACTTTATGTTTTAACCAATACATGACATGTAGTCAATGACTTACACTCAGTGCCCCTACAATAAAATCGGTCCCTATGGACGCCCTATAAGCTTCTAGAAAGTTAGGGGCGAATATAATGGGCGAGGGTGGGGGTGGCATGGCTTATTCCAGACGAATGCAGTGACGGTTGATGACCCAGCTAAGAGCAGATGCAGAACCCCAACTTGGGCAGGATGTGGTTTTATATTCGTCCTTCTCAGCACGATAGGCCAACTGGCTCCAAAGAACGTGATCAAATTCATTCTTCTATTCAACAAGTTCTCTGTCGTCTGAGTATATTTTCAGCCTTCACGACACGATTATAACAGATCAAATTGAATACAGTGAATGCAACCCGTATATTGTCTTCTCCCGATGAAACTATAAGTTAAATTTGGCAGCCATTGAGCACCGAGCTAAACCGTTAGACAACTTTTGGTTTCTTCTTCGTAAGTAATTTTTGGAATTGAATTGTTTTTGGCAAAATACCATGGTAAAATCGACCGCCGAATGAGACTCTTGACCTCGGTGCATGGGTTTACGCTGCCTCGTGGAATAATTATTTTCCACAGACTGTACATGCACCTTTTGATCATCATTCATTTAACAGGCTATGTTTAGAAGGGTCGAAAAATCAGATAACGGTTATTTCGACTTCAATTTCAGTGTTGTAAAATCTATCATATTCAAATTGAGACACACGAATGACAGCTTAAGAGAGTAGATGTAAATTTTGCACCTTTATAATTGCATTCCACGATAGAAAAGCAAATCCGACTCGAACAGTAACAGAGATGTCATGTGCATGAAACAGAGGACTATGAGGAATTGATCCTTCACTTGTCAGAAACGTCGTAAATGTGGCAGATTTCCGCAATTTAAGCATTCCTCACCATGCGATGTTTGCTGATTCCCGCTCCCATAAGTTCCCGAATGCCCACTGGTATTGATGACATAGTTACTGAAGCGCGTGGCTTTCTGCAGACAGACAGATTATATGTGTTGGAGTACAAGTCAAAAATGACTGAAGAAATCAAATGATGTCTGTCCCAACACAGACATAGCGCCGGAGCAGATCCTGATCCAGAAACCGACTAGGAAAGCAGTGATTTTAGGGGAAAGATACAGCGTGTTCCACTGCCAGTGTCTGAGTAAAAAATCATTGGCTATGTCGTTCCATACAGAGAGTTTTTCATTGACCTCGGCAATTTTGACCGCTTGGTACACAACGTGGCAATATATCATAGTCGTGCAGACATGGACATCATGATATACGCATTTCTGGAGTGGAAGCGGCAAAAATGTCGGGAAGGTTTAATTGTAACTGAGTCTGATTGTTGAACAAAGTACGGTTGATGTCCATTCTTTTGCGCCAGTTTAGGAACCACGAACACACTGTGAGATCCTGTCTTGCTCGTAGGGAAAAGTAGCGTGGGTGCCTATAGAGAGACCAAAGGCGGTGTTGCACGAGTTGGAGAACAAGTCAAGAATGACTGAAGATATCAAGTGATGACAGTAAGATATTGACCCAGACTTAGCGGTGATACCAGTGCCCTCCCAATCAGACGTTGAAGAAAGAAATCATTAGCAGTAGCTCTCCAGTAAGTAGTGTCCCATGCAGTGAGCATTTTGATCGATGCGGTCATTGAATTTGACGGCCAGAAACCTCTAGATCAAGAAAGATTGTTAGGAAGGTTTTTGCAACACATTAGAGGTATATCGAGGAGAAATATCACATACTACTGACATATGAATTGTCGCTGGGTTTTAAAACAGACGATGCGGAGCAACAGGATATCATGGCCCTGACTAGTAGGATCAGTGGTCTGATATACTGTGGCAGGAGTGGGCAACCTGCAGGGATTTTGAAATATATACGGCCTTTCATTTCCAGCAGTCGAGTTTCAATGCTCAGATTTTGAAGGCATAACTGAGATTTCTTGGTTCAGTAACAACATTAACTCCTGTAGCTCTTGAAGTATGCCTTTGTCACGTTCGCGAAATCGACCGGCCAGAGAGTTCCCAAAAATTTTCTCCACGAGCGCATCATGATACATGATTGAAAACTCCCAGTCCAAATCCCAGTTATCACGGAAGAGCTCACGGAGCTGCGTGATTGATACGAGATGCGCAAACCCGAACCCAAACACGAGTGTGCCTCCCCCTTTCGAGTATTCAACAATCTTAGCAAGGAAATACAGATTCTACGCATCCAGAATTGCTACACCCAGGAGGTCCGGTGAGGAAGCAGGTCGATGATTCGCGCATTCGAGAGGCGCATGCACACTTCCACGGTTTTGACGCTGGAATATTGGTGCTGAGCGCGCCGAGGAATCGTTCTATACTCGTGGAGTACTTGTGAAATGTTGAGGAAGTTAAGACGACCAGAAACTTGTTAGAATCTGGGATGAGATCCTTAGGCATGGTCGGTTAACTGGTTGAGCATGGACAGGATGATATCAGCGGACTCTTGCTCTGCGTTGCGAATAGGTACCTCACCCATTGTCGGAGAATGTGGCGCATGTAGCAGAGATCCAGGATGAAAGCCATTCAGACTGACAGCCCTTATTTCAATATTTGTTGCGAGCGCCCCTGATTTTTACCGCTGTCTCATGGAAATAATTCTGCTGCAACTGTACAACCCGACGCGCCAGGGAAGCTCAAAGCTTTTCATTGCTTTCACAATTTCTGAAGGAGCAACCATAGGGGATAAGCTAATATCGCTCGAATGATTTCCTGTGAGATATAAGATGAAAATGTAGATGAGATCGAATAATATGAGAATTTTAAAAGAAAAGACCGAATATTCGTGTTGACACGAATTTCCGTAGGTGCGTAGGGCTGTGATCGACCGGATAGTCTGACGCGATGAAGACGCGACCAAAATGGACTGATTTGAGAAGGAGTTGGGTCGCCAAAGGCCTGAGCGCTGGGGTCGAAACCAAGCGGAAAGTCGAAACGAGAGTTCCGATATGGCTGTACCAAACACTGGTAAAGAAAAGGGAGAGGAGGGTGGGATCAAAATTTTTTCTGAGAAGATTTTGAGATTCGAGGATGAAAGACAGAGAGAGCGAAATCTCTTGGAGGCGAGAAAAAAAACCGAGAGATGAAAAGATGGGACATTCTCGAGCCGGTCTAATAGGACTGTGCCAGATTGAAGAAGAACCTTGGAGTTTGGTAACCTTCATGTTATAAGAAAGGGCAATCGTTATCTGTCAGAGTTATTGATGAAGATCAGCGAAGATCTCAGGGGAAATTCCTTTATCTCGCTGTTATCTTTATGTTGAACAAGTTGAGCGGGCCGCGGATGTCAAAACACAGGTGGCAGAGACATACATTCAATCTCGATGAATATCTGTTATGAGTCGTGGGGCCCTCTAATCCCAGGTTTGCAGTGGTTGTGCAGGGTGCTGAAGCATACCATATAGTCAAGCGCTTCATCTTTTTTGTCTAGTTTTCTCAGAAGCGGCGAGAGAAGCACCTTGGAGATTTTCGGGAAGGTTTTCACTGTACCACACGCTGTCGAGTCCTCATCGTCAGGATATATTGACCAAAACCAGTGTTATATCACTAGCTGTTCGCCTCAAGTAACCTGAAACTGATGATTTCTGGTCAACCATTGAGATTTGAGGTCGTTTGAGAGGAATATCGAGGAAATATCACATAGCTTTGGTCAACCGCGCTGAGCTCGTTGCAGCGCGGCGACTCTCGTGTAGCTTACATAACATGCCGGCTAATTACCCCACTGTCGTGTCCAAAATTTATCTTACCTGCAATTCTCATCTTCGTTCTGAACTGCAACGATGATACTCTCGCGGACATGGGCACCTGCGTGCTCGACGCGAGGTCTGCCATTGTCCAGTTGGTTTGCTGCATGTCGGGCAGCGTCGACGGCAGCGGCACTCAAACCTGAACCCGAACCAATAAATGACGAGGCACCCACCGTCCGATACACCCTCACAGAACAGGACAAGAAGAGGCTCGCGTTCCAGAGGAACATCGGTGTCTCAGCGCACATTGACTCGGGAAAGACTACGCTGACGGAGCGTATTCTGTTCTACACCGGGCGTATTCGGGAAATTCATGAGGTTCGCCATATATGACTGCTAGCGGCCTGTGGTCGAGTGTCGAGTGACTAGCACCTTTGGGCATGATGCCTGAGGTTCGTTTTCACCTCGATCTCAGGCGTTGGCTATTTGCTTTGAGTGACTCACTGTCATTTTAGGTTCGAGGGCGCGACTCCGTGGGAGCCAAGATGGACAGCATGGACTTGGAAAGAGAGAAGGGTATCACCATTCAGAGTGCTGCTACTTTCTGCGACTGGGAAGCTACGGACTTGGGCAAGGGAACAAAGCAAAAATACGCTATTAACATTATTGATACACCAGGTGAGCCAAGACTATTCCATCAACTAAAATCCATCTCATGTTGTATTCAGGACACGTCGATTTCACTATTGAAGTAGAAAGGGCACTACGAGTCTTGGACGGAGCTGTTTTGGTACTTTGCGCGGTAGCCGGTGTTCAGGTGGGTTTCGTTGAATATGTGAAAAAATGTAAAATTGACTTTGTCCAGAGTCAAACTACGACCGTTGACAGGCAAATGAGGCGGTATAATGTTCCTCGGATTTCTTTTGTGAACAAAATGGATAGACCTGGTGCAAATCCCTGGAGGATTGTTACACAGATCCGGACTAAGCTTCGCATGGCTGCTGCTGCTGTTCAGGTGCCCATAGGTGTCGAGGACGAATTCAAAGGCGTCGTCGACCTCGTCCACTGGAAAGCTATCTACAACCAAGGTGTCAAGGGGTATACTTTTTTATCTTCTCAATTGTGATAATCAATGTTAATTCCGGTTCAGAGTCGACGTTGTTGTCTCGGACGAAATTCCTGCTGATTTATTGGAAATGGCCCAGGCCAAACGCGCGGAACTGATCGAACAACTCGCCGAGGTCGACGAGACGATTGGCGAAATTGTGCTTATGGACGAGACACCTACCAACCAGGACATCGCTGATGCCATTCGTCGGGCTACTATTTCACTGAAGTTTTCACCTGTCTTCATGGGATCTGCTATTAAGAACACCGGTGTGCAGCCCCTGCTTGATGGCGTGTGTAGCTACCTCCCCAATCCTTCTGAGTCGGAGATTTTGGCACACGATACCGAGCTTCCTCCTTCTGCACCTCAAGTTGCATTACAGCCCGCGGCGAGTGCTCCTTTGGTTGGATTGGCGTTCAAGCTGGAGGAAGGTCGTTTTGGACAGCTGACCTACATGCGTGTGTATCAAGGAACGTTGAAAAAGTCTATGCAACTCTTCAACGCGCGCACTGGTAAGAAGGTCAAAGTACCCCGTTTGGTTCGTATGCATAGTAACGAAATGGAGGTATGTCTTTATGATTTTTTTTTATCTAGCATAACCGTCGCCCTGATAAATGCTCCAAATGCTCCTTTTTGTAGGATGTCGATCAAATTGGTCCTGGAGAGATTTGCGCTATGTTCGGTGTCGAATGTTCATCTGGAGATACTTTCACGGATGGTTCTACCAGCTTCTCTATGGTGAGTTTTCTATCATCGCACTCATGTTCTATCCAATTGACGGTTTTACGCTTAGACATCCATGTATGTCCCGGAACCTGTCATCTCCCTTTCCATCAAACCGAAGGGTCTCGAAACACCCAACTTTTCTCGTGCGCTTAATCGTTTCCAGAAGGAGGACCCTACATTCAAGGTCCATGTTGACCATGAAAGCAAAGAGGTGCGTAGACACTCATATTGACAATATCGTAAAGTTCACTAAGTATATGCGCTCATAGACCATCATTTCTGGTATGGGAGAACTGCACCTCGAGATCTACGTTGAGCGTATGAGGCGTGAATATAACGTTGACTGCATTACCGGCAAACCCCGCGTCGCGTTCCGCGAGACGATCACAGACCGCGCGGAGTTCACGTACACACACAAGAAGCAAACCGGAGGAGCAGGTCAATACGCAAAGGTCATCGGTCACATCGAGCCCATGGAGCTCGACCCCGAGACTGGCAAGGATGTCGGTTTCGAGTCTGTCGTTATGGGTGGAAATGTGCCTTCGAATTACATCCCTGCTGTGGAGAAGGGCTTCTACGAGGCGCTGGAGAAGGGATCGCTCTCTGGTAACCCGATCACTGGATGCCGTCTTGTTCTGAAGGATGGTGCCTTCCACACTGTCGATTCCTCCGAGTTGGCCTTCCGTCTCGCTACGATTGGAGCGTTCCGTGAGGTTTATAGGAACGCGAAACCGGTTATCTTGGAGCCTATTATGACCGTTGAGGTCGTTGCACCCGTTGAATTCCAGAGTGCGTTGTCTGACTCTGAATTGCTACATATTGTTGCTGATCAATCTCCTTGCCGTAATTCTTAGGTCAAGTCATCGGTGGTTTGAACACCCGTCGCGGTACCATTGTGGACAGTGAAGTCCGCGATGACGAGTTCACTGCTATTGCGGAGGTCGCGCTCAATGATATGTTCGGGTATTCCAACCAGCTCCGCGGTTCTACCCAAGGCAAAGGAGAGTTCAGCATGGAGTACAAGGTGCGTCATTTTCTTTTTGGTCTGTAAAAAACGCCCAATGTCTAATTTTTTTTTGTTTCTTCGTATTTAGCACCATATGCCCGTGCTTCCTAACGTACAAAAAGAGTTGGAGGAAGAGTATCGCAAGACTCTTCCTGCTGCTAAAAAGTAGAGAATTTGCTAGACGTCAACACTAACAAATGGCCTAAGGATCTCGGATTACTTAAATAATTGCTGGAGTATAGATATATGTTGTATCTCATAATATTCCCCATCGCATATTAAACCTCTCAAATATCCACATCTCGCTTGGTTGTCTGACTGATATTATAAGTCTCGTTTTCAGTCTTTCTTGACTGTAGTGCGGTTTTAGCCCTTTGCAATTGGTAATTAGTGGATACTGTGACTACATCACGTGGTTATGAACATGTAACATGTCACATCCACGTCGACGACGACGAAATACAATGTCCAAAGGTTTACATTCTGCAACGACATACATTCAACAAAATGGTAAGTTACATAAAATCTCAGTATGAGTGGCTAATCAAAGCGTTTTATAGGCTTCCGCTATGGTTTCGGACTCCGTACCCATCGAGACGGCTCATGAGGATATGATCGTACGAACTACTTCTTATTCTATGGGACATACGTGTTGATGAAAGTATTCAGCATGACGCGCAGTTGGATTACTACGGAAAGAGGCTGGCAACCTGCTCTTCTGACCGCACCGTCAAAGTGTTTGATGTTGTGGACGGGGAGACACGCTCGTCGGCGGGACATACGCTGAAGGGGTACGCGACTGCGTTTTGTTGCAAGCTGAACAGCTGCTTACGGGAATTTTAGGCACACAGGTCCTGTTTGGCAAGTCGCGTGGGCGCACCCAAAATATGGCCATATTCTTGCCTCGAGCTCTTACGATGGCAAAGTGCTCATTTGGAAGGAGCAGCAATCACAAGGAAACACCGCAGGCGGTTGGATCAAAATCAAGGAGCATACGCTGCATACTGCCTCAGGTGCGCGTTTATCTTTCTTCGAAATAAATTCGAGATGGTAATAGATTTGAGAAGTCAACTCCGTTTCTTGGGCACCTCATGAGCTCGGGGCAATCCTTGCTTGTGCCTCTTCCGATGGCAAAGTTTCCGTTCTGACATTCAAAAGTGCGTTTCTATTTTTGACGCTAAAAGCTTTTCTAACATATCGCAGATGACGGTCAGTGGGATGCCGACATCTTTACCGGTCACGCTATTGGCTGCAACTCTGTTTCCTGGGCACCAGCTGTCCTTCCTGGTTCACTCATTACCCCCCAACAAGCCCCCGCTCCAGGTCAAGCGCCCGCAAATCCCTTTTCGGTAAAACGCTTCGCCAGCGCGGGGTGCGACAACCTTGTTAAGATCTGGGGCTACAGGGAAGATTCGCAGTCGTGGGTCGAAGAAGACACCCTCGAGGGGCACACCGACTGGGTGCGCGACGTCGCATGGGCACCCAATATCGGTCTTCCTCGCAGCTACATAGCGACAGCGTCGCAGGACAAGAGTGTGCTGATTTGGACCAAGGACTCGCCGACATCGCCCTGGGTTAAGACTGCGCTGGACCCATCGTCGACGATTGTATCCCCTACCGGTGCGCCTCCTCCGCCTGGCAAGTTCCCTGATGTGGTCTGGCGCGTGTCATGGAGCCTTGCTGGTAACCTACTTGCTGTCAGCTGCGGAGACGGCAAAGTCACTCTCTGGAAGGAGAACTTGAAGGGCGTTTGGGAGTGTGTCAGTGATATGAATAGCTAAATCGGCCCTCTTTTTTCTCTAGAATACCATGTTTTTATTTCTCGCCTTTCTTCTACGAACGTGATAACAGCAGTGGGAAGATTCATCGAACAGGCAAAATCCGAGAACCGCATCAGGTTTCACCGTTTCATCCAACACATCCAAATATAATTTGGCACTGGATTTCAACCCCTGATTATCTTAATCCTCGTCGAATTTATAACGTAACTTTTCTTTCAAACAGCACTCGAATCCCTACAGCCATTACTAGAAGGTCAGAAACAATTTAGCCAACCACGATGAGCGCGAGCGTGACACCGCAAAGCTTTCCAAACATTCCGGCCCAGTACATCTTTCTTTCTTTGTCGACTCTCAGAGTCGGGCCGGCTCTGATAGCACTTCAACCGAAAACGATCGCTATCTTGGGTCTTGAGGTTCGATCTGTCCTTTTGGCATCTGATGTATGTATACTCTTTCGGCTTGTTTTTTTGGTTAGGCTGTGAGTCCATATCTTGATTATCTATAGAAGATACTGATGTAGCTTTCTCCTCACCGACAAACGCGAATCTACTTTAGCAACGACTGTTCTCCTTAACTTTGCGTATGAAACGTTCTTAATTTGTCATGGATAGTATTCTATCTCGACTCAGGTCTTCCACTGTTCTCGTACTAAGACAGGAAGGGATTATTTCTGTGGACAACTCCAACTAACTACTTTAGCCGGGCTATTGTAAGAACCTTGATGAATTACTGCACTACCAGGTTTATTTTTTATTTCCAGTGCAAGAATGATATCTACGTTATTGAAGACAAATGCACAGGATTGCATGCTTGTGATGACTAGACCGTTCTGTGCACCCGGTCTCAACACAGCCGCAGACGGCCAGACAGTTTATAAAGAGCAAATAGCAAAAGTTCGCTGAGTCTGATTGTCTCCGTTCTCGTGGATTCTCTCTCCTTCTCCCTCTCTCCTTCTCCCGACCAGACAATCCTACATCCGACCATGATCGCTCGTGCTGGTTCTGCCGCACGTGTCGCTCTGCCCACTTCTTTTGTTGATGATCCTGTTACTGCATACGAGCTAGCTATTGCCACTTACTTTGCGATTGGATCATTCAGTGTAAGTCAGATCATCATTTAACCCAACTACCTTGATCCAAATTCTGTATGTCTATCCAGGTTTTTGTCTGGGATTCCTTCTACAATCTGGAGCATGATATTCGACTTCTTCGGACACATGGGAGGAGCCTTCCGTCAGCTATCTACTTTACTTCAAGGTAAGTGTTGGACCGTCTTAGGACCGTCTTATCGTATCGAGTGACTCTTTGTTGAATCTTTTGTAGGGTGTCGACATGGGTGTTCGCCATCCTTGAAACCATCCGCCTAAGTAGGTCATATTTCTACCAATTTTAATGAATAAATCATTTACACATGAAACGTATAAAGCGGTCCCTATTAAAAACTGTCAACATTATCACGTTTCTACCCTCATTTTTTATAATCTCTTTATTGCAGCTACAACCCTCCTCTCTTACTTTCGAGTCTGTGCAATATGGAATGGAAACACGACCGCTAGATTCCTATTTGCCTTATTTTGGCTGTGTGGCGTAGCCGGAAGCCTGACAACCGCAACTGGGGTCATGTCCCAACACATCAGTAATTCACCCTATTGTACAGAGATTGTTGTTGGCCAGTACGTTTCGGCGGCCGTCCTCGGGCCCATGATCAACCATTTAGCCGTATTCTTAGCAATCACCTATGGAGTTTGTAAGATATGTGCAGATAACCACGACAAACTCACATTTCGAGCGGGATATCGGGTTTTTGTCCTTGGCGAGTCTCTCCCGACCTTCTCCAAAGCCATCTTGCAAGCCTGCCAATTATGTTACTTGTCAGTTTTTCTAAGATTTACTCTATGCTGGTCAGTATCATAACTCACTGCACCTTCTTTACCCAGAGTTGCTACAGTTGCAGGCATAATAACCGTCGTATGGTTCTACGTCTTTGCGCACAACTATAGCTATCGCATCGCCATGTTCGTCCCATACGCTGTGACTGTGAACATCATGTTCAGCTGGGTGTTTAGACGCGCTAAGCTGGGTATGTGCGTTGCCGCTCATGGCGCGGGGCCAATGATCAAAAGCAAAGTGGCCACTGTGGCTGCAACAGTCCCAGGCGCCCGTCCAGATGCTATGGAGATGCATCCCGACTTCATATCAGCTACGGATGCCGACGCGAGCTCAGTTGCTGGTGGTAAACGGAACTATGGAGGTGGCAGTAGTGGCAGCGGCGGGACCAAACGCAGTGGAACACCAAGCTCGCACTTGGAGATTGAGGTGAACCGAGTGGTTGAGTATAAGCATGACTACGTCGACGTTGAGGTGGGGAAAGGGATTGACCCAATTGATATCACATTCAATACATTTACTTTGTGAACCGAAGAAAAATGTTCTATCACGAGAAAAAGGATGTAAGTCTGGAAAATATTTTACTGAAGTGTTTTGCATGGCGCTGCACTGACAGCAAACAAATCGGCAAACCTATGCGAAATATATCATATTGAATATTATACAAAGTCGTGTGCATTGGGATTCATTTGGATCTTGGTTTCATTGGCAAAAGGGATCGTGTTTCCGTTTCGACTGTATGGTCCATGTTGGTGAGTAGTACCCTCTTCATTTTGGTCAGGTATTTTTGAGGCTATCACAGTGTGGGCGTCTTCGTCAGCCACCCTTGCATCGCCGTATCTGCCAGCTGACTCGTCAATAGGTACCATTGGTTTATCACGTAGACGCGCCCGTAGAGTACCTGCCGACGAGGACACGAGCGCTCGTAGGAGGCTGACAGGGTTATTGGTATTGACACCTAAACCTGTAGTTGTTTCTGCAAAGGTGTTGACCAGTTTTCCCATTTTAAACTTGGGACGATGCAAGCGACCAGCCATGGCAACTTGGAGCTTGACTGATAGGGGTACTCGACAATTTGAAGTACGCCCATCGAGAAAAGCCCACCATTGGGGACAGAACCTTTCTGATTGCTGTTTGAAAGATGCCTTGTAGTAGAACATGTCTCTACCCTTGAATTGGTCATGAAGATGAGGTTCGATTATACCCACATCGAGAGTTTTCTTTTTATATGCAAGCAGTACATTAGAGAGGTCGCGGATTGATGTAAGGAGACGATTATATCCTGGATCCTGACTATCTTGGCTCAGCATCAGGCAATAAAAACACCTGATAAAGATTGCTGCTGTGTAAAAGAGATACAGAGTTTCTTGCTGGCTGTCAAAAAGTACAGAACGCCCCAGCGAGGTCGATATCGACTTCAAGACAAGTGACATCGCCTTAATTCTTTTCGTACGGTCCTGGGTGTCGGTGGCGTCGATGTAGGGTGCGATGGCAATGTATGCGTGTACGCTCGCAGTCTCCAGAAACTTGACAGTGCTTTCGTGTCCATGTAGGCATACTGTATGACCTGGATGCTGGCCATGCGATTTGGCAGCGTGTTCGAAAAACTCGATAAGCATGAAACTGTACTGGGGGAAAAACACTATAAAACAGAAATTAATACGATTTCATTACTGTCTCATTGAATCCACAGATACACACTTTTAAACTCTGACACCTTGTTGCCCTGTTGGGCATAATTTAAGTGATCGAATAAACCAATATCTCCTCTCAGGTATCCAGGTAGCTTTGGGGGACCTTTGGGGTTTGATATTACATCGGGTAGAAGGACCGTGTGTTTTTGGTACAGTGCTTTAGCCAGGCGTATCATAAGCTCCGCCCGGTGGTTCACCAGTGTCCGTGAATAATTTTTAATGATGTGATCCACAAACATGAACAAGTTTTGGTGGTGCAGAATGTCGTTGTTAACATCGAATGTTGCAAGGTAGTGAATTCGTTCGAAGTCAATGAAGTATTGAGGATTAGGAGGACAAAATAAATGTTCATTTGCGTTACCAGGCTTGCATATCAGTGTATGGAAATATCTGTTTCTCTGCACAACCTGTTCAAAGCGCCTATGGATTTCCTCATCAGTATTTTCTTTCAAGGATTGGTCCCTTCGTAGGAAAGCTCGCGAGAGGTCGTTGAAGCAGTGATAGGCCGTCGACAGGAGTTCTTCGGTGTGTGTTACAGTACCGTCGCCTATGGATTTCCGAAGCATCTGAGTAATGTCGAAGAGAGGAAGTGGTGAATGCGTTTCGGCATAGTCAACATTGATGTCTTCATCTTGTGAGAGATATAGTTCTTGACACACATCTCTAACTGAGAGCCACGTCATGTCAGAGTCTATCCAGCTGTCCATAGACCATGTGCAGGATAAATACTGAACAAGGCGAGCCTTCTTTGTTTTTGACGACCAGGATTGGTTGAAACAAGAAGATCCAACGAGGTGCGAAAGCAGAAATCTCCAAGTTTGCAGGATAGCAAAAAAACCAGCAACAAAGGCAGCAGACTGAGGTGACTTGTAAGGACACTGAGAAGGCGGTCTATGTTTCCGTTTGGAAACGAGAAACCAAAGCTGTAAAGCAAGATTTTGGTATGCGGGCATGAAGGTGGTAACCAGAAGGAAGAGGAGAGTGACACCGACTGCAATTGCAGCGATTACCAGCACTGTGTTATTACCCAACGCGTGCAGAAAGTCAAGTATTCCTGCAAAAAACAATACTAGGGCAGCTTGAAGCAGGAGGGGAAGCACAGTGAAGATTTTCGAAACATGCCACTTCTCAATACCTTCCGCCCTCATGCGATATATGGCCAGAATATCTCGAGCCGAGCGCCCAGGGAAAGATTGATATTCCCGTAGCCATTGAAGAGATATTATTCCTACCAGTACGGTGGCAAGGCTGAGTATTAAACTCAGAAACCAGAACGCGTTGACCCGTACAGCCGAAGGGTCCGGAGAAAAGGAAGACGGCAACGAGAATGACATAGTGGAAAAATTCCCTGGACTGTCCAGGCGCGTCGCGATATGAGAAAGGAGCAAAATCATGTCAGCATTTGAGTCTCGTTGAAGATTTTTGTAGGATTCCACAACAAAAGCAGTTATAACCGCCGAAAACAGACCTGCCTGGATACAATGTATGTGCCATATTTCATCTAGATAGAGAGAAATAAAACCTACGAAGATCAATAAGTTTTGAACTTCGTCCTTCCAGGCGTTGCATCGTATATTTTCCTTTGCTATTAGAGGATCCAATATGACCTTCCAAGGGTCGCCTTCGGGTTTCTTCGGTGCTTCTTCAAACTCGTCGGTTAGCTCCCACTCCTTTGGCATGTCGCCCTATTTTATGAAGCGGTTGAGCATTGGTCTAGGAGAATTAGGGCCAGCAGTACCTCGAAGTAATCCGACTTCCCTTCAGACTGTTCCATTTCAATCTTTCAGATGAGCAGAGGCAATCAGTTCACCATAGATCCCTTCTATGATACGCCAAAACAGCCTTGTCGTCAACCTATCCCTCGTTAGTTTAGTTGGTTGGGGCTGGTTGGGGTTGGTTGAAAGATCTAGAAACGAATGACCGAACTGCCCGAACTTTCACAGGTGATGGATGACGTGAGGAACAAAGAAAGAAAAACACCTAATGTGGCTGCACGGGGTTCACCCCCTTGACCTTTTAGGTTGTTCAGGGCAAGAATTGGTGTACTTAAAAATTACATAACTTCCTTGGTCAATCTCAAGTAACAAGACGTCAAGAAGGAAAACGTAAAAAAAGAAATATTTATCAACTATTCTGTCATGAAAAGACAGAAGCAACCTCCAGCCCTAACCGAATTGTATGGGTTAGCACAGTCCCATGTGAATAAAGGGCACCCATCTACGGAACGATACGGTTTGTGCACGCAATTCGGTGACTGCAATATGAAGCGCATATGCGGACTTTGTCACATCAGGTATATGAATCTTCTCTCCACCAGGGCCACGGAAAAGTTCACGATAAAATGCGCCGGCAACAGTGGGACCATCTTCATCCCTCATCATCCTACATTATGATAAAAGATTAGAACTTTCCGACATTTCGATCTGTCATAGAGCTGACCACATTGTTGCAACTACCCGCCTGAAGCCGCAGAATAACAAACTTGCGGCTATGCTCATGGCTTCGTCTGGCAGCTGTACGTCGCCCGTAGCGGTTTCACAAGCAGAAAGAAAAGCAAGCGCGCCATGCGATACCTTTTCCTTCATGATTCTAGAAATGCTGAGTTGTCCATCATTGAGTTTAAGCCAGCTGTTCAATGGATTCAATGGATCCTGATAGCCATGGCATGCGAAGTGAGCTATTGAGACATCTGAGAGGCGAGAAACGACAGTTTCCACATTGGCCGGCGAACCAGGGGTGCCCATCGAAATTAAAGCACAATCAGGGACATGTTCCCGAATGTTTTGCAACTCCGAATTCGTAGACGGGAGATCTTGAGATTGTATGATAGCCATCATTTTAAACGTTCGAGAGGTCGGCGGAGAAGATTCAGCAAGGAGTATGCCTATGGTTGGAGTATACGAAGAAATGATGTATTCCGAGGCGCAATCGATAGCGGAATTGCAATTGCTGTAGATACCCGCAGCGTGCATAGGAAGAAAAGTGAAGTATCCAGTAGGACACCAATACAAGGTTGAGGGTTTGCGCGAGTTCTTCTGATACATGTTCAGCGAACGAATTGGAGCGCGAAAATGACATAGGGCTAACCTTGATATCAAGATAGTTGATAATTGGCTTTACTATTTCCTCCCAAAGAATGCTTAGGATAAACCTGAAGATACTATCGGAATCACTTCGTTCCTGATAACTTATCCCTCGTCCAGTTCCAAAAATACTAGTAATCACGCGATAGCTTTTTTCAACCACAGACCGATTTGTCGAAGACGTAAATGCCATCTGTAGAGTTTGAATGAGTACCTCAAGGACATAATTGGGCAACCTCGGAAGAGGGATATGATGGATGTGTTTAGACGTTAAGATCAGACAGTGACTTTCTTGCGGATTAGAAATAAGAAGAGCAATGGGTTCTTTGTATGCAGCAGCTTGGAGTGTAGACAAGTGCGGCGGGAGTAGGAAGTTTTCATATCCTTGCAACTTCCGGACTTTTACAAGAATTTCTTCCCATTCTTCACTGAGGCGATTGAGGCGAGACGACTCTTCGTCAATAGACAAACGAGTATAATTGTCCATGAGCGGAGCGGAAATATTCCGCTGGGAACCCATCTCAAGTTCTCGAGCAATAAACTGTAACCTGTCTGCAAATGCCGAAGATTCCGAGCCACTGCTACGAAGTTGGTCAAAAGGAGACCGGAGAGCGAGGGCCTGTGCCCAAAAGATGCTTCTTCCTGCTTCTAGAAACTCGATAGCCTTAGAAAGGTCTCCGGCGAGGACTGCGCAGTTAGATGCGTCCCTGGCTAAGCCATCCGTCCCGGAAAGTAAAGCATTGCGACGGAGCTCGACAGTTAACGACAAAGCAGCTACTGGCCGTAAAACCTGGAGGGCAACTCCAAAAGCAGTGATTAATGAAGCATGACAATGTTTCTTCGCGTACGATATCCACATTTTGCAGATGAAAAAAGAGGTGGACGGAGGTTGGAAACGATACTGAGCGGCAGTGGACAACAACAATATTGCGTGTTCAAAATCTTGTCTTCTTCCCTTTTCTTCAAAGTAAATGTACAACAAAATGGCTAAATTAGTGAGAGACGCTGATCTATCGGGATGGGGTGATGCTCGAAGTTCAAGAGCCTCTCTATGCATAGACATCGCTTCATTGAAATCGCTTTCCCGACGTTGTCGATCGTATTGAGTAGTCAGTGCACTTGCCAGGTTGTTGAGAGACGTGGATCTATTTGGATGGGGAAATGGTCGGAGGGCAAGAGTCTCCCTATACATGTCAATCGATGTATCAAGGTCATCGTTCTGGCCGCCTTCGTTAAATCGGGTCCTTAGTGCGCATGCCAAGTTGTTCAGAGACGTGGATCGATCAGGATGAGGTGACGGACACAGTTCGAGGGCTGTCCTATGCATCAAAATCGCATCATTAAGGTCGCATTTCTGATGATAGTGGTTGAATCGCGTCAGCAGTGCACCTGCCAAATTATTCAAGGATGCATATTGATCGGGATGAGGTGTTGGTCGTAATTCAAGAGCACACTTATGCATAAGTATCGCTTCGTCCAAATCGCTTTTCTGACCGTCTTTTTCAAACCGGGTCCAAAGAACGCTTGCGAGATTGCTGAGAGATGCGGATCGTTCAGAATGGGGCAATGGTCGCAGCTCAAGCGCCTTCCTGTGCATGGAAATTGCCTCGTCAAGATCTCTTTTTTTACCGCCTTGCTCAAATCGAGTCCACAGCGCACAGGCCAAATTGTTAAAAGATGCAGGTCGATTGGGATGGGCCGATGGCAACAGCTCAAGGATCTCCCTCTGCATAGAGATTGCCTCGTCAAGGTCGCTTTGCTGACCGCTGTACTCAAATTTGGTCAGCAGCGCACCTGCCAGATTATCCAGAGATGCGGACCGATAGGGATGGGGTGAGGGTAAAAGTTCAAGAGCCTGGCGGTGCAAGTAAATGGCTTCATCAAGGTCGCATTTTTGGCCTACACGATTACTTCGGATCTTCAGAGAACCTGCTAGATTGTAGAGAGTTGTGGATCGGTCGGGATGATGTGATGGTAAAAGTTCAAGTGCTCGCCGGTACATGCATATTGTTTTGTCCAGGTCGCTTTTCTGACCGCTTCGTTCAAATCGCGAGTACAGTAAAGCCGCTAGATTGTTGAGTTGCATTGCTTGATAAAACTGGGCTGATGAGTTTTTTGATTAGGAATTCGCGCGAGAAGGTGCATTAAGGACATTATGCTGACCGCCTTGCACAAAACGGGTGTGTGCATTCGCCTCATTGTCGCAGGAATGTGAAACCGAGGTGTTTTTCATGATGATTATGACCGTTAAAAACTTGAGGGCCTGTATCAAGGGTGTACCTAGGGAAATACCCGTCACTAATCCAGGGAAGCTGTGTAATTGCCAGAATACGCACCCAAAGAAGGCTGTGTTAGGTGGCAGTTCTACGAGTCACCTTTTAGCAAGGCTGTTCTTCAACTTCAACCAAAGCGATAGATGAAAGCCAGAATGCCGGGCCCCTCATGAAAAGTATTGCAGATTTTGACACCCTGCCCTCTGCTTCATTCCTACCCCTGAAGTGGATGTGCTAAAAGTCGTTATTCTGATTGCCTTTCAAAATGTGGGTCTGACTGAGCATTCACTAGACGTTTTGGAGACAGTGATGCCGCCGATTGAGGAATCAGAAGTCGGATATCTGTCGTAGCATTGCGCGATCTGTGTGTTTTCCTCGGTTGTAAACCACCTAAAAGGTTGGTACTGACGGTGTACCTGGGAAATACCTTTTGTGAGCCCGGTGAATGCTGTGCAATAGCCAGAATACGCACCTAAAATAATTGTTCACGGTGCTACTATTTGGAATGCCAGTTACACAAGTCAACCTCTTCTTCGTCATCGCCAACCAGGGCCATGGACAAAAGCCAGGCCAGTAGTGGCACACCATCACCTATAGTAGCCAGGATGATATATCATTCCTGGGCAGTTGCCCAAGGTAGGGTATATATCCTGGCGGGCAGTTTCCCAACTGCCCAAATTGATGTATCACCCCGGCGACTTGGTCACATGACTATGAGAATAAATGTGAAATAACAAAATGTCAAATGCCGGGTTCGAACCAGCAGCATTCTAAATCAATCACATATTAACGCACAATTAACATAGCAGCTATGCTACAAAGACACGGATTAGCTTGGTTTAGGGTTAGGGATTAGGGCTTAGGGCTTAGGGTTTAGGGCTTAGGGTTAGAGATTAGGGTTGGTTGGGATATTTGATGTACCATGTAAATAGCTGTTAGGTTTGGTTAGGGTTTAGAGGTTTAGGGTTGGGTGGATAAGTTCATTTTGTTAGTTAGGAGGTTAGGGTTGGGTATAAGGTGTATAATATCTGGAGCATCCCTTACAGCGTTGTGGTGTAGTTGGTATAGTGTTGCTATGCTTGATGTGTTCAGGGTTCGAATCCCTTACATGGAATTTTATTATTTCGTGTTTATTCTCATAGTCATGTGACCAAGTCGTCGGGGTGATACATCAATTTGGGCAGTTGGGAAACTGCCCGCCAGGATATATACCCTACCTTGGGCAACTGCCGGGAGTGAAACATTAAAGTAGCTTACATGGCTGACACCATAAGCAATACGAATTCCACATTCTTGCATTTTGACTGGCATAATTGCACTTGAGTTCGGCTCTGTATTTCATCCTCTTCACATGTACTCAAAAACGGGCCAAAGAAGGTTAAAGATAGTCAAGGGTTTTCACGGCGGATATCACAAAGTTGAAAATACGTACAACACTCGGTTGGATGTAAACAAACAAGCACAAATATGTATGTGTGGCTGATCTTGCGATCAGCCAATGGACTTTAGCGAAAATGATCCATTATTCCGACACACAATCATCACCGTAATTCACTCCCTTGCACAGTGCTAGTGTTTATCTCAACCGACTGCCCCATTTTTCACATAATAATCACTATCATTTATTTCACTAATTTTCTGCTTTGACATGATTGGGAGTGCAATATATTATATGTCTCAACCAAGTACGAGCGGGAGTCCAACGGATAAGCCATTTGTCATGTTTCTGACTGTCTCTATATGGAACCAAATTTATCTAGGCACTCTAAAATTGCTCTTTGTGCTATCGCAGTCGTTAAATTCCTATTACCTACTGTTAAATTGATCAATCCATAACTATAGATGATTCCGCTTTCCCACCCACCGTCCACCTGTTGTAGTTCGAGGAGTTTTTTAAAATCCGTACCGGAATTGATACGATAACGAGTGCAGCAAGGCACACGCATTGCTAGGGCTAAATGATCTGCAGGGGCACCAATGCGCTGACGGCAGCAATCTTTGAACGAATCCCCTATACGACATTCAAGAGAATGCGACTTTCTGCAACAAACGAGAAAGAAATTTAAAGCTTGAAATCTCTCAGCCGTCACGTCTGGAATGACCGTCCATGCCATGGATGCCATGGAGGTAGTATCGAGGTCAGCTCGAAATACTGTGTCTGTAAACTGTCCGCTTAACTTCTGGAAGAAGTCCTATTATGCCTCGTAGACAAGGTAATCAACCAGGGAAGGGTCCTGAGTGGCCTCTAGTATCGTCAACTGACAGAGATTTCCGTGAATGATGTGGCCAGTAGAGGCGTAGGAGTGGAGCTTTTTTGAATTGTTGATAAGATAAGTTTTAGCTCGGGCAACGGGATTGCCACATAGGTTCCTTATGGCTCATTCAACGTTGGAAAAAGCTGTCGTAAAGGACAGGCCTGATCCCAAAGGTACGGGAAGCGTCTCCCGAAAGACGTGTTTATAGAACGGCGTCTCAGGCTTACGATATTCAACAGAACCTGATATGAACACATCATCAAAGATCTCCCACTGATCAACTCCTGCATTTCGGACTATGGTCCACGAGTATTCAGACAGATTTGACATGGCATAAACCTTGCTCCCGGCTTTGAGGTATCGAATCAGATCGAACATTTCCTGTCGGAGGGAGAGCATTTTTATCGTGCTGAGCATAGCTAAACGAACATCCTCTATGTTTGCTTTGAACTCTTTGGCCAGAGCTGCATAAGCCTCCTCGTTTTTTGACGGTGGTTGTGTCGTAAATGAGGGCAAGGTCGGTAGCAGGCATTACTTGTTGACGATGGTGTATCAAAAAGTTGTCAAAATGAATATCTAACATTTGAGTAAGGCTTCTCACCGTAGCCGTATAATACGTCTTACAGCTATACAGCCGTAATTTACGGGTGTATAACAATGGTCTTTGAGATATCGTTTAGTTATCGGATACATACATACATTCAAGTTCGTTGAAGTTGAGATCATCGCAATCGGCACGATGCCAAATCATCCGAGCGGATCACTTTTTTAAATTAAAGGGGCTATGTGATTTATAATGATATTTTTAGTCACGACCGAGTCACGACCTCAAATTTTTTTTGATAACACCAGTCCGTGGACCGGTGGTGTGCCGAGTAATGATGCATTGCGTAGAAAATAAGTAAACAGGATATGTACAAGAAAAATGCAGGTAATTGATTATACGACAAAGTAGAGTTGGGACATTACAGCCCTGGAGCGATGCTAGGGGTTATAAAAGCAAGATATTGTTCCAAGATATAGGGTATGATTGGGTAGCAGACGCTTAGATTTACTCTACACGTGTTCGTTTCTTGGAAGAACCGTTGACTTCTCCGTTGGTATGGCCGTTGGTAGCCCCGTTGATGGTGGTGAAGTACTCGAGTTTGGCGTGAGGGTCGGCCTTGATAGTCTTGGAGCCCTCGACCCAGTTGGCGGGGCAAACTTCACCATGGGTGTCCTGATTACATGTAAGAAACATGGTAGAATAAAGAAAGCGGAGGGCATACCGTGAATTGGAAGGCCTTGATGAGACGGATGGTTTCATCGACAGAACGGCCGACAGGGAGATCGTTGACGGTGATCTGTCTAAGGGTACCTTTGGGGTCGATGATGAAGAGACCACGGAGAGCAATGCCTTCGTCTTCGATGAGGACGCCGTAGTCGCGCGAAATCTTCATGTTCCGGTCGGCGACGAGGGGAAGGTGGAGTTCAGGGCCGAGGCCACCCTCCTTGCGGGTCTGTGTGGACCAGGCGAAGTGGGAGAACTTGGAGTCGGTTGAGATTCCCAAAACGGTGGTGTTGAGCGCCTTGAATTGAGGAAGGGCATCGTTGAAAGCGAGGATTTCGCTGTGGAGTTGTCAGCTCTTATTCGGTTCGTATGCCACGTTGAAAAAACTTACGTTGGGCAGACAAAGGTGAAGTCCCTGGTGAAAGACATCAGCCGCTATTCTATGATACATCTAATGTTCTGTGATAACGCACATTGGGTAAAACAAGAGTACAACCCTACACCACGTCAACAGTCAGCAGCAATGCTTGAGTAACATGCGGTGCCCCAACGTACCATTGACCAAGGTATTGTTCCAAAGAAACATCGACAAAGAGACCCTCAACGACGGCCTCAGCCTTGAAGGAAGGTGCAGGGCGTTGAACAAGAGCAACCATTTTGAAGCTTTGAAGGACGAAAAAAGGGGGTGAAAAAGGATCCGTGAAAAAAGTCTGAGTGATCTAATTTAAATATTTATTCGACGCGTTCTTTGGCTTTATTTGCTTGTCTTGATCCCTTCCATTTTTGGATAACGTCCAGACTTTTTTTTTGGCCTGGGTCCACCGAATCCTAATAGCGCCAAATAGCATTTGTATATTCAATCGAACTCGTAAGACTCTCTGCACTGCTTCAATTACATCCAATATCCACCCAATGTCCAGGATACAGTTGTCCATTCTCTTCTCTGCTGTCGCGCTAGCACACGCTAGTCGTAATTCGGTTGCCTTGTGGCACTGGCTGAATTTTTCATACTTTTTCGTTTCCAGTACTTCTTGGCTTTGGACGGATTGGCTCTATTCGAATTTTATCCAGCTTTCCACTCGACAACCATAATCCATTGTATGTTACTCCGTTTCCCTGGCATGATCTGTTCAGCGTATCCACGGTCCATATCACGACAATGACTTACAATTAGATTCGTTGGAAAACCTGGGTCGAACTGGACAACATTTTCTATCCAAGAAATGTGCTCGTCCGAGAGTGAAATATCAAGGGCCTCGATATTCTGAAGTAAGTGCTCCACTTTACGACCTCCGATGATTGGGAACACGTGTGTTGTCTTCTGCATCACGTATGCAATTGCCACTGTTCATGGTACATGTCATCTTTTGCGCCCTAGTTTCTATGCAGCGAGACGCACCAGAAGTGATATGTTTGGCCCCGACTTCAGCGGCTACTTTTTCCAAAACTTGGCTCATCAGCGTCTCTTTTTCAGTACGTCGCCAAGCAGCACCACCCCGTCCGTTCTCGTTGGTTGCTGCCCGTCTCTCCTCTTCTGCGTCAGACCGAATTCTACCCCCGCATAGGACATTCCATGGGGCAAGAGCCATACCTATGTATCCATCATTGTCAGCGAGATTTGTTTATCAAGCATTTTGGCAGTCCCTACCTTGTGCTCTGGCCATGGGTATGATTTCGCGCTCGAAAGAGCGGTCCAATACGTTCCATGCTCCTTGATAGACTGAGAACGGCGTAAGTGCATGGTCTTTGGCGTACTGATTCGCCATAGAGACAACCCACGCCGGCGCATCAGATATTCCCTGTTATGGAACTATGAGTTCTGCGGTGCATACACCATTATTTGGGGTCACTTACGAGGTAGAGAACTTTGCGTTGGAGGATGAGCGTGTGGAGTGACTGCATGACTTCTTCAACGCTAGTGTCGTAGTCCCACCAGTGGACATACAGAAGGTCAATATAGTCGGTTCGAAGTCTCTCGAGGGAACCCTTTATTGAGGTATGAAGCGACTTGGCGTTTCCGCCCGCGAAAAGGATTCTATGCGGCTCCTCCCTCTTCATCAAGTGAAAGTTGTGGGCATACTAAAAAGAAAGAGGAGTCCCTTTTGTGAGCCATCAGTGTGCTCGCCAGTTTTATATTGTACCTTCGTGGCTATGAAAAGACGATCCCGGATTCCACGCTTTTCAGCCCATTCCCCAATTATTTCTTCGGAAGTGCCATCCTGACTAAAAAAACACGCGTCGTGGTTAGCTCTGCCTGGATAAACAGCGGGAGCTACGAACTAGAGATTAGCGGTGTCAATGAAGTTTCCTCCAGCGTCGTAGTAAGCATCAAGCAGCTTCATGCTGGACTCTTTGTTCATGGCTCCCATATATCCTTGCCATGTGGACTCTCCAATGCTCATAGCGCCGAGTTGGATGGAGAGACATGGACGCCGGCTTTGGGAGACAAGAGACGGTAGTGGGCGAGCCTGGATTCTGGTTCAGGGATTGGTGTAAAAAAAGACATGAGTGAAAGATAGTAGATTGAGCAGTAGATTCAAGCTAGCAGGATGTGGTGTTTTGGTGGTCGATTCTGAGAATCGCTCCTGGCGCTTTTTATACTGATTTTTCTCCAAATAAAAGGTCATGATTATGGTATCTGTGCTTCGTGAGCTTATACAACGGTATGATTGATAATTGAGCTCTCACATTTTGACTTGGAGTATCACGGCTTCAGCTGACGAGGTGTAGCGGCAGACCAATTTGCACTGTTAATTTAGACATCGTTTACGATAAGCATTTTATTGACGAGCGCCGATCGGCGTCATCGGCAATTTCTTGGTTGCGCGTTTTTGGCTTAATTTAGGACCCAACCCTCGACTACATGAGTTGCTTACACTGTGGATATAATGTCACTGTACCGTTTACGAACGTTGACAGTGTAAAAGCAGTTGGACACCGAATCCGGAGCAAATTTTTAGAAAGCTGTTGAATACCACTCCAATAATTTGTAGCGTAAATATACATGATTTTCTACCCATGATTGCCATACTATCAGGGAGAATACTCTACGCTCATGGGTAATTACACTGTGGGCCATGGTTGTTGTTTGTTCACTTCAGTGGTCATCGTCCGCAGTGTTACCTCTAGGCTCGGAACTTTGAACTGATTGCTCTATTGTTGGCTGCTCAGTTGCACCCTGTAGACTTTTGTAACACGAAATTATATAGAAGTAAAAACGCATCTTATTAAATTGAAATTTTTGTGATGCCTAGAAGGATTTCAGCGTCGCACAAAACTGTAGATTAAATGAACGTCCTCAAGAATCAAGATGATCAGGAGAACTCCGGCGGAGTACAAAATCGGAGTCAAAATTGCCGCAAAAAAATATACCCAGCTGACTAATCACCTTTTCGAAGTCCAAATGCCAAACGCAACTTGAAGTTTGAACATGACCACAACCGTGACGATGTGTAATCCTAAGACGGGTGACCCGACTGACTAGCGAGCCAACTCGTACTAAAAGCGTCGATGTTCTTGATGAGCGGGATGGGATTGCGCGCTGTAGGATGTCAAACGGATGGGTATCAGACTACAGTTTGTTATCTCCGCGTAACTTAAACTGACCTTACTACGATTAGATGAATGCTCATATGCGGCCGAGTGGCAGTGATTAGCACCTCTCAAAATACCCACCAATTGCATGTCAATTCCTTCGCCTTTTCAATCTTCAGAGTTCAGGCTTCGGGCCCGACGCCGAGGTGTTGAAGGTGCCCGTAGGCTCCTCTCTTTCTTCACTTACTACCTGATATCTCTCCAAGATTCATGACACGTGGGAACTGGATTCAAATTTTCTTTTAAACGATGATTGTAAGTGGAATCGGGTTCGGCAGTCCTTTCGACCCTCCCACTACGACGACCTGTGAAGCATACCTCAGTAAGTTATTTGAGCGTGAACAACACCCATTATAAATTGCACTGACTTACAGAATTTCGTACACCATTACCAGATATGGAAGTCCTAGTCGAAGACGTTCTGGATACCATCATCCAGTGCTGTCCAATTTACACAATCTCCATCATTTCCCGAGTCTCCTACTCGCTTCGTAGGCTTGCATTGCCTCATTTGCTGCACTCGGTATGCCTGGACAGAAGCCCCATGCAAGTTGTCGGATTCTTGAACTTTATACTCGACAATGGACCAGAGTCGTTCATGGATCCGGGTAAACATGTATTCGAGCTGGAATTCGTGGAGTCACCTGCTTTTAAAAGGCGCGTGCTTCACGATGGCGTGTATTTACTTACAACGAACGAGATATACCGACTATCGTCATGGGCTCCCATGCTGACGCAGGCCCTTATGCTTATGCCTAATCTTCGATCTTTCACTGTGAAAGGAAACACAGACGACATTGTTACGCACTCCCCAAGTTTTGGCCACATTCTGGGAAGCCTCTCCTCACTTACATCTCTCACTTTGTGGGGAGTAGGGTCTCAAACATCCCTTTCCTTCTGCGACCTAACGGGTAATGTGGAGACTACCGGTAGTTCCCTCCGCGAGTTGAAAATTGCAGGATCGTATGAGTATAGCGAAGAGCTCACAACTGTCTCCGAGGACGATGGAATAGGTAAGTTGTTAGCCAAACACAGCCATACTCTAAAGGAACTGTGTCTTGTCGCTCTTAATCTCATGGGTTTCCTGGCGAATCACAACATTAATCACGATCGTTCGAGCGGCTGTTCTGGAGTTGCGTTTCCTTTGGTGACCAAACTCACAATTGGCAATTGTTCGACCACTGTGGAATCTCTGGCGTGTGCATTTCCTATGCTACAAACTCTTTGTTTAGATTATGCCGAGTTCATTCACGTATACTCCAGTGGAGTTCCGAGAGACCCAGTTGCGTTCCCCAATTTGGCGTCGATTCAAGGGTGGTACAAGGACGTCTACGAAGTTTTGAGATGCAACAGATATCCGGAAAGCATGCGCCGGGTGGTAATATCGTATCCTTGGAGCAGTCGCGATGAGGTTGACACCTTCCCATTCGCAGTACCCAGTATGGCACTGCAGCTCCAAAGCTTTCACTTCATGATAAATGAAGAGAAACCCATATCTTGGTGGAAAGGGCTTTCCGAACACCTTTCCTCCTTAACTTATCTGAGCATCGTTATACACTCCAGCTCATACGATGACTGGAGGCTGATTGTGAGCGCCCTTTTTGATTTTTATGATGATAACCCATTTGGTAACCTGTATTTTTCTAACAGTGTTACGAGATCCCGGCGGCAATTTCGTCGATCCCAATACGTTACCTTTCAATCGTTATTGAGGAATACGAGGCGACTATGACGGACCCGGCATACGCAGAAGAGTCGTTGGCTCTCTCCTTCTCAAAGGAGATACCTGCATTACAGTACATGGACGTCCTTAGGCACAATCTCAGCGCGATGGGTGGTCCGAATGTTTCCCAGACAACATGGTGGACAATCGTTCGAGGGGACAACTCCAATGTTTCCGTAGAGCAGTTAGACTGGGAAGAGGGTAATAGGTTACGTGATTACTACGATTGGACCTTCAAGCTTGGCCAATAGTATGTAGTCGGTCATTGGGGTGTTTGGTTATATCAAAAAGGCCCTTACCTTCCCCACAGGTTTAATGCGATTCTTGTGCGGTCCCCCCTATCGGAATGCGTACAGTGCATTGAATTTAATACACACGAGATTGAAATTCAGAATAACCATATGTGCAGTCACAAAAAAGCTATGTGCCGTCAAATGTATATCACAGGTGGTACTGGTATGCTCTTATAACATTTACGCCTAGCCGGCGGGAGAGTTGCCATTGCTGTTGGGGTCATAGATATCAGCGACTGTCGCCAAAAAAAAGAAAAACAAGGCAGTGAGATAAAAACTTAAACTAGTACTTGTGTAAGCTTAAAGCTTTACTACACTGTACCGTTTTTGCTGTATATATGCTGTCCGTCATTAAGAAACATATCGTTTCTTAATTCGTTCTTTTAATTTACCGGTTTGAGTGTCACTGCTGTGTTCAGACTGAGAGAAGTGTTACAAATTACTCCATGGGCTGCATTTTTCACACATTGACAGCGGGCAAACTCTGTGGTAGCTGTGGATCAAATGATGCTTTTTGTATGACTCATGCATACAAACCCTCCAGCCCTGGGCTTGGGGCATATGTTATGGACTAAGCAGGGTGTCTGACAGCTATATACGATCACCGTGATGCAAGTCTAGAGAGGCTGCAAAACGTCTGTATGCGCACCGAACTTTGTGGGCCGTTATGGGCGCCTAAATATACTATCACAGACGTTCACATCATTGAGTCACTAGCATAATGGAAGACTTATTTTGAGCGCCTTGGAGCACAGGGAAGTACTTTTTTTGATTGATGCGCCCATAGAATCAGTTGTACCTTGTAAGGATCTGCGAAATTTAAACTATAAACATTCACCCCGCTACTAGGGCGGAATGACTCATTGTTTTCGGCTGGTATGACGGGACTTGTGGAGACATTTGACATCGTGAACTTAGAAACAAGTACATAAAGGCGATCTTACTCTCTATTCCGGAACTGTCATCCCCTCATCATCGTTCATTCCTATGACAGCGAAACTGGGTGGGCCCAAGCAGAGGAAAACCTCTGTACCTTCAGGTTGCGGCGGCCGTCTTCCGTATATGACGCCTTCCGCTAAAAGCATCAAGCTAGTGAGGACCATTCCTACTGAAATTTGGATTAATATATTTCTCCTGGCTTTGGAGAATAGTATATCCCTCGAGGATCCGTTTCCCCCGATATTCGCAGAACTACACACACTGCTGGATCTTGCACTCGTTTGTAGGAATTGGCGTGAAATTATACTCAACAACTCCCAATTTTGGACAACAGTCTACATATCCGTATCCAAGTCCGACACAGAGAAGACACGGCACATCGAATTCTTGGAGAATTGGGTGAAAAGAGCAGTAAACCTACCTCTCACCTTGAAAATCAAGGAGAGAGACTCACTGGTGGCTTCAAGCGAGCCTGAAGAGTCTCTGGAACACATTGCAATATGCGACTTTATCCAAAAGTACAGTGCGCGTTGGCAGAAGCTTGACATTCATTTCTCCCCTGTCCTCGCCCACAACTGCAGCGCAAAGGTCCACATACTAACACTACATAGTACTGTATAACATGGTACAGTGGACTGGTATAATGTATCGTATAATATGGATTCAATAAATTCATTCATACACTGAATATCACATAACTATACACAGTAGTTTACATTGTACTATACTTTGCGCAATTCTTGAATATGGAGAGGTCTAGTACCCGTCACATGGGCGGGTCGGGTGTATCAATAAATGTTCAACTTAGTGGAATTTGCACAGTGTCGGAGGAGCAGAAGTTTGACTTGGTGTGGGTGTTAGTGCAGATGCGGGTGCAAGTGCGAGCGGGTGCAAGTCCGAGTGGGTGCGGGTGGGGTGTGGGTGCGAGTTCGGGTTTGGGTGCGGGTGCGAGTGCGGGTGCGAGTTCGGGTTTGGGTGTGGGTGCGGGTGTTGACATATAACTCTCTATCTACCCATGGGTCATGTAGCTCAGTGGTAGAGCATTGGCATATATAGCCGGGAGTCACTGGTTCAATTCCAGTCCTGACCGTATCTTTTCCGTCATCACCTGATTGAGTGATTCTAACATGGTAGCAGCAAACCTGTTGGCTTGCATTTGCCTCTAACCGGGCATGCAAGGGCGGAAACCCTATGGGAGTCTGGACTTCTTAGTCACTACAGGCTAGATATCGAGTTCAGGGGGTGTGTTGACATATAACTCTCTATCTACCCATGGGTCATGTAGCTCAGTGGTAGAGCATTGGCATATATAGCCGGGAGTCACTGGTTCAATTCCAGTCCTGACTGTATCTTTTCCGTCATCACCTGATTGAGTGATTCTAACAGCGGGTGCGAGTTCGGGTGTGGGTGTGGGTGCGGGTGCGGGTGCGAGTGCGAGTGGGTATGGGTGCGGGTGTGGGTGCGAGTTTGGGTTTGGGTGCAAGTGCGAGTGTGGGTACAAGTGTGAATGTGGTCATACACTCAATTAATGTGCACATTAGGTCGGACACATAAAATTTATTCATATCAAAAATTGCTACAGTAAACTAGCCCATTACTTTCTAAGATCTTCACGAAAGGTATGCCTTTCTTCCAACTTGATGAGAGTTTTGGTCATGCATCGATCCATGTATGCATGATATCTCCTATCCCCGTCCGCCACCTTCAATTTTGCAACCTCCGCCATATAGAGCCAATGCGCGGCATCCTGATACAAAATGCCAAGACTCTTCTGCAAAGCACACACCTCGGCATGAAGTGTGAGCATCTCATTATCGGTCAAAGACTAAAGCCCATTTTAGTTCCCAGAGTATACATGACTAGAATCGACTCACATTTTCGGGGGGCACTCGCAAAATACCTGACAAGGTGACATACGCGTCCGATTGTTTAGAATTATTCTTCTAGAATAGGATGTTAATCATGAATCAGTCATATTTAGATTGGACTTACTCGAGTCAGGTCGGCAGTAACAACATTGGCATCCTTTTTAGCACCCAAGGCTGCCAAATCATTCTCCAATGAGGAGATCATGAAGCGGGGGACAACATACTTGATGTTGTCCGGGCCATCAATAGCAACGTAGCCTTCCGGAATGTTTGGTGATGAATTCTGGACACTCATATCTGGGGAAAATTTGAGGATAGCAAATGGGCAACTCACCGGATTCTTAAGCCTATTTATATTTGTCGGACAAGAATACCAAGCTTTGCTATCCATCTACGCGATCAATCCGACACGCGTGCCACCAATTTAATTTCAACGATCATGTGATTGTGTAGGTAGCCGATATCGAGCACAGGGGGTTCACTGTCCATTTCTTACCTTTCCTTTTTCCCACTACCACCACTACTACCAGCTCGCTACAAGCTTGCATCTTCAAGCTCGCATATACATACGAAATGGCCTTCAAAATCAGCACCGCCAAATCTCTTCGTGCCGCTCTCGCACAACTCGACGCCGATATCAAGGATGCAGTGAAGAGGGGGGAGGTAAAAAAGATGATGAGGAAGTTGAACGAGGTCATGGTGCGCCCGTTGAATTTTTTTTTTTCATGCAATACATTACTAAATTCCTGGTGCAGAGGGAGGTCTTACGTGTCAAAAAGGCCCAGACACATCCTGAGATTTTTAAGGAATTCAGACAGTTTCTGTGGTTGGTTGTTGTGGATTACAAGAAATCCAACGCCGCGGGCGACTTTGACGACACCACCTTTGTCCCCAAGCATCGCGATGCGCTGGCAAAATTGGAGGTTGCCAGTGCAATGGCAACCTCCACCTCGATTGCTTCCAATGCCGTTGAGGCAACTCCGACCCCAACGTCGAATGGATTGCCCCATCGTGCTCCCGATGTTTTGCAGTCGGCCCCGACTCGTGCTCCTGTGCAGTCGGCCCCGACTTGTACTTCCGACATGTCGCAGTCGGCCCCAACTCGCAAGGCACCTGCAAGTCAGGTGTCAGACATTGAGTCGACTTCGTCTCTAGGGCGCAAGTACCCACCTGCCGTTGTTGCACATTGGGGACCCACGGAGTCCAGTTCTGGTCGGGATCGAAAGGCCCTCAATCCCACCAATAGTACTGTTGCTGGAACTGTGTCCACCCAAGCTGCTGCGATTAAGTTGACGCCCTCTGAGGCTACAGTCTGTGAGTGTTGTTCTCATTATTGAAAATTAAATTTGTATTAACTTAGTGGTGGTCTTCTTTGACTCAGTAGCACTGTCTAATGTGCTCTTGAAGCCAAACCATGCTTCAAGAGCTCTTGCAGGTATGTACCTTTGTTGTTGTGTATATAATATTCTTAAAAAACTTCTATATTTACTAGAACTGGCTACTTCCAACCGTTCCACTTCGTCGTCCCATCCCGTCCATCCCAATCCCGAATCTTCATCCCGCCATGCTCCTTCGCATGCCAACAAACCAAATCAAAAGTCAAAACCCCGGGTCCCGAAAGAACAGGCATCAAAGGAAAGCTTTCCAACAAAGTCAGTTGGTTTATTTGCTCACGAGGTTGCAATGGCACACTTTGACCGCCCCGATAGCCCTGAAAACAAGTTTAGGGCGTTGAAGCTGCAAAGAATGCTTAAAGAAGGTCCTCCTCAACCACCAAAATCGGGCTCCAAATACGAGGAGTCATCGGAGAACGAGGAGTCGGGGGTGGAGACAGGGGTAAAGCGCAAAAGGTCGGTCAAGGCAGCAACTCCGACGGCTCCAGCCACAAAGTGCAATCGATGCCTCAAAAATAACAACAAGGAGTGCCAGGAGATTATCACCAACACAGGAAAACGTGCTTGTACCTTTTGCAGCAAGCACAAGAAGGGTTGCACATGGGGAGGTACGTTGGTTTCCAAAAGTCGTTGGGCTAACAAGGCTTCTGCGGCAAAAGCATCAAAACGGGGACCAAAGGGCAAGCAGTCGGAACCTGTTACTCACTCCAACGAGGAGGCCATGCCACCCAAAAAACAGGTGAAGTCTCAACAATGTATGTGCTATCTAATTGTTCTATTCTTGAATATTCATTTTTATTCATTTATTGCAGATGTGGTAGACACTGATGACGCCTCAGAGGAGGAAAAATCTGGTACTGAGATACAGAAAACAACCAAACCGTCGGAATCGGGTGTGTTCAATTAAGTTTTATCTCATCTGTACATTGAAATTCATATTTTTGAAGTTGATTATCTTGAGATTAGCTCTGGCTCTGAAACCCCCGCTCCTGCAAAGCCCGCTTCTTTGAAAGCCGGTCCATCAAATATTGCTCCTTCAAAACCCACCCCTTCAAAATCCACACCTACTCCTGCACCCTCAACAACAGTTCAGAGGGCTACTCCTCCACATCAATTGCAAGACTCTGACATCACCGACATTCCAACTATTGCCGACTTTGCAAAGCGGATTAATGAGTTGGAAATCATGGGTTGCACAACTCAGGTCGACTTGGCCATTCTGAGAACAACTAATGAAGATCTTCAGGAGGAGCTTTACAATTTGAAAGCATCATATACCTCACTCAAGCGCAGTTACGACAACCTATGCGAGCGAGTTAGCAGACATCGAAATGCCGCAGTCGATTGTCAGTCGGCGTTTGGAGCAAAGTGGGAGGCT